>NC_072781.1:27038567-27387010 GCF_022539595.1 Amphiprion ocellaris | reverse complement strand
TGTAGGGTCCCACAGGGCTCAATTTTAGGACCCTTGCTGTTTTCATTATACTTACTTCCTCTGGGATCCATTCTTAGAAAGCACGGTATCTCCTTCCACTGTTACGCTGATGACAGTCAGATATATGTTCCTTTAAAGTGGAGGAATGGCTTCTCCATCAAACCACTCATGCCGTGTCTTGATGACATCAAAGCTTGGATGGCTTTGAATTTCTTACATTTTAATGAAAAGAAAACAGAAGTGATGGTGTTTGGGCCCAGTGTATCCTGTGAATCCTTCTGTGGTGACTTGGGCCCTTTGGCAACGTATGTTAAGCCCACAGATACAACTCTTGGTTTTATGTTGGACAGGGATTTTAAACTGGACAGTCATATTCGGTCAGTAGTGAAGTCCAGCTTTTTTCATTTAAGGCGGTTGGCAAAAGTGAAATCTATCCTTTCTAGGCAGCACCTTGAGACGGTAGTCCATGCCTTTATTTCGTTTCAGCTGGACTATTGTAATGCTCTTTATGTTGGAGTTAGCCAGTCGTCTCTCTCACGTCTCGAGCTGGTTCAAAATGCAGCTGCACGCCTTCTAACTGGAG
Source organism: Amphiprion ocellaris (assembly GCF_022539595.1). NCBI lineage: Eukaryota > Metazoa > Chordata > Actinopteri > Pomacentridae > Amphiprion > Amphiprion ocellaris. The sequence goes on along the minus strand of NC_072781.1, from coordinate 27,386,427 downwards.
CATGGAGAAGAGAACACATCACACCTCTTCTGGCCTCTCTCCACTGGCTGCCTGTGCACTTTAGAGTCCATTTTAAAATTATTTTGTGTTTAAATCCTTAAATGGTCTTGCCCTGCTGTACCTCGCTGAGCTGCTTTACTGCTATACTCCTGCTCGGTCTCTCAGGTCAGCTGATCAGCTGCTCCTGTACACACCTAAATCTAAGTGGAAGCTCAGAGCCGACAGAGCCTTCTCTGTGGTTGCCCCAATGTTGTGGAATAAATTCCCTTTGCACTTTGGACAGGAGCCTTTACTATTCATTTTTAAGACTCATCTTAAAACACATTTTTATTCCCGCCACTCCCTCTGTCCAGGTGAGAGTGATCCTTGTGCAGCAGGTACAAGATGGTGTTCTCCACCTCCACCTTTTCCTTGTAGGCGAACCGGAAGACATCAGCAAGTTAACACAGCAGCATCCCATTAATACTATTAATAAGCTGAGAGTTTTTCCTCTTTTGGGGATATTGGTAAGCATAATGAAATATAATCCTGCACTGACACAAACATCCTGAAACTAACTGCACACTCTGCAACCTGACATCAACCTCCAATGGATCATGTCAACATTAACTGCACTTCTCCATCATTCAGTGTGGAGCTGCAACACTAAACTCTACAGTGTTAACAACACATTTTACACTGGTTGCCAGTCCACCTCCCAGTAACATGGCCCAATCAGAGTCTCTGCACACCAGCTGCTGCTACAACCTCTGGATCATCAGGACACACTTCATCCTCAGAATACAAACACTGTCCTCATCAGGGCCCCCAGCTGCAGAGAGAAGAAGAAAGACCAGAGGAGATCAATGAGTTTGATCAGCAGCTCATCAGGACTTCAGTCGTGTTCAGAGCAGCAGCTTCATGTTAACGTGTTGGAGTGAACACACTGAGCTCCAAGCTCACACACCTGCACACACTGTCAGCACCAGGTGTGTTTCTCTGCACATTTCACTGCAGTCCACAATGGAAACAAACCGCTGACAGTCATCAAGCTTCATTACTGCACAAACTCTTCACTAATGGATTTACTGCTGCTCCATTTAAACTAACAGTCTCTGAGTGTCCATCAACATCTCAACTTCTCTAGAAAATCTCACTCAGAGTCTGGCAGCAAAGGGACACAAAATACGTTCAAATGCTTCTGGAAGCTTCAAAACCTGGAAAAATACTGAGAGTCAAACAGTACAATTTCTAAAATAAAGAGATTTTTAACAGATTGAAGTCTAGCTAAACAGTCATTTTATGGTCAAACATTGGAAAAGAGCAAATTAACATTTGTAGAAATGCAGATTTTTCATCTTGATGTGATTTACACTTTTGGCCTGTTGTTCAATTTTACGTTCACATGGAAGTTCATTATTTTCTGTCATTTTACTACTAATTATCTGGAATTGAATTAAATAATCAAATATCAGTGAAATAACAGTTCAATTATATACCATTTTACAATCCTCAATATATATAATTTTCCCCACAAATAGCAGCATATATCTGTAAAATAGGCATTTTTACTAGTACCCCCCTCTACAAACTTGTAATCAGTCAGTCAGCCTATTTATAGGGTTACAAGTAGTCACTGTGCTGTTTGGTGACATGGTGTGTACCACACTAAACATGGACCAGAGGAAGTGAAGGACAGAGTTGTCTCAAGAGTTATTGAATGATGGCCATTCAATAACTCATATTTCTCCATAAAATCATCCAGTCTATTTACAAACCATTTTTAGAGTATTTCTGAAAACTGAGGTAGCAAAGACACAGGTCTGTAATTTGATCAAATGTGTTTGTCACCATTTTTATAGACTGGGACCACCTTAGCCATTTTCATCCTATCAGGAAAAATACCTGTTTGGAAGGATTTATTCCATCTATAAGTAAATGGTTTGAGGACACAGTCCATTGCTTCCTTTATAAGTGACATATCAATAGAATTATCATCTGTAGATTTTCATCTCTGAAACTTCCAGACCACTTCTAATACATCACTCTCACAAACTCCACCAAGGAACATTGAATTGTTACTGTTGAATGCAAACTCATAATTATGGTCTACATGGCTAACTTCCCTTGCTAAATTTGGGCCTACATTAACAAATAAATCCTTAAACGCATTAGCAATTTCTTCAGTATTTTCAATCATTAAATTGTCATTATTTACAAAAAATGTTGAAGAATGATTTTTACTTGGATTTTTTTATCGTACTATTGAGCACTCTCCAGGTACCTTCATGTTATTTTGGTGTTTTAGCAGCAGTTGATCATAACAGATGTCAATTTGCTTTTATATTTTTTGTTCTTGTCCTCCTTATCCTTTGTTTTGTGTGATAAATTCCCTATATAGCCTATTTTTCTTTTTACAAGCTTTTTCGAACTCCTCTGTAAACTATGGTTTTCCCTTCTTTTTGGGATTCTGTCTCTGCTCTTTCAATGGAAAAATATTCCTAAAAATGCATCATATGATTGATTGATATCGTCTACATAAACTTCCTGCCAATCATGATTTATAAGGTCTACCTTGAGTGCCATGATTGCCTCTGGTGATTTTATTCTAACTAAATCACTAGTCTGTGTATTTGTTCCTACTTTTAACTTTTCTTCTTCTAACAGCAAAAACAGACAAATGATCACTGACACCAGTCAGAAATAATCCACTAACTATTGCAAAAATATAATCAGTGTTGCAGCATCTTTGGTTATCCTGCTCGGTTTCACAATTAACGGATGAAAACTCAAACTAAACATAATATTAACAAACTCTGCAGTTTTCATATGATCATTTGATTTTAATAAATCAATGTTGAAGCCACCACAAAACAAAACAGTCTTATCATTATGACTTCCATTTAAATCATAAATCTTCTTTTTGAATTGATCAATACATGACCCCAGTGTTTTATAAGTGCAACTAATTCATATGTTTTTTGATCTTTCAACTTCAATTTCAATGGTTATATATTCCATCAAATTACACAACTTCAAAAAAAAGAGTCAATCTATAAATGAGTTATGAAATACATCTGGTCTGGTACTTCTTGTTGCTGCAGATTAGAGGTAAGTTATATATAAATATGCTGTATATAAGCAACATAATGAGTGAAGTTACTGTAAAACATTATTTCTGCAGCTCTCTGATGCCCTTTAACGTTAAATCACATTTTCTCTTCTCCACTGTTTTCTTTGCCATGAAGTCAGGACTCATGAACCAAAATAAAAACCAGAGACGCCTTTCTCAGATGTAAAACACATCATCTTTGACAGCATTTTAAATCTATAATGGACACCAATGTTCCTCTATAACACACAGTGAGTTGCTGTTACAGTCTGGGTCACGTTCTAGTATTTTCTGACAGTAAAACTAAGAGTGACATAATGACGGTTGCCTAAGACAGACAGTAATGTTCATCGTTTGAACTTTAAGTTTTTTTCTCAACTGAAACGGGAGACATGTTGAGTCATCGTTAATTTCACAACATGGTTCTAAACTTACCTGTCAGCTCCGCCCACTCCTGTAATGTTACCTGGCTGTAATTTACTCCTGTACGTTACTGAGAAGACAGAGGTGAGGACTGAGGACTGGATGGAGTCAGAGCTCCATGGATCGGACAAACGGCTCAAGAACATCATTCAATGTTCAATGTTCAATGACTAAATGTAAAGATGCTGCTGTGAAAGAAGAGCCACTGGTTTGCAGGCTTCAGTCTCACTGATCTCAGAGCTGTGACAAACATCAGACTGATCAGCTGATCACTGTTGAAATGAGACAACAGTGAGATCAGATCTGATGGACACTTTGATGAAGGAGGACCGCTGTCTCTGCACATCTGGAAGGCTGTCAGCTGGAATCAGCTTCATTTCCTCAACACATCAACAACTGTCTGTTATGATCCCTGCTCCAGCCCTATTCTTCTCCTTCCATCTCCCTCCTTTCTCCTTTCTTCCTGTCTCCGTCTCTCTCACTCTTCCCATGTCATCTCTCTCTCCTTGTCTTGTCCCTCTGGCTCCCTCTGTCTGCCTGTCTCATATGTCTCTCTCACTCACCTGCCTGCACTCCTCTGAAAACAGTTATGAGAATCAGCTGCGCTGATCAGCCCATTTAACTCACCTGTCTACAATCACACCTCCAGCCTATAAGCACAGTTCAGTCATTCACTCCCCACTAGACCATAAACTCCTATATCCTGCGGCATCTCCCAACTACCACAGCTTCATGGACACAACTCTGTCTGTTTGGTTCCCCACCTGGACTCGCCTTCTCCGTTTGGAGTCCCACTTGTCCCTATTCTGCCTCCAACCTGGTGAAACTGTTTTGAGTTCCACCAACTCCCAGATTCCCTGAATCTGCATACCAGCCCCTTCAGATTAGTTTTTTCCTGTACCTACTTTTGTTGGATGAGTTTAGTTTATTCATTTGTGGTTTTGATAGATTTTCCTGTGTTAAATTAGAGTTTTTGTTGATTTTTGGAGTCTTGTCTGTTTTCTGAATTAGGTTTTGTTTGTCAGCTTTCAGCCCTTCCTCTCTGCCCAGTCATCCCTCCTGTTCCTAGTTCCTCCCGAGTTTGTATCCTTATGTTTTCGTTCATTTTAAATAAAGTTCCTTTTTCTGCTAAAACCAGTTTGTCTGCTTCTATGCCAGCATCTGGGTTCTCCGACTCCATAACTGTCGCCTTCACATCCACTCAAACACACCATGACAACAAGCTTGCTCCTCTGATTGGCTGTCTCTGTGTTTCTGTCACCATTCTGCTCTCACAGCTTCACTGAGAAGCTGCAGGTTCACAGGAGACACTGAATCTTTGCTTTGATACTGAATGTGTTTAGTAGAAAACTGCTGGAAGCAGCAGAGACTGAGTGGAACTTTCTACTGACCTCAGAGTATTCAGGATGCAGTCTGGACTCCAAACAAGATCTATCAGGTGTTCCACTGATGAATCCTGCAGGTTGTTCCAGCTCAGGTCCAGATGTTCCAGATGGAAGGGGTTGGACCTCAGAGCTGAGACCAGAAAATCACAGCTGATCTCTGACAAACTGCATTCCACCAATCTGAATAAAAGATGTAGATAAAATCAGTGATGATCCATCAGATGTGTTCAGGTTCTGAATGTGCAGCTCAACATTATTTTGCCCTCATTTGCCCTTTTCTCTAAAAGCAGCAGAGTGACTTTGTCCTTCTGTTATTGTGGATCATCATCATGTCAGCCTTCTACACACATCATCCACATGTCAGCATAACATTCATCCACCTATTCATGTCCACACATCAATAACATGCTGCATCATCAACAGGATCAGTCAAATAAAACTCAACACAAACCAAATAAATATTTATACTTCACTCACTAAATTTTGTCACTTCAAACTGATCTGACTTCAGAGGATCTTCTGGATCCAGATGTGACTCTTCAGCACAAATTACAAACATTCATTTACTTTAACAACTAACACAACATTATCTACACTTTCTGCTACAAACACTCCATTTTTTGTCACAACAAACTCAATTTAGGACAAAACACGGAAAATGTGAACCAGAGCAGATTTACAGCTTCATGGATGGAAGTTCTGTTGAACATAAATGAGCTTCAGTTGTCATTTAAACACATCTGGGGTCCGTTTCACGAAGCAGGTTTAGTGAAAACTCTGAGTTTGTTAACCCTGAAATGAGGGAAACTCGGAGTTTTCCGTTTCACAAAAGGCGGTAACTCAAACCAGAGACAGAGGGGTAACTCTAGCCTGTTTCACAAAGAGAGGTAACTGAAGCTCTCGGTCAGTTACCGTAGTAACAGACTCTATGAAACTAACCTGGTCGGGACCAGGTTTATCTCAGTAAACACTTCTTTCTAAAAACGTGTTCAAACTCGCCATATGAGCGCATTAAGATTTCTAATTCAAGTGGTGTAAACGTAGCCCTCCGCTTCCTCGTTGCCATGGTGACTCGTTGAATCGGCGCTCCATTGATACTGGCTTTTCAGAGTTGTGGCGCACGCGCTTAACTCCGGGTGAAACTACTCCGAGTTGATTAAACCAACTCAAATCAGCTGTTCTGGAACCGAAAACTCAAGAGTTTCCTATCTCAGAGTAGATCAACTCAGAGTTCAGGGTTACACTCAGAGTTTGTTGAACCTGCTTTGTGAAACTGACCCCAGATCTACAACAGTGACAGACAGTCAGTGAACTGACCCCAGAGTCTTCAGGATGCAGTCTGGACTCTCCAGAAAACCACTCAGATGTTTCACTCCTGAATCCTTCAGCTCTTCGTTCCTGCTCAGGTCCAGATGTTCCAGGTGTGAGGGGTTGAACTTCAGAGCTGAGACCAGAGAATCACAGCTGGTCTGTGACAAACTGCATTCCTTCAATCTGGATAAAAAATAAAAGATGTGGGTTGAGGAGACAAAGTTCCTGCTTGAAATCATTCAGTTTCATCATGAGTTCAGAGCTGCAGAAATCTGGATTTCTATGCATCAAGTCAACGTTAAATCTCCTTCAAATCTTCTTTTCATAAGTGCAGCTTCATCAATGAGATCTGTTCATTTATTCCACCAGAGGAGAAGCTGCTGCACCACAGAGGACAAATACATTTGCTTCCAAGACATAAAGGTGAAAACCATCTAAAGGCTGAGCAGCAGATAAAGCCACTGTCTTTACTTCAGTCATCTCACAGCTCCAAATGCTGGAAAGGATGAAGGAGAGAGTTTGTGCCACTTGTGAGCTTCCAGTTAAAGTGTTGCAGTGATGTGACACACAACAGGTGCTGACAGGTGAGGAGAGTTACTCCACTCACTGACTTCTATCAGCTCGGCATAGAGAACTTTAAGGACACTTTAGCTGTGACTCTGGACTGAGTCTAGATTTTATGACTCCCCACTACATTTAAAAAGAAAAACTCTTTGAATGATTCACACCAGACATTAAAACTGATGAGAAAAAAGAAACATTCACCCAAAGATGAGAACTTTGAATCACTGAAAACATGATGTCTGACCCCAGAGTTCTCAGGATGCAGTCTGGACTCTCCAGAAAACCACTCAGACGTTTCACTCCTAAATCCCTTAGGTTGTTTATGCTCAGGTCCAGATGTTCCAGATGGGAGGGGTTGGACTTCAGAGCTGACACCAGAGAATCACAGCTGATCTCTGACAACCTGCAGTACTCCAATCTAAATAAAGAATAAAAGATGTGAGTTGAGGAGACAAAGTTCCTGCTTGAAATCATTCAGAGTTTCATCACGAGTTCAGAGCTGCAGAAGCTTCAGAATGTCGAAGTTCAGAAAATGGAAACTCCAAGCAGCTGAAGCCAACAGGATGCAGCTTCAAACAGCCCAACAGAAGCAGTGAAGAAGAGCTCTCATTAATATTAATCATAATATGCTGCTGCTTCAATAAAGACGGAGTGACTTCAGCTCTGAAACTCTGCAGCTCCACCAGTGGCTCCATTCACACAAACTCATGCTGAGCAACAAACACAAGGAAAAACACTGACATTTATTTCACCTTCTGCTCAGTCACACAAACACACAAGAAGGAAATGTGGACAAAATGAGGCTCCAGACTCCAAAATATCTTCATGTTCTGGAACCATGGAGACGTTTCAATCAGGACTCTACATTCACATGATTTCATTTTTCATCTGTCATTGATAGTGGAAAGTGTCTATCACAGTTTTCAAAGGACCAGGTGACGTCTTCAGACTCTTTACTCAAACACAAACATCTTCACTTTCAAACGACTCAAACCAGAGAAAAGAAGAAAATTAGCAGAAACTCCAGCAGAAAATCTTTGCGTTGCTCCTGATAAATGACTTTGACTGTTCATCAACTGTCACAACTTTTGCTGCTGGACTTTCTGCTCATTCAACAACTGATAGATCAGCTTCACATTTCATCAGCAGCTAAATCAAATGGCTGCGTCTTGGATTTCAACATTTCACTTTCTCAAACATCACATGCTTCATCCAAGTGCTGAACCAGCAGATGCTGAATATTAGTTTCTGTCTCTCAGGATGAAAAACTGCTTCAATTACAGCTCAAACAATCAGTCCACTATTTGATGAGTCCATGGACAAAACATGACAAACTATTTTAGCCCCACAGAAGTGGATAATTTTGTTATTAATGCTTCAGCCTCACTGCGTACAACACTTGATAATGTTGCACTTGTAAAAAAACAAAGTTCTATCTGAGAGAGGACCTGCTCCGTGGTATAATTCCCAGCTGCGGACTTTAAAGCAGGCGTCCCGAAAGCTGGAAAGGAAGTGGTATTCCACTAATTTAGAGGAAGTTTATGTAGCTTTGAAAAATAGTCTAGTAATTTATAAAAAAAAAAAAAAAAAAAAAGGCTCTTTGTAATACCAGGACAACATATTATTCATCTTTAATAGAGGAAAACAAGAACAACCCCAGGTTTCTCTTCAGCACTGCAGCCAGGCTGACAAAGAGTCAGAGCTCTGTTGAACCTTGTATTCCTTTAGCTCTGAGCAGTAATGACTTCATGAGCTTCTTTACAGATAAAATTGTTATGATTAGAAAAAAAATTAATCTGGCCTTTCCTACAAATGTCACAGATGTATCATTGAGTACAGATACTTTAGAATTGGCTGTAAGACCAGATGGATATTTAGAATTTTTCACTCCCATACATCTCTCTGAACTAATTTCAATAGTTTCTACATCCAAACCATCGACATGTCTTTTAGATCCTATCCCAACTAGACTGTTCAAGGAGGCTTTACCTTTAATTGATTCCTCAATGTTAGATCTGATTAATCTCTCTCTAGTAACAGGTTATGTACCACAGGCTTTTAAGGTTGCTGTAATCAAACCTTTACTTAAAAAGCTCACTCTAGAGCCAGATGTTTTAGTCAACTATAGACCAATTTCCAACCTCCCATTTCTCTCTAAAATTCTGGAAAGAACAGTTGCAAATCAATTATGTGAACATTTACAAAGGAATAGCTTGTTTGAAGAGTTTCAGTCAGGCTTCAGAGTGCATCATAGCACAGAAACAGCTCTGGTGAAAGTTACTAATGACCTTCTCATAACGTCAGATAATGGACTGGTCTCTATACTTATTTTGTTGGACCTTAGTGCAGCATGTTACATCATAACAGTAAACTATGAATCAGTCTCAATGTTAGCTTGTACTTTGCTTGTACGTATCACCTAGCTTATCATACATGTATCCAACTGTGTGTTATATGTTCTTTGTTCCCCACCCCTCTCTTCTCCCATCCCTCCCCCTCTCTACCTCTCTACCTCTTCTGTCAACCCACACCCAGCAGGCAGATGGGTGCCCCCATATAAAGAGTTCTGCTCAAGGATTTTTCTCCTGTTAAGAGTGTTTTCCTTGCCACTGTCACCTTAGGGCTTGCTCTGGGGGTTCAGGCATATGGGTTCTGTAAAGCGTATTGAGACAATTGACTGTAATTCCCGGTATATAAATAAAATTGAACTGAAACATTTCCATCATGGTTGGAGTCATTTATCCAGTAAAAAACCAAACTGGTTCCAGTCTGTCCACTGTCAACACTTTCTGCTTTCTGTCACACTCAACTCAGTATTTGTGCTTTTGGACTGTTGCTGGAACAAAACCAGAAGACGTCACCTTCAACTCTCACAAAGTGACATTTTTCACTCTTTTAGCTTTTAGACTTTATTTGCATCTTTGACAGGAAAACAAACTAGAAAACAATCCTGAGTTGTTGCCTGGTTTCAATCTGAACTGTAGAAAAACAAGCTGAAGATCACGTGTGTCAGAGTTATGACAGTCAATTATTCACTGGAGGACTTTTCTGCTTCTATTGAGCTTTGAAATGTGCAGCTCAACATTTCTCTGCCACAGTCAAAGGACCAAAACAGAGAAGAAGAAAACAGATGTTACCATGAAGATCCTCAGTGTGGATCAGTAGAATATCAGCCTGAGGGCTGCAGTTTAGAGTCACCACAACTCTACATCACATTCATCTCAGCACACAAAGATGACATGATGTCTGACCTCAGAGTCTTCAGGATGCAGTCTGGACTCTCCAGAAAACCACTCAGATGTTTCACCCCTGAATCGTGCAGGTCGTTCCAGCTTAGGTCCAGATATTTCAGATGTTCCAGATGGGAAGGGTTGGACTTCAGAGCCGAGATCAGAGAATCACAGCTGATCTCTGACAAACAGCAGGCTTCCAATCTGAATAAAGAATAAAAGATGTAGAAAAAATCATTGATGATCCATCAGATGTGTTCAGGTTCTGAATGTGCAGCTCAACATTACTTTGTCCTCATCAATGAGCTTTTCTCTAAAACCAGCAGAGTGACTTTGTCCTTCTCTTATTGTGGATCATCATCATGTCAGCCTTCTACACACATCATCCACATGTCAGCACAACATTCATCCACCTATTCATGTCCACACATCAATAACATCTGCTGACCTCAGTCCACTCTCTCATCAAAGAATCAACATCAAATCTCTTCATTCTTTCATTTATTCCACCACCTTCTTCTTCTGTGGAAATCAGCTTGCTAGCTTTGTCTCATTCACATCTTCCAGTGTGTCTTCCAACAACAGTCACATGTCATCTGTACATTACAGAGGGATTCTGATTTCGGCTGTCCACAGCTCTATTCCTAACACAGTTCAACTGAAAGGAATCACTTCATGAGCTCAGCTCACACTAACATCAAGCTTCAGCTTCTGACCAACACTAATCAACTTCCACACTGCTGACAACTAAATTCCTCTTTGACTTCCTCAGACGCCACTGCAGTTCAGCACAAACACTGTGGAAACACAAACATACTGACTGGATCTGTGGAAGTCACACTGCTGAAGCCTCACATCACTTTTACATCAGCTTTACATTCACACACACAGCAGGACTGTGCATTCTGTCCTCCATCTGGGAACTAAGCAGTCAGCTGATCAGGGGATTTATTCACACTTCAACAATCTCAACCATCTTCACACTGTTTTCAGGAAAATACTCAAAATTTACCAACAAAAACTTCAAACTTCAGTCAAGGATTTAAATTGAATATATTAATAAGCCATCAACAGTGAACTGACCTGAGAGTCTCCAGTTTACAGTTTGGACTCTGCAGTCCATCACAAAGATACTTCACTCCTCCTGAAAACTCCAGGTGGCTTATACTCAGGTCTAGTTCTGTCAGATGGGAGGGGTTGGACTTCAAAGCCGAAGCCACGACTTCACATTCACTCTCTGAGAGATCACAGTGAGAAAGTCTGTAATGAGACATAAATGACAAAGCATGTTGTTATGAAAGAGGACACTTTATATTCCCTTCATGCATTTGATAGCAGAAAATTTGGACTGGTCCTGTTGGACATTTAGTTCTTCACATCGGTGCTTCAGCTGATCTTCTCTGACTGCTTGACATCAAATTCTATTCTCATCAGCTTCTCTCACACCTGCACACTTTGAATCTTTCCTTGCTTTCATCTGCAGATGGAGGACAGAAGACGGACTTCCATTCAGGTTTGCATACTGTCCACAGTCTGTCAGTGTGATCTGATAAGACGTCTGACTCCTCAAAGTTCTCAGGAGAGCATCTGGATCAGAAGAACATTTCCTGTCCTGTTTTTACTGGGACTCAGGATATTGTGACTGAGTTGAGCTCAGTCAACAGTTCCAGTAGAAAGATGATGATGTCTCTGCTGTGGACCTGCTGCTGTCAGCTTCATCTCCATCACTCAATATTTACAGTCTGCTGTCAAATGCTACACAAATCAAACTGATCACTGGACAACATCACACCTGAACATCATTAATACGAACAACAGGAAATATTCTCATGTGATGACAGACCACTGAGTCAACTTTTGTCCTCAACGTTCTATAGTGAGATTCTGAAAAACTTCAGCGCAAATACAAAGAACAAACCATTAAAGTTATGTCCAAGAACCTCCTCATGTGATAACAACTTCACTGCTTCATTGAAAACTGTAAAATGCTTCCACATAAAGAACCTCTACAGTTCTTCGTGTGTTTCAGCAGATCTGCATGTTTCCTCCATCAGCCAAAAGAAGAACCTCAGAAGAAAAAACTATCTGATGGAACAATTTTTAGAATTAAATAGAAAAAAAATGTCTTCATTCATCTATCAGCTTCAAACACAAGAACGTGTATTGGTCTCACTAACTGCTGAAGCTAGTTCTTCAATCAGCTAAACAGTCTCAATAATTCCATGGTGCAGAAGGTTCGTAGAGTTTTAGTGAAATGTTGTGAAACTGAAAACACAAAACAAACAGAATATGACTGTGAGCCACCAGCATTAAACCAAAAGCCCAAAATTAGCCCAATAGCCTGATGCTAACAGCGCTAGCTTAGCCACGTAACAATTGGCATTATTAAAATATGCATTTACACCACTACAGACAGAAAATATGCAACGGAAAAAGTCAGTATATATTGTCAGCTTAGTATACTCACATACGTTGCTTTACCAAAAGGCAAATAGACGAACTAATGTAGGATAGGAAGCTAACAATCGCTAACAGTGAACATGGCGGACTTTACGAACTTTTATACTTCCGGTACAAACAAAACATAAACAGGAAGTAACGCTACTAACCGGAATACCTGCAGCAAACATACCTGACCACAAGGTGGTGCTGTTGCAAAGAACAATAAATGAAAGGCAATGTATTACACTGGGGGCATAACATGAAAAATCCACATTTTCACAGCGTTTGAAGCAACTGAAGAACATCTGAGACTAAACACAGCTGACAAGATGTTTGAAATAAACAAATGGAACATTAAGAAGAAAGAGATGTTCTAGTGAGAACATTTGAAGAACTGAACTACTGATCTACACTGATCATATTCATCACATCTGGACTCACCCAGCCTTTTTGCAGTTCCTCACAGCTGGAATCAGTCTCAGTTTTCCCTCCTCTGATGCGTTGTACTTCTTTAGGTCCAGCTCATCCAGAACCTCCTCTGACATCTGTAGCATGTAGGCTAGAGCTGAGCAGTGGATGTCAGAGAGTTCCTTCTCTGATCTGTTCTCTGACTGCAGGAACTCTTGGATTTCCTGATGTACTGAGAGATCCTTCATCTCCATCAGACAGTGGAAGATGTTGATGCTTCTGTCTGGACACATTTCATCACTCTTCATCTCCTTCAGGTTGTTGATGACTCTCTGGATCATTTCTGGACGGTTCTTTGTCCGACCCAGCAGACCTCCTAAGAGTCTCTGGTTGGACTCCAGACAGAGGCCATGAAGGAAACGAACAAACAGGTCCAGGTGACCATTTTTACTTCTGAGGGATTTCTCCATGACTCTGTCCAGGAAAGCATCCAGGGATGAGATGCCTGTGTTCTCTTCCTCCTCCTCCTCCTCCTCCTCCTCGTCCCCCTCCTCCTCCTCCTCCTCATCCTCCTCCTCATCCTCCTCCTCCTCCCCTTCCTCCTCCTCTTCCTCTTCCCCCTTCTTCTTCTTCATCTTCCTCTTCTTCTTCTCCTTCTTCTTCTTCTCTTTCTTCTTCTTCTTCTTCTTCTTCCTCTTTTTCTTCATCTTTTTCTTTGTCGTCTTCTTCTTTTTCTCCCCCTCCTTCTCCTCCTCATCATAAAGATCTTTCCGCTCTTCGCCAAGGAACTTCTCCATCACCTCAGTCTTCCTGTTGGTGTGACAGTGGAGCATGTAGACTGCAGCCAGATACTCCTGAATGCTCAGATGAACAAAGCAGTAGACTGGTTTCTGGAACATCTCACACTCTCTTCTGAAGATCTGGGTACAAAATCCTGACAACACCGAGGTCTCTGTCACATCCAGACCACACTGCTCCAAGTCTTCTTGGTAGAACATGATGTTTCCTTTCTCCAGATGTTCAAAGGCCAGCCTCCCCAGCTTCAGAAGAACTTCCCTGTCAGCCTTCGTCAGCTCCTGTGGACTTGTCTCAGGTCCCTCATGGTACTTGTTCTTCTTCCTCTGTGTCTGAACCAGCAGGAAGTGTGAGAACATCTCAGTCATGCTCTTGGGCAGCTCTCCTCTCTGCTCTGTGGTCAACATGTGCTCCAGAACTGCAGCAGTGATCCAGCAGAACACTGGGAGTCGACACATGATGTGGAGGTTCCTGGATGTCTTCATGTGGGAGATGATTGTGCTGGAGCGCTCTTCATCACTCAACCTCCTCCTGAAGTACTCCTCCTTTTGGTTGTCGGTGAAGCCTCGTACTTCTGTTAGCCTGTCCACAAGTGTAGGAGGGATCTCATTGACTGCCGCAGGGCGGGAAGTGATCCAGACCAGAGCCGAGGGAAGCAGATTCCCCTCCATGAGGTTCACCAGCAGAACGTCCAGCGAGGACTTCTGGCTGATGTCAGACACAACCTTCCTGTTGGTGAAATCCAGTGAAAGTCTGCTTTCATCCAGACCGTCAAAGATGAACAAAAGTTTACAGTCATCCAGCTGCTCTGCCGTCACCTTCTGTAATGTTGGATGGAAAACATGGAGCAGCGTGAGAAGACTGTGCTGCTCATCTCTGATCAAGTTTAGCTCCCTGAACGGAAGCACAACCACCACACTGACGTCTTGGTTTTCTCGGCCCTCTGCCCAGTCCAGAGTGAACTTGAGCACTGAGAAGGTTTTTCCCACGCCAGCCACGCCGTTGGTCAGGACCACTCTGATGGCTCTCTGCTGCTCAGGTAAGGCTTTAAAGATGTCCTGGCACCTGATAGGAGTGTCATGGAGGCTCTTCTTGGAAGCTGTCTCCAGCTGCCCCACCTCATGTTGGCTATCAGCCTCTCCACTGTGTCCCTCTGTGATGTAGAGCTCAGTGTAGATCCTGTTGAGGAGGGTTCCACCTCCTGGTTCATCACTTCCTTCAGTCACACGTTCACATCTCCTCGTCAGATTCATCTTATGTTCCTGCAGAACCTCCTGCAGACCAACATCTGCCCACAGACCAGACAAACAATCAGACTCAACAAACACAAACATCTTTCATGTCTGGACAACACAACACCACAACAAGGTCAGTTTTCACACATCAGTCCACCAGCAGATGTTCAGTCTTACTTTGTCCACAGCTGCTCTGACTGGCTGTCTGCAGTCCACCTCTGGTTCTGGATCTTTCTCCACACTGGGGACAGGAGGAGTGTCCTGATGGAGCAGACTGGTCCCAGTATGAGCTGATGCACTGTCTGCAGAACCAGTGTCCACAGCTGGTAGAGACTGGATCCTTCAGGATGTCCTGACACCGATCACAGCAGGACGGCTGCTCCTCCACAGAAACTCCCCTCCTCTTCATCACTCTGTCAACACATTTATTAATCACTCACATCATCTGGAGAAAAACATCCACATCTGACTCCACAGAGCAACAGAGAACAATAAAAGTGAGGCTCAGGTCTAATGCACACATATAGATATCAGAACTCTGAAGCTGTCAGAGCTTTGTTGTGTTAGTGGTGATACAACAGTTCAACTGTTAATCATCTTCAGGTCAGTTTACAGCAGAAACACTTTCTTACTTTGTGTCTGAGGGTTGAGGTTCTTTACTGAAGTTTAGAGGTTCATCTCTGGACCAGTCACTCTTCAGGGACAGACGGCTGGAGGCTGGAAACTCCTCCTCCTCCTCACAATCACTCATCTTGTGGACTTCAGTCAGTCTGAGAGGAAAACCAGCAGTTCAGTGAGTAAAGTTACAGTTAGAATAATAATAATAATAATAATAATAATAATAATAATAATAATAATAATAATAATAATAATAATAATAATAATAATAATAATAATAATAATAATAAACTTTATTTCTATGATCCTTTTATAAACCAGAGTTACAAAGAGCTTAACAGTAAAATATTACAGAAAATACAACAAACAAAGACGTGAACATCATTCATAGAAAATACAATTAAAGTATGATGTGTCTATAAAATAACCCTAACCCACACTCATTAAAATGTCTTTAGTTAGTCTCAGTAGGGCTGTTTCTGAACTGGGGTTTCTTCTAAAGACACAATTGTCAAATATGTCGTTTCCTTCCACTGTTTTAACAGTTGCTGAGCAACCATCTGGTCAATAGTTTCTGAAATCAGAGGTCATTTAGGACGGTAGTTACTGAGAAATGTTGGATCTAATCCAGGTTTCTTCGGCAGAGGCTGGATACAGGCCCGTTTAAAATAATCCAGGACCTGGACAGACAGAAGACACTCATCGACAGCTGGAAGTAGGCATGGGGCAATGACTCCAAAAACCTCTTGAAGAAACTTAGATGGCAGAATATCCAATTTAAAGGTACTGAGGTACTGAGACTACAATTGGACACAATCTCCTTCAGATCCCTGAGGGTAATGAGGGTAAACTCATCCAACACGGTGATGGAGAGCAGAGGCTGAGGTGAAGGAGGAGGTGAACTCACAGGAGGAACTGATCATCTGATGTTTTCTGTCTTTCAACTAAATCCTTTAAAAACTTATCTCAGTAATCTACAGACTAGGCACCAACAGTAGCTGGGGCAGGGTTCAGTAGACTGTTGATGGAGTTCAACACAAATCTGGTGTTCTGGTTTGTTGAGGTAACTAGACTGGAGAAGGAAGAGAGTCTCAGACTTTACCACTGAGTTCAATGATGACATTAAACCCTCATATGGATTCAATGAACTTGAAGTTTAGACTTTTTCCATTGTTCTTCAACTGTTCTGCATTCTGTTTCTAGTTTCCCAATATTTTCATTTATCCAGGGCCTTGGGTTGGAGGGTCAACACCAGCGAGCCTTCAGAGGTCCTCCTGGTCCAGACTTCTCCAGCAGATGCTGTTAGACTGTTCAGCCATATGGCTGATGTTGTTTACTGAGTAAAACCTCCATCAGCACTGAAGATGGCTGCAAAGTCAGCAGCTGAACTGTTCTTTAAAATGTGTGAAGACATAGTTTGCTTAGAACCTGGAGTAACAGAAATGCAGTTTAGATCAAATAATGCTGTTTTGTGATGTGAGATAAAATCCCTCAGGCAGAGGGAGTTCCTGTCTAAACCCAGGGTAAAAACTAAACCAGTGTGGCCCCACTCGTGTAGGAGATGATACACGATGTTTAACATGAAAGAATTCACTTATAGTTAACGTGAGATGGAAAATGATGGATATCACAATAAAATTTGGTTTAGTTGGCTCGTTTCTAAGTGTCATGTAAACAGGAAACTGATCACTAGAACCTGGTTAGTGGATTAGAGGAACATGATGTCAGCAGGTAGAGTTCTCCCGGAGGGGACCTATTTCTCTGCTGTATTTACATGGAACCAGCTTTCTAACCAGCTTCTTGCAGGTGTCTAGAGACCTTCTGCACAGCAGCAGTTGTTCTTCCTGCTCAGTCAATCATCTTCAGGTCAGTTTATAGCAGAAACACTTTCTTACTTTGTGTCTGAGGGTTGAGGTTCTTTACTGAAGTTTAGAGGTTCATCTCTGGACCAGTCACTCTTCATGGACAGACGGCTGGAGGCTGGAAACTCCTCCTCCTCCTCACAATCACTCATCTTGTGGACTTCAGTCAGTCTGAGAGGAAAACCAGCAACACTGACTGAGAGTTCAGGAAATAATAAAAATCAAAGGAACACACAAGTTCAGATTTGTCTTCATTCAGATTCTTTGTCCACAGAAGTGAACTCTGGAAAAAGTCCTCAGAGAGAAATCTGACTCTCACCTGCTTCCACAACCAGGTTTCTTCCTCCGACTGAGTCTGAACTAGCCGACAGCTGGAGTGTTTCCTCCCTGTTCTCATAGTTCTTCCTGTGCTGATGCTCCACCTCATCCCAATGCAGGATTCATTTAAGCATAACATGACGACTTTCATTGCTTCTATTTACTACATTTACTAACTTTACTCATGAATCTTGTGCTTCCTGATTCATTTTATTTGACCTCACTGCTAACAAATTCAAATGTCTACGATGTCTACAGTCGATCCCTGACACTTTAAACTCTTCATTTGTGTTGGAAAACTATCACACAAATCACTCATCTTCATCACTCAGTCTGAGAGTTAAACCAGCAGCACTGAGTGAGACACACAACAAGAATCAGAACAAACAAATCTGTTCCAGAGTCACAGTTCAAAGATCAGGAAATAAAACAGAGTCGAGAGAGGAACAAAACCAGAACAGCAGTCCACCTGGTAAATGAAAAGATCCACAGACAGACAGCTGACTGAGAGACTCTGACAGGAGAATAATAAGAATATTGGACAAACATTCACCTTGTTGCTGTCCTCTGTCCACTGTAAAATGGAGTCTGAACTCACAGAAACTTATATTGTTTTCTCCCTTAACTCTGTACCCAGATCACCTGAGCAGAGCTGCTCCTCCCCTCTAATAAACACAGCATATTAGAACTGATCTTCACCTGGACTTCATGTTCCTGTTAGTAACTCATTAAACACACTCTGAACACCACAGTTTCACTGACACATGCATCAAATCACAAACTCACAACTCCTGCTCAGCGTCCATCACTTGGACTCCCTGTATCTCCAACCACAGTCCTCAGAGCTTTATCCAGGAACATTCATAGAGATCAACACAGCTGCTACTGGAGACTAAATGTCCCTGAAGATTTCTGCTGCAGGACACTGATCACTGGAGTTTACAGGAACACAGGTCCTCTGCTGACCAACACAAAGTGAAGATAAACTGAGAAAAGGTGCAGATGAGCTGCTGATTATGTGGCGGGAAAGTCTGGATTTAAAACTCTACAGCTGAATCAGAAAGTGGATCAATAATCTGTCACATGGATCTGAATCAATATTCACACAGAGACAGATGACCATGTTGGCTGATGGAAGATCTTTGGAGAAAACCTGAATCCTGTTGGAACCAAACAACAGCCGAACAGAAGAATGATGAAGAGAAAACAGCCCCAATGTGTCCTGATGAGGAAAATAAGACAGCAGGAGGCCATTCAGAGGGTTTAATTTAAATCTGAATGTAAACAGTTTCTATATCTAACATGTACTGTTAGGTCAGGGTGCTGCTGGTCAGCAGTGTTGGTATTTATCTTCCCACTGTGTTTCCACCAAAGGCCTAAAGACCAAGGCCGTTTCTCAGCACCGAGCCCAGACTCCTGAGAACCCATCCAGGTTAACGAGCAGTTGATGATGTCACCGCCTCGGTTCATCTGCTCCGGTTATCTTTACCGTGATAAAATGGAATCAGATGTAATAACACAGCCCTGCATGTTCACGGTTTAATATACAAACACTTCATGTACATATATCTATAGAGGTTTGTCAGATGGTTCTAAATGTTTATTTCATGTTTTAGAGGCGTTAATTTATTGACAGCTGTAGTTTGTGATGCAGTTGAACTGAACCGTCTTATTCTCAGTTCTATCAGTGGATCCACAAAATTTTTTCAGAAACTGATCACTGAATAATAGTAAACCTTCAGGAGGACACCTCATAATGCAGGACTGTTTTATAGGAGCATTTGTTTTATCTGAATATAGCTCCGAAACAGGATGGATGGTTTACAGTTTCATTATTAACATGACCATAGCGGACACAGCTTGGCTTGGTAGAGGTCAAACCAGGTAACAAATTCTTTTTGTTGAGGTTGTGGACCTAGACTCCACATAAAACTGCCATCTTGGACACTACACAAAACGGGGAACCCTCTCGTTCTCAAGAAGAAACTCCATTAGTGTCAGACGTGAATTGCCGCAGGAGACCATTGATTGACCCTCACCATCTGCAGTCCTCTGGAGCAAATGGTGCTACGTTCATTTCTTTACAGCATGAGAGTGAATCTCAGACCTCTTATGGAGGAATGAAGCTCCGTACAGGACATGAACACTTTGGAGGACCACATGTTAATAAGTGATTCTCATGGAGCTGTGAATTCTCCTACTCCCTTCTCTGGTCACTCAACCGCCCCTCAGGACAACTGACAAGACAAACTATAAAACTGTTGCTGCATTCCATGAAAATGATCTGGAGTAAGACTCATATTTTTACACTGAAACATACATGGACTCAATAACTGTTTTCTGATATCTGTGTTTGTGTTTTTATGCATACCAAAGTCACAATAAGGAGTTCCTTTATCACCTATACAAAATTCACATCTGTAGGTGATATGGGGGCAAAGTTAAGGATTTAGAGAAATAGTCACATTTCTTGCATGGACCCACAGTGACACCTAGCGACATCACATAGCCCAGTGATGTAGGGATGAAATCAATAATAACCACGGTATCATCATTGATTAAAAGTGTAAAATGTGAACTAGGTAGCATTTACAACTGTAGACATTAAATGTAGCACATATCCTCACAATAACATTTATTCTTAATTTTATATCTAGTTTCTGTGTCGAGTGTAGCCTTCTTTATTTGTTAGATTGCACATCCTTGATTTTTCATTCCATGTTGATGGGTCATGGTGAGAGATGGACAGATCATGTTTGCATGCATAATATAGTACGTTTTAGTTCGATTTAACCAGTGCAGTTTTCCCTCCTTCTGAGAACAAAGAGAGAGGAGTTAGATTTCACCAAATTCACGGCAAAATTCTCTCCAGGCCCTGGCCTCCGCCCAAAGACCCACTCAGGGGATAAAATGCAAACACCGCCTTTGTTTGCTCTCTCCTCTTCCTTTATGCCTCTTAGTCTTACGTCTCCACTACTACGTACCGCTCTTTAACTTTTTCAGCTCCTGAATTTTTACTTCGTTTCCGCGTTCTTTTCTTTGTCTCATTTTTGTCGCTCTTTTATAATTTTGCGACATATTTAGACATTGCTCACTTTCATTATAAGCCTGAACTTATATGCTTTAATCCTCTTTCTGACGAGCCAATAAGAAACAATAGAAATCATTTTTTTCCTTTTTCTAAATTCCACCATGCCTCTGCTCTCAGTTTTCACAATCCTTTTGTATTGCCTGGCTAACGCCATCAGAAAATATAACGAGATCCACCGTTAAACAAGTTATTTTTCATCAACCCTGAAGACCGCGCACTGAAAACCGGCTGCCTGACTCATCACCTGTGGTGCCATCATCAGGCGTCTGCTGGCAGACCTCCAACACTGCGCTGACAGCACGTATTCTCCCTATGTATTCTTTTTCTTATTATTGAATGCATATGCTTGTATTTTTAGCTATGTTAGAAAATAACTTTTTTATAGCCTAAAGTCTACAATCTGTAACTTTATTCTTATGGTGGCACCTTTTATTATTATTTTTGCTTGGTGTCATTTTAATCACTTATTCGGTGCTATTTCAGATCTGTGATCATCATAAATGTTGAGCAATTGGATTTTTACATTTAATAAATGAGTTGTAAAGTTTTAAAGGTATTTGGCCTCTGACCTCTGCTGGACAGTGAAACTCAGCACCACTCCTTGGGAGGAACACATCCATTATCGGTTAGATGCTGATTTGAATTTGGCTCCCAAACTTTCTATATAGAGGTAAGTCACTGGAATGCAACAAAGGGTTTGGTTTGAAGAAAAACTAAGCTTTTAGGAAAATTCAACTTGTAAGAAAGGGCTTGTAGAACACAGGCTCTTAGAAAAATGGGCTCTTAGAAGAATGAAATTGGACTTAAGAATGACTTAACTACAACAGCGCAAATATTTTCTTGATATCTATGAGCTTTGACTCTTCATGTTTTTACTTCGGCACACTTTTGCAATGCAAACCTGAAAGTTCCTCCTTGTTTCTGCATTCCTGAACCAACTCATCCAGCAGATCATCACAGCTCCACATCCTGCAGTGGCCTCCCTCTCACTACTACAAAGGATACTTCAGTATCACTTTCCTTCAGCTAAACGGGTAAAATTACAAATTACAATTGGTTTTCAATTTTGAAAATCATTCTAAATTCATCACCTTTTCTACCAACTGCTTCTAGTGACGATCATAGTTCATTAGTTTATCTGCATTTATTCATTCATTTATTCACTGTCTGTTGTTGTCATGTCATTGTTTATTGTTTGGTTGTAGTATTAGTTCATAAATGTTTGTGTATAATTGTCACTGATTCTACCATGTATTTCTTTGTTTTGGGAACTGGAGGTCAATGAAACCAGAGTTTACGATTTTCATAATGAGACTGATCAATTCCTTTTTCATCAAAGTTCCTTTGAAACTTAGTGTAAATTGATAGTTTCCTCAGGCAAGCTGAGGATGTTCCTCCAAAATTAACAAGTGCAATTTTAATCCTAAAGTGTAGTTTCTACCGTTAGGTGTGTTGCAGCCGACACTTTTGCTGCATAATTATCTATTTTTGGTTCCGCTGTATGAAGCTAATTTCTGCAACAATTTTGCTGCATGTATTATTTTGGTGCTCCTGTGTGAGACAATTTCTACACATTTTTGCTGCACATCTTTCTGATCACATTAATCACTGATAGATTCTCTGATATCGGAGCCATTTTGGGAAACCTCAACTGAAAGTGAAATGAAAGAAATTTACTAAACACCTCAATAAACCGGGACTGAATCAAATGCCTGCTGAAGTGTCTGTGCTTCTTGTCCAAACTGAGAGCTTCTCTTCAGTTCAGATGGATTTTAACAAGGAGAACTGTCGGTTTCGTCATTATTGTGACCACAGCAAACATCACATCCCACTGCAGGATCCATCTGACCACCACATTAATCCCTTCACTCATTCTCTCTACTGCATTTACAAACTTCACTACTCAATATTGTGTTTCCTGACTCATTGTACTCCACTTCTGATACCAAATCCAAACATCTGCAGTTCATCTCTGATACATCAAACTCTTCATTTATGTTGGAAAACTGTCATACAAAGTGTTGGAATACTTTCAGATACCAGTTTATCAAGGAGAACCCCAACAGTGTTTCATTCTTCTGGACCTGGTTCTCTGCTGCACCAACACAACTTCAGTTACTGAGATCTAGGAACTAAATAAGGTTTAAAGGGTTGTAGATGTTTTCTTACTTTGTGTCTGAGGGTTGAGGTTCTTTACTGAAGTTTAGAGGTTCATCTCTGGACCAGTCACTCTTCATGGACAGACGGCTGGAGGCTGGAAACTCCTCCTCCTCCTCACAGTCACTCATCTTGTGGACTTCAGTCAGTCTGAGAGGAAAACCAGCAACACTGACTGAGAGCTCAGGAAACAATAAAAGTCAAAGGAACACACAAGTTCAGATTTGTCTTCATTCAGATTATTTGTCCACAGAAGTGAACTCTGGAAAAAGTCCTCAGAGAGAAAACTGAAAAATTGTGTTTTCTCTTTCCTTCTTTCCTCATCATATTTCACCTCTGATCATAAATCAGACTGGCAGAAACACTGTCTTCAAGAAGCTATGTTCCATTAAGATATATTCTACCCTAAACCAGGCAAAAATAATTTGGGATTTAAAATTGAAACCAAAGGGTCTACTTGGTGGACCTTTAAATATACAGAGCATTCTGCCCACGAGTGATCAAGTTCACCATTTACTCTGTGACTCTAAAAGAGATTTTTTTTTTATGTCTGACAGGGACTTGGATTAATTCCAGCTCTCCCACTACAGGCTTGCATGTACCAGGATACAATATTTTTAGGAAAGACCAAATTGGGAGAAGGGGTGGAGGGGTAATGTTCTATATAAGGGAACACCTAAAGTGTACTCAGATTGAATGGGCTCATGCAAACAGTTTAGAATATGTTGGTCTTAAAATCTTCCTCTCTCCACAAATGTCCATCATGCTACTAGGAATGTATAGGCCACCATCAACCTCTAATGTATTTTATAAGGAATTACAGGCTTTGTTGATGGATTGTGACACCAAGAATTAATTCTAATTGGGGATTTGAATATTAACTGGCTTGATAAAACAAACAGGAAACATTTAAAATTATTTAATGGACAGGTATAACTTCTCCCAACTTATTAAAGGACCTACTAGACAAACTAAGTCCTCTGAATCATGTATAGACTTAGTCCTCAGCAACAAGTGTGTGAACAAATTTTAAAAACATAACATGATCACTGGTCTATCGGATCACAACTTAATTTTCTGAACTAGAAAACTTTCTAAGAATAGCTTTAATTGCCCTCAGAGTAAAACATCTGAGCAAATGAGAGTACCTTGGAGGGAGATTCCTAGTCTGACACAGGCACTGAACAATATTAATTGGATTGAAACTCTTAATCAGCAGTATGTCACTGACAACTGTAGTGCATTTATGACTTTAATTCAAGAAACAGTGTCTAAGTTTATAAAAAAAAAAATAATAATAATAATAAGGTAAAACCATCAAAAAGAATCACCTGCCCTGGTTAAATGATAGCATATGATTGTTGATGAAACATAGAGACCTTGTTCTAAAAAAAAAATCGCTCAAGACAAAAACATGTAATGACAGACAGATCTTTACCTCTCTTAGAAACAAAGTTATGAAAGAAATCAGAGCCACGAAAACAATTTTTTTTGTTACTATAATTGACAATGCAAGAGGAAATGCAGAAGAAATCTGGACTAATATTAAAAAATGACAGGACATCATGCAGCAAGTAGAGAAATTAGGGAGTTACAGCTGGAGGACAAAGTAATGCAGGACCCGGGAGATATTGTGACAGTTCTGAACAATTACTTTATAGACTCTGTTCAAGACTTGGCACATAACCCTGGGCCAAGAATGGCTAAGACGAAAACATTGGACTATTCTGAAGTGGCCTTCTATGAGCCCTGATCTAAATCCTATTGAACATCTGTGGAAGGAGCTGAAACATGCCACCTGTAGAAGGCATCCTTCAAACCTGAGACAACTGGAGCAGTCTGTTCATGAGAAGTGGACCAGAATACCTGCTGAGAGGTGCAGAAGTCTCATTGACAGTTACAGAAATGGTTTGATTGCAGTGATTGCCTCAAAAGGTTGTGCAACAAAATATTAAGTTAAGGGTACCATCATTTTTGTCCAGGCCTGTTTCATGAGTTTATTTTTTTAAATAATTCTGTTAAACCACTGTTCAAAAGCAATGTCTGATTTTCATTGGTTAATTTTCATAGAATTTTTATATATTATCACTTTCACAAACAATCAAGGTTGTACAAGAATTTAAATACTTAAGAATTATCTTAGATTCACAACTTCATTTCAACAACATGTGAGGATAAAATTTAACCTGTCCAATTTTAGATTTATTTGGAATAATTTATCTCTGGAATCGGCTAAACTATATTGTGATGCGATGATTATGCCCCACATGTTGTACTGTATAAAGAGTTGGTAGTTAATAGCCTTCTTTGTCCCGCGCTAGCAGCGTCGCTTTCTGTTAAGGTTAATTAGCCATTGTTCGGCAGTTTTGAGTTTTAATTTTTTGGATGGACTCTGGTAGTCATTGTGTTCCTGTTATCAGCTTAGTTTAAAATAATCTAGCTCAGTCTTGTTCCCTGCTGTCTAGTTTAGCTCTGGTTTTCGTGCCTGTTAAGTCTAGGGATATCTAGTGTTGGTTTGCATTCCGAGTTGTAATCAGTAACTGGTTTTTCTGGTCTCTAGTGTGTACCTAGTATTCTGGTTTGGAGCCCAACTGGGGCCCGTGTGTGTTCCATTTGATTACTGTAAATAAAGTAGTTAAACTTCACCTAGCTGTCCTGTCTCTCTGTCCGTGCTGGGGTCTTTGCACAACTGTGACAAGTAAAGTAATATGCAAAATATGCTTAAATCCAAATGTTGCTCAAACAGCGTCTGCAGTTGATCTCTGACACGTCAAACTCTTCTATGTTGGAAAACTGTCACACAAAGTGTTGGAAATACTTTCAGATCCCAGTTTATCAAGGAGAACCCCAAGAGTGTTTCCTTCTTCTGGACCTGGTTCTCTGCTGCACCAACACACCTTTAGTTACTGAGATCTGTAAATATCTGTCAACTTTTAAAATGTAAAAGAGGCAGTGAAGCAGTTTTCAGTAAAGATCATTCACGACATAAAAAGCTTCCTCAGCAGTCAGTACTAAAACACTCACGTGACATCAAAACATCAAGAACAGAATTAAGGTTTTCTGATAGCAGAAGAAAAGGAACGTTAAACTCTCACCTTGTCCTCCTCTGTCGACTGTAAAATGGAGTCTGAACTGTTCATTTCCTCATTCAGCTCTAGACTCACTCAGAGCTGCTCCTTGTCTGTTTTCTGGAGATCACATGACTACAGGATACTCCAGGTAGTTGTGGGGTTTCCTGACTTCAACACATGTTCTGATGCTGCTCAGCTGAAGACACATTTACTAACAGAGTTGTGGACAGACTGATCAGCGACACGTTGCTGCTGCAGTTGTTGTTCCAACACTGAAAGAAGAACGCTGTCACCTGATCAACATGTTTTCACTATTAGTGACTGACTTAAATTATTTGGTAAAAATTGGTATTAATTGCTCTCAAAGTCTCCTTAGGCAGAAGGTTCAGTTACTTATTCTTCCCCCTTCTGTCATTGTTTGCATGTTATCCTCATTAAAAATATGAAAACCTATAAATGTTTGGGTGGTTTTAGTTAAAGCAGACACTGTTTTTTTTCATTTGTGTGATTTTGACAAAGATCAGATCACATTTGATGGTGATTTTATGCAGAAATGTGAGAAATTCCAAAGGGTTCAGATACTTTTTCATGCCACTGTAGGTTGGTGGGTGGTGGTAATAATAGGAGTGTGAGGTGAGTCATGAGAGGAGCTGAGGAAAGGCTGGGCAGAGTCCATGTTGTCAGACCTGTTTGGTTTAGCTCATTGGCCTAATGTAGGTCACCTCCATCGTGTGGTCCGCCTTCTATCTATGACCAGTGATGGTTCTCATCCCACGCCACACCTCATGTTGTTCTTGCTCTCCAGTTTCCTGTAACTGTCCATCCTCTCTGGAATCTTCTCCCTCAGTTCAATCTGAACCTTCTTCAGCTCCTCTCTGTCTTCACTCCTGAATGCAGCCTTATTCCTGTTCAGTGTCGTCTTTATGTCCTTGGTCACCCACGGTTTGATATTAGGGTAACAGCGCACAGTCTTAGTTGGGATGATTTTGTCCATACAAAAGATAATATAGTCCGTTATGCAGTCAGTAATGCTTTCAATGTCCTCCCCTTGTGCATCACAAAGCATATCCAAGTCGGTTACCTCAAAGCATCCCTTAAGAGTGTCTTCTGCCTCCTGTGACCATCTCTGTACCGTTCTGGTGATCACAGGTTGCCGCTGGACTGCAGGAATGTAGAGTGGCTCTAGACAGACCAAGTTATGGTCCGCTTTGCCGAGCGGAGTAATAGCTGTGGAGCAGTAAGCTTCCTTGAAATTAGCATACAATAGGTCTATTGTCTTAGTGTCTCTTGTTTTACAGTGACATGGTTAAAATCCCCAAAATATGAAAAAGAAATACGCTGAAAAATCTGTTAAAAAAGGGTGAAATAACAGCAAATATCTGTAAAATAAGGATATTTTAGCTGATTTAAATCCAGTAAAATAGTGCAGTTTTATGGCCATGTGTTTATGGCCATTTCTTTTCTTCTAACCTTTTTTTTTTTTTTTTTTAACCACTTTATCTCAGTCAATGGTAACTGGGGTCCATGGAGCAGCTGGGGAAGCTGCAGCAAAACATGTAATGGAGGTCAGATGAGGCGCTACAGGACCTGTGACAACCCCAGACCTGCCAATGGTGGGAGAGCTTGTTCAGGTGTTGATACGCAGATACAGAGATGCAGCACAGTCAGCTGCCCCGGTGAGTCGGCATGTTCAGTGTCACATGTCATACATGCTCAAACAAATGCTTAAAATGCTCTTAAAATGAAAAATTAAATGTCTGTAAATGACACGTCAATGGAATATGCCTGTTTTTTTTTTTTAATTTGGAAACATGTAGAATGTGTTTTTAATTATTCATAATTATAAACTGTGTTCATAGTTTTGAAGGTATCCCAAAAAGACTAAATTGCTTGTCGACCATTTGCGTGATGGTATGTATACTGTATGACTGCTTGTACAACTTAATTACTATGTGTTTACCGGGTGCATCATTGCAGTTGATGGTAACTGGGCTTCATGGCAGCCTTGGGGAGAATGTTCTGCTTCCTGTGGAGGTGGTGAGAGGACACGTGTTCGGCTCTGCAATAGTCCATCTCCCAGTAACGGTGGCCGGCTGTGTCCAGGAGACTCCACCCAGCTGTCCAGGTGTAACACGCAGGCCTGCCCAGGTAAAGCATGTCATAAAAGTGCTGTAAGTGTGTGTGGTCCTTTATACACTTGCAGCATTTACACTTAAATACCTCCTTTTGTTGTCAGGTGGGCCCCAGAAGGCTCGAGGAAGCATTTTAGGGAACATCAATGATGTTGAGTTTGGCATCGCCATCCTTAATGCGACCATCACAGATAGCAAGTCTGGTAGCAAAATCATCAAAGCCACAATTTCTAATGTACCAAGGACATTAGGTCAGTCTTCCAACGGTTTCATACCACACTGCATTAAAAAGTAAGTTGTCCTCTTGAACTTTCTTAGTGTGACTAAATTTAAGGCCTTTAAATTCAAGGGCCTGCAATGAGGAAGCTCATCTCCATCCTGAACCCCATCTACTGGACCACTGTGCAGGAAATAGGGGAGGCTGTCAATGGCTACACACTAACAGGAGGTGTCTTCAGGCGAGAGACGCAGGTGGAGTTTGCTACAGGTACCAGTGTCTGTGGGTTGCTTATGAAATAATGAAAACTTTACACAAACGCCTGTTAGATTAATAGGTTGACTAAGAAGTATGATGTGATTGGACGTTGCCAGGTGAGATCCTGAGGATGACCCACATTGCCAGGGGCCTGGACTCTGATGGAGCGTTGTTGTTGGACATTGTAGTCAACGGACACATCTTACAGCTGCCTTCACAAGCTGACATCAGCATCAAGGTACATGGATAAAAGACTGTAAATCATTTATCACTGTTTAATGTTTTTGATTTACTAAAACTGCACTGGCTTTTTCAGTTGTGATTCCACATACTGTTGCTGCCAGCATCACTATGACCACAACTAAAAACAGCAAATTTCAAGAAAATTCTTTGTCTGAATATCAGTGTTTAGACACAGTTACTACAACAACATAAATATTAAAGAAATAATTTCTCTTTTCTTGTAATTTAAGTAATATTTACTTGCCTGTTTACTGTTCTGCTTGCAATGATTTTTCATTTTCATGCCCTGCAGTGTGTTTTTCCTACAATGCAGACGGTTTTGGGTTTTTTAGTACAGTATGGAAATCCATTCGCAGACGCTTTAACTATGCAACAGATTAGTAATCAATGACAGTGAACACTTTTACTTACAAAAAAATGCAATCTTTCAGTTCTCTCAATTTGTTTTCAACCATTTTAAATTTCCTTTGCACAAACATACATTGCAATTCCTAAAGGTTTGATAAAATCATTTTTGCACCAAAAACAGAACCTTTCACAACAAGACAACACCTAACTTTGATATTTCTTCGTCTGCTGGCGATCAGTGGTAGAGCGTCCACTCAGAGAGAGGTAGTGTTTGGCTTTTACTGAAGCAGCAACAGGACCATTAATGTCAGAAACTTTCAAAAATCCTTATAATAGTGGTGACACTATTTATTTGAGTAACAGTTATTTAACAGTTGTTCATTTAAAAATGTGAAATGGTGTCAGAAAGTTCATGAGTCACTGTCTGTCTGATGTGGCAGGGGGTATCAAGCTGTGGTGGACATTCAGCTCACATATGTAGGGTGGCAACAGTCAGCCAGTCCAGCTCTCTCTTCTCTGGCTTCCACCTTGTTTGCTTTTACTTTGGGTACTTTCCCTTATAGTTCTGTAAAATAAACTTATTTTTAGTTACAACTCGCCTCCAATGTCTAGCCTTGAGCCGGGTTGTGACACTGTCTATCTATTATCTGTCTATTGCTTCAGGTATATGAGACAGATCTAGTCACTGGTCTCTTCTTAGCTGGCTGTTTTGGCACCACTGTTTGCAGCAACCTCCTCACTAGGTCAAGGTGTCCTGTCCTGATCAGAGCCCTGGATAACTCTGTGACATCCACCGTGTGTGGCCTGTAAAGGTACTTCAGCTCAGCCTTCACTACGTCCTGAGGATACCTCTCCTCTCCCTTGTCTAACCACAGCTTCAGCTGGACAGTCAAGAAGATGGACAACAATAATGCTAGACACGCCACAAAGATTACTGTCAAAGTAACACGCAGTATTGGTGTTTGACAGGTTAGCAACTCAATAAGCACGAAAGGATATATTAAGCAAAAAACATAAATAGGTCTTCTAATTTTCACTGTTCTCGGGTCCAAACCACTTGGTTTGATCTGTAAGCAGGTGGGCATGAGTAAATCCTGCTCACAGAACTGTGTGACAGTAAAATTAGATTCAACCACACTTCTGGTGTAGGTTTAAGGTTTCAGGTCCATGGCTTGCTGACTATTTAGCAGAAAACTCTCAAATCTTCTATGACACTCTGGAAGACCTGAAGAAAACTCCTGTGTTTCTCTTTATATCTCTGCTCTACTGTATTCCAAGTGAAAAGGGCTCCAACTCAAAAACCTGATCTGAGGGTCTCATTTAAATTAGATTTATGCTTTAAGTGAACCTATGAACATTACTGACCACAGAGTAAAGCTGTTATGAAATTAGTTTATTGTTCCATTGTAATACAGCTGTCCAACTACTTCAATAAAATTTCACTGAAAGCTGTCTCATCCATGACAAATGAACATCAAATCCATCAGTTTCATGGAGTTAATACATAAGGCAGCAGCTTATTTAAGGCACTGATATTAGCTCGTGGGCAATTTTTACCAACATAACTAGCAGGTTACACAGAATATATAACAATCTGACAAACACTCTAGTATACAGAACATGTAGGTCTCCTATTATTGTCAACTTAGAACAAACAGTCTGTTAGACAGCTAACACAATTAGCACGAGTGAACGTAGATTACCCGTTAGCCGTTTGGCTAACGTTGTCAATTCGGTTAACAATACCACAGTTTAGCATAACGGTTAGCTGCCTTTTGCTCGAAGTTAACTCACCAGCGCCAAGTGTCACCTATTAGCGGAGAAAACAGCGTCAAATCTCTCTAGACTCAGGTGGAAAACAGTAGGAGTCTAGGTCCTCTGCAGCTCCACCATCACAAACAACAACTGTTGGAGTCTCAGCTCTGCTTCTCTGACAATCTACCGACGCTAGATCGACAGTCTGAGGCGGGACCAACACCGTTATTGGTTACTGAAGTAAAACCACCACATTCACAACTGGCTGCTTGTCGGAGTCATGAAACTAATTATTGTTTTATTATTATGCTTTTACATTCTTTTAGATGTTTGAAGCCGTTTGGATGAAAGTCTCATATTTTAGGTAAAACGTTTTGGCCTTTGGCAGCTTGTTGGGTACAGATTATTCTACTGGTGGCAGCAACCACATCAACGGCACAATCGTCGAACGTGACGTCACAACCAATCAAAGCGCAGGTGTTGTGACCTCACTGATGATGCAATCACTAGTCTCAAAAAGAGTATAAATTGAGCAGACTTCAAGCAGTACGACCAGAAACAAGGTTGACCTGAAGACACTCTTTAGAAAAGAAGACACTTGAGACGACACTCTTAGCAACATTAGAACCTAGCAGCATGGCGAAAGAACTCGGAATTAAGAAGGGAAGCAGACTTGGCAGCTGCCATGTGGTCGAGGATATTCTCGGAGAGGGCAGCTTTGGCATTGTAGCCAAGTGCCGTAATACAGAAACCACCAAGATAGAAGCGGTTAAAGTTAACAAAAGTGAAGAAGGTGTTCTGGAAGTGGCGATGGATGAAATAGCCATCCTGAAACGGCTGCGGCGTTTGAACCCAGACACGTGCAACATCGTACAGTGCAATGGATTTTTCTTTCACAAGGAGAACATATGCATAAGCTTTGAACTCCTTGATCTCAGCCTTCAGGATTACCTGCAAGAGAAAAACCCCAGAGGTCTAACCACTAGAGAGCTGAGGCCTATACTGCACC
This sequence comes from Amphiprion ocellaris, assembly GCF_022539595.1. NCBI lineage: Eukaryota > Metazoa > Chordata > Actinopteri > Pomacentridae > Amphiprion > Amphiprion ocellaris. The sequence goes on along the minus strand of NC_072781.1, from coordinate 27,354,464 downwards.
AACTGGCCACAGCACTGTCTCACCTACACTCCCGCGGCATTATACATGCCGATTTAAAACCGCCCAATGTCATGGTTGTAAACCGCCATGAGCAGCCACTGAAGGTCAAACTTATTGACTTTGGTCTGGCATGTCTCGTGTCAGCGGTAGACCAAGGTGACTGGATGGGCACCCTCCATTATAGTGCACCAGAACTGCTACTTGGACTACCATTCAATGAGTCAGTTGATATGTGGGCTCTGGGAGTACTGATGGTGGAGCTGGCCACTGGGTGCCCACTCTACCCTGGAAAAACAGACTATGATGTCCTCAGATTCATCTTTGAAACGCAAGGCCAACCATGTGATGACGTCCTTGACCGTGGATGTTACACTCCTGATTTTTTCTTCAGCCAGGAGTTCGGCACATCACGCTGGAGATTCAAGACTCCAGCGGAGTATCAGCATGGATTTTGTGCGTCAGAGACAAGGAGCATGAAACTCAATTCTCTTAATGACATTAAGAAGAATATGGTGCAAGACCCGGGATACGAAGAGGATCAAAAGATCTTCGTCAGCTTGATTAAAAGTATGCTGTCCCTTGATGCAGGCAGAAGGATCACAGCTGAAGAGGTTCTGAAGCATCACTTCTTTGCTCCCAGCCTCCATCAGAACTCAACAGACTTCAATGCCCGAAGTCCGGTTCCACCTCTGTCTGCTGCATCATGGGAAGAATGCGTGGACAATAACCATCAAAATCCAGCTTCCTGGCAGTCGGCTGCATCGTGGGAAGAACGCGTCGACTTCAACCACCAAAATCCAGCTTCCTGGCAGTCGGCTGCATCATGGGAAGACCACGTGGACATTAACCACCAAAGTCCAGCTTCCTGGGAGTCTGCAGCGTCATGGGAAGAACGCATTGACATTAATGACCGAAGTCCTGAGCCATCCCTATGTGCTACATCATGGGAAGAGCACGGAGACGTCATTGACCAAAGTCTGGCTCCTTTTCAGTCTGCTTCATCATGGCAACATCGCGTAGACCTAAACGACCAAAGTCCAGCTCCATGCCAGTCTGCTGGAGAAGTCTGTATCGAGATTCCACATGAAACCAACACAGACAACATCGGCTGGTTCAGACGTATTATTAGGGGGATTATGAGGGCCTTCCACACTTACATCTACTAGTGGATCAGCTACCAGCTAGCTTTCTTCACACCCCCACCCTCATTCCTCCCTCCACCCTATCTATCTATCTATCTATCTATCTATATTAATGACCCAAGTCCAGTGCTGTCCTTGTCTACTACGTCTTTGGAGAAACATAAGGAACTTGTAGACTTTAATGAACCTTAACCAAAAAAAAAAAAAAATAAGGGAAAAAAAGGAAAAAAGGAAAAAAAAAAAAAGGAATAGCACAAAAACACAAACCTTTGGCTAATTGGATACTCTAAATTTGCCCCCCCCCCCAAAAAAAATAAAAAATAAAAAATAAAAATAAAAAAATAAATAAAATAAAAAAAAACAAAAAAAACAAAAAACAAAACCCAATCTTAATACTGCATTTGTTTGATCTTCATGCTGCATGTGTTTGTTTGTACAAGTAAACACACAACTGTACCACATTCTGGTTGTTGATTGTTGTTGTACAAACTAAAGCTTGGAAGGTTGTTTTATTGCTGATCAGGATTGATGTGGTAAAATAGAGCTTGTTGTTGTTCCAACAATATCACTGTTTCCTTCATTCAAGGTGCACATATTGTAGCTTGCAGGTGTCCTGCACTCTTTTTGACCACAACTTTAAAACCATTGCAATGAAAACTGAATGCATTTTCTTGTGTGTGTGTGTGTGTGTGTGTGTGTGTGTGTGTGTGTGTGTGTGTGTGTGTGTGTGTGTGTGTAGGTGTGTGTGTGTGTGTGTGTTTGTGCGTGTGTGAAGCAAGAACTTGGATCTTTTAACATCATCTTTCTGATCTTCTATTTTCTTTTTCAGTTCAGCACAATGTTCGCATGTGACCATCCGTCATAGCTGAGTCATTCATATAGTCCTCAGTTGCAGCAAGGAGCGCAGAAGTTTTTACATTTTTTATAAGATCTGGTGCAATTGGTTTATTGTCCACTTTTGAGATGAGACAAGTAGAATAAAATGGTTTTACTGAAATATCACCATTTTAAACTTAGATTTGGCTGAATTTTCCTGATGGAACTGCAAACCACATATGATTTGTTCAGGGACTGTTGCAAAATTCAAAACAGTTTCTGACTATTCTGTAAATGGTGTAATTTTGCTAATTTTTAAAAATAGTTATAAACAGTTATACAGTATATCTAAATAGCAAAGGGCTGTGGGAAAATACCTGCACACTATTGTAATACTTCTGTACTTTCAAACCATTTACAGAACCTGCCCATGCAAAACTAGCCAAAAGCATTGGAGATTTCTTTTTCATTTTTTTGTAAATGTTTTATGGAACAGCACAAACAAACAAAGAAAAAAACATTAAGGCGACAAAAAAGTCATTATGTCCAGTGCTTGCCACGTCGACTAGATTTTCCCTGTTCTCCTCCAAATAACTCAACTGTTAACATTTTTCAGATCTTACATTTTTCAGTCAAAATATCAGCTTTATATTAGATAATGATATTGCCAAAAAAACCCAAAAATGGCTAGAAGATGAACCTGGTATCAAAACACAGGCAAAAAAAAAAGAGACCTACCATATGTTCTGATTAATTTTGAACAACCACCTAATGTACATGGTGACGTGACCCTTGGAACATTACCCAACATGCACCATTTAAAGTTATAAAAAACATGTAATCGGTGCAGTTTTGCTACTGAAGGTATGATATACCTATTGATATTGGGTTACAGAAAAGCTGGTTACAGAAAAAAACATGCTGAACAAAACAAGGTTTTTGCTTTAGTGACACAAGGGGTGAAATCTGTCCTCTTTTTTTTTTACTGGTGTAGTGACTAGTGTAAAATATTAATGTAATATTTTGTGATCACAGCTGAGAGATACAGAGAGGAAATCTTGTCCTGGTGACAGATTATCTAATGAGGGAATATGCTGGTAGTTTTTCAATCTGTTTTTTAATTCATTGCAACTCAGATAATTTGTTCTGTATATACTTATGTACACTAATTAGGTATTTTCTGTTTATAGTTATTTTGATGACTACTTGTTCCACAAATGAACTGTACTTTTACTTGTGTTGTCAGACAGAATAGATGTTACACGCGTTCAGAATGTTCACTGTCAACACAGTGTTTCATTGAATCATACCAGTGTTTTTCATGCCGTGGCTCCTGTACTAAAATCACACAAACTTGCCATCAGAAGTAAGTTTGTTGTTTTAATTCAAAAATATTATGTCAATATAATACAAGCTGGTTAATTTAGTTGACCTTAACATTTTTAAATTTTAGCTAACAAAGTACAACTGTATGGAACCTGCTGACAAGAAGAAAGCAGAAGTCGATGAGTACTTTTGTTTCAGTGTGTATATAATCAACAAATAAATTACGGTATCATACTACAGATGAGGTTAAAACATCTTTGAGCCCCAGAGAGAAATTAAAAAGCGACCCAGGAGAAAAATTATATAAAGTAATTAAATTATCTTTACCGACTCCAACTTTAAAGTTCTGAACACAATAATGCATAAATAGTTATACCCATATAACTACATTATTCTTAAATATGCCATTCTGCATAATAACTTTAAGTATATTTTGATGTAAATTCTTTTTGTACTTTTACTGAAGTATAAATTTGCATGCGTTTCTTGTATAACTTATAGAATAGAAAGATACAAAGAAAAAGAAGTACAAAAACTAAAATAGAACTTCAACAGACTGTTCATACCTATTTTATAGTACTAAAATATGTTGTCAGGAGGGAATGTCCCCCACTCTAAACTACCAACCATGAAACAAAGGTGCCACCTAGTGACGATAACAGACAATTGTTTGTATGGAAATAGTATTGAGAACTCTGCACTTTTACTTAAGTACTGAATATTTCCATTTTATGCTTCTATATACTTCTACTTCACAGGATTTCAGAGGGATGTTGTACTTTTACTCCATTACATTCATATTTCAGTTATGTAATATATGATAATATACAACGATCAGGCATAACATTATGACCACCTGCCTAATATTCTGTTGGTCCACCTTTTGCTGCCAAAACAGCCCAGACCTGTCGAGGACTCCACTGGAGCCCTGAAGGTGTGCTGTGGTATCTGGCACCAAGAATATATTTTATGTATTATATATAGAGATTTTCATAGGTAGACCGCTAGCTAATGGTGTGATTCCTCAAATCTAAGGCACAACTTCTCTTGTTAGTGAAGATTTACTTTATCACCATAAAACTGTAACAAAGCACAGATTGCAAAGAGAAATCAGAACATAACCAATAATCACACAACAGAAAAAGCTAAGTCAAACAACTGAAGTACTTACAGACAAGTACTGTCCAAGGCCACAACATTGAAATAAAAACAGCAGAAGCAGCAGCATCCAGATCCTCTCATGGCCTGACCAACACCAAATTCTTTTTTTTACAAATATCCCCCGCTTTAACATCATTTTCTACAGAAAAATCGGTAGAGGACACTGCGGCACACAAAATTCTGCTGCAGGGCAGAACACATACCCTACTCCTTCCCACACTACCAAACTACTTGGCCCAGCATGATGAGAAGAACAAAGAACCAGGGGTGTTGACCTGGCTTCCAAACTCCCCAGATTTCCAAGTGAGCATCTGCAGGATGTACTGCAATAATCCTGATTCACAGCGATGCCACCCTGCAACCTAAAGACCCAAAGGTCCACTGCAAGTGTCCCAAACACCACACTCAAAAGGACATCACTGGAGGTCCATGTCCATAGTCATAAATGTCTCTAAATCATATGTGGACATTTACAAATACAAAAAAATACAATGCTTCCATGTTTACTTTGTGTACAATTTTGTGGCAGTGCAAGCCTGTTTATGTCACTTATATTGGTATAAATTATGAGCAACATCCTGTGGAAAGTATTATGCAGACTTGCAGCAAAAAATGCCTAAAAGTATCAGAAAGCCTGCATCAGAGCTTTCATTCACTTGATTTGGGAGGTGGACAGCCCTGATCCCTCATGCACTCAAGGGAACACTCCTCAGAGTCTGAGAGTGAAGAGATTGACATTAGGCCACAGACTTTTAATCAGACAGAATAAAGGGCAACAACTAAGTGGGTCATTCAAACAGCTTTCTTTGCAATCAGGCTCTGAAAAGAAGGGTTATTTCACATGCATTAATCAAAGAACTTCCCTCTCATGCACTACTTCTGGCATTGCTGCTGCTTTATAGTACTCTAAGTTATGGTTGTCTAATGTAGTTCCAGTGAAAAATTCACTTCCATAAATGTAATAAAAGACCATCCACAAATCCATCATTGTATTATATCTTTATTAAAAAAATCAGATTTATCAAAGCATTAATAATAAAGTTCCTTTGGAGGTAACTGCAAGAGTATTTTTGACAATGCAGTGTAAAAAAAGACAACATCAACTGAATAACTTCTTACTAAACATTTTTAAAAAGTATTTAACTGAGCACTGAGGGTGATGTAGCATTGGTTGGCTACCTAGATCACTGATCACTTCTAATTAAAGCCCTTAAACAAATACAAAACAGTAGTACAAACTCCACAAACAAACAAAACGAAAAGAAGAAAATGCAATTCATATTCTGCCAGTATTAGACAAAAGTTTCCAGTGCAACTGTAAGCCTCTGTGTGCATGTATCCAGTGTCATTGTGGAAGCTGCAACACTGGTTAAAGAATCTACACTGTGGCTTAAGAACTCAGTGAACAGAAAACAAACAAGAAGTAGTTTTTAGTCTTTAGCCTAAGATCTAAAACAGACAAAGACAGGCACACAGAGCTTACCCATTGAAAATGGGGAACTCATGTATAAAAAATAAACTCATACTTTGGCCTCTGAGCAGGGGCTGTTAACCATTAATGGGACTGCACTGAAAAGGCAAACCACAGTCCACACTAAAAAAAACCAGCAGCATAGCAACGTGGCAACTAGCATGTTAGCAGACTGAGTAGTTTCCCTGTGACACATTCATGAACTAACACACACTCAGCCATACGTGCATCCACCGTTCAGCTATGACGGTTCATTCTTTGGTATGTTTACAGCATGTCGTCTTCTCCACCTCCGTACATGTCAGCCAGTTTCTTGAAGCGGGGCCCCCATTCGTTGAGGCAGTCGTAGTCTTGGTCCCCGCTGCTTGACGAGTTCAGAGAGGAGAGGCTTCCTGCGTCAGAACCGCCTCCCTCATAGTCAAACACCAGCAAGGAGTCATAAGGGGGTGCTGTCGGGTCATTGTCTGCTGCCTTCAGGTTCTGAGGGAGGAGAAAAGGAAACATGCTCTCATTTTACAGAAGTTGTTTCTATACATCAGTAAATATGGAGAGATGGGACAGACCTATATATGATGCCAAACATGACAATGAACGACTGAGACTTCAAATCAAGTCAAATTCAATACATTTCTAAATTGTGTTGACCATCTCACAAAAAAAAAAAAAAATACAAGGAATGTGTGTGTGCATCTGTCCTCCTCCGGTAGTTGTATTGCTGGAGACCCAGGGGAGTGCAGTGTTAAAATACCGTAGATTAAAAAAAACGTCTGCCAGTAGTTGACATTGGGGTACAGAGACTCAGCGATGTAATGACATCATTAATTACAACAACAGTGTGATGGAAAGATGGCTGCACCCTGACAAAGTAGATTCTCCATGTACATGGTCATTTCTGCACTGCTGCTGTGAGATTACACTATGCCACATTAATTGACAATTTTGCATTATGTGTTGATGTCAAATAATGGCCATGCATGTGAGAGAACATGGTTTAGAAACTATCATGCAAATAAGTCTGGTTTTCTCTTTGTCACACATATATGTACCAGTGATTATATCAACAGCATATTATTCCAGTGACAAAATAAACCCATGCCTTTTTAAGTTTTAATTCAATTACTTAACCCTCAGAACCCAACTGTATCCACAGTCACTTCCCTTTCTCTCAGGTTAAAGTGTCCTTCAACAGGCACTTTCACTTGTCATGAAGTACAAGTCATGCAGTATCCCACCATCATGCTGATGCTACCAAATTCCAGGCACAATTCTGGAAAGACATCCCTACTGAAAGCATTTATGGTGTGATACATATATAAACATGACTTTATAATACAAAATATTTTTTTGATATAAAGCCCAATATAAAAAAAATCTGCAAGTATCATAGCAGATAAAAGATCTAGGTAGTCTAGACTGTTTTGAAAAAAAACAAAGTACAGCAAGTATAGCTGGTCTTTATAATGACCACGTTAAGAGCATAAAAGTAAAGGTAGTGAAATGACCCTGGATAAAGCCGAGGGACCATAGGTTTAACTCCAAGCACAGATTCTTCAGTGAAAGGGTTGCTATGACATACTGGGATTACATTCATCTATGCAACCTTTACAATTTGATGTCCAGTATTTTCCCGATGAATTTTTGCGTGTTTTACTCACATCGTCGATGAAGTTGCCGATCTCGTCTGGGTTGGCGGGGCGAGGCCGGTACTGAGGAGCAGGCATGAAATTTGGCACCACGTCGTTCCTGAACACGTCGGGTCGGTTGTCCAGACCACGGTGGAGAACACTCAGATCATAGTCCTGAGGGAAAGACATTTAGTGAGGTTATTACTTGGAGCATACTGTATTTTACTGTTATACAACATTTTTACATACACAGTAGACCTTGATGTCACCTGGAAAGATGGTTGATGTGTAAAAGATGTGTACAGTAAGATTTTAGTGACACATTCCTGAAGCTTTGATGTCTTTTCAATCAGTTTCTATCATTCTTTACCTGATCATCCTCTCCACCTCCCTCTTCATCATAGTAATAGATATTGTCCCTTATGTCATCGTCTTGCAGTAGAGGCTCCTTCTTCTCTCCTCTCCTTCGTCTTGCAAATAGCAGCAGTAGCAATGCCAGCACTAAAGACAGAGCACAAAACTTAACACAACACACCTCATGTGAAAACAAATCCCACTAAACTGAGGACATGAAAGCAGTTGCTGATATACTCATTTTTTCTGTGCCATGTAGCTCTATTGTTACTCTGAGGCTATTAAACACAAACATATGTATGGGCCTCGTATGTGTACTAATCCACCACTGAAAATAGTCCCGAATAAATACATGATTTCACAAACCTTTTGCAGCAAAATGGTCATCATTCAATGGAGGCTGCCAAGCTAACTATTAACGTACATAAACTCATCAAAACAGTGCAGCTCTATGAATGTCAAATAGCAGGCAAATATTACACCATCTTTACACTGTAACATATAGTTTAAAGTTAAGAATAAACATTAGAGCAGTTTTCAGATCACTAAAACATTCAGAGCTCCTCTTGCTGTCCACAGTTGGTCTGATCAGTGTCAGCATCCTTGTCACTGGGTCCCACTGTAAGTAAAATGTCTTGCAGGGTCCTAACCAAAGTAACGATGCAAAGTTTGATGACTATGTTTTGGTTTCCAAGCTACAATCTCCAGCTCAAATCCCTGGAATTTTAAAAAGCGCGTTTCCTTTTTGAACTGAAGATACAGAAATATTAAACTCACTCAGCAGCAACAGGATGCCTCCAAGTATTCCTAGGATGGCAGGCAGGTTGGCGCCACCTGCAATACGGCCTCCTTGACACATCGTTTGAGCTCCAGTGCACTCGCACACTTCTGCATGGACCGTGTTGATCTGCCACATACCCTGGTTGTCTAAAACCCTCAGGACCACATTGTAGTGTCCACTCTCCAGATGTTTGGCTAAATTCAGGATGATGCCTGTTTCTGCAATCAAGTCAAAAACAGAGGAAAATGTATTTAGAACCCCTGCTTTGCAACAAAGTTAAAATATTTTCTGCATCAAAATATTTGAAAATCATTGTTACTATCCTTTTTACTTCTTTTAACATATTGTAAATTTGTAGTTGTACATTTGTTAACATCACAAAAACAAAGAATGCTTTTTCTCCCAGGAATGACCCGTCCATTTCTGCTGGGGCTGGTAATTTGATTGGATGGCATCTGTTTGAGCTTATCATGTATTAATAGTGAACATACTGGTCTCGTTCATCCTTGCAGTCCAGTTGGCCTTCGACATGGCGTCGTCCAGAGAGACCCTGTACGGAGCAGCAAAGCCTGGTCCATCTTTATCTGTTACAGCCAGCAGCTGAGGAGCTGGTTCCTTGTTACACACCTGAGGAAACACCATGTCACATTCAAGCTTTTCTTTATGCTGGTGATGTTAATGCACACAATTTGATTTCTTTTAACTTTGAAGGAAATTAGTTTATGATTGATGTGATTTTTTATTCTATCATATTTTCAAAATCAGTGTATTGTAAAACGCAGCCATCACACTACCACAAATTTCCACGACAAGCTTAATCTGCAATAGAAGTGCTAAACATGACAATTCCTCTACTATTGGGAAATTAGACACACCTGAAATTCACGTTCTATAATGGTGGGTGCATTGTCATTGACATCTTCAAGCTGAATCATCAGAGTACCAGTTCCTGTGGCTGGGACTTCATCTGGGGAGACGAGAGGAGAGCAAAACATAACGAATTATGGAGAGGCTTTCATCATCCTGGCGAGATCAAATCTATTTTTAGACTTCCTAGCTTTAAAGCAGTTATCAAACCCCAAAATGTCAAAGTTGATATTTTTGCAGAAAGCTCTTCCCAAGCAGGCTAAAGGCAGAGTTCTTTTAACATTGACTGTTTGAGACCATACAATAAAAACATTCAACTGTTCATTTTTACATTTGGTTGAACCCACTCCATATGACACTTATCAGAATGGGTTCTTATAAAACAAACATCATTAAAGCTTTCATTTCATGTTTCATTTGTGGTTTAAAAGCAGCTAGACAACACAGCGTCAGCTTTGCCTCCTACTTACCGTCATCATATGCACCAATGAGTGCTGTGTATTTGTTGTCCTTAATAAAGTGGGACTCTCTGTCCATGAGGCTTTTCACTGTGATCAGGCCCGTCTCCTTGGCCACATTCAGCCAGCCCGCAGGGTCACTAATTATTTTATACCTGGACAGGGGCAAGACAGTCACAGAAAAATGTAAACTCTGCGCAAACATATTTGATTAAATGCAGATTCATGTCTCACGGTGGAACATGGGGCAATTAAAGCCATAGACATGTAGTAAAATGAACCATTAAGCAAAGAATATTTAAGTTTAATTACTGACTAAAGATTCTTTTATTGTATACTTAATTACTTGGAGCATCTTTTCAACGACATGGCTGCTCGGCTGATGCAGAAAAATAAGTTCTGCAATGTGCTGAAAATGAATCTAAAAGAACAGGTTGGCTTAGGAGTTTTAGAGATAACTGACCTCTTTCCTGCACTTCTGAAGTTAGACAACTGAAATTTCTTTTTTCAGATTCTGTCTAGTTATGTTCCAAGTGACAAGGTATTTCTTTACGCATACAACTGGAATTTATAGGATTTTAAAATGCTGTATCACGTCTGGGGAAAAAAAAAACCTTGTTCATTTGATCACTACTGCTGATACACTAAATAGGATAATAAATACAACACTCTTAAATAGTGATTTACACTAATACCTTACTGCCAGCCAAAGAGATGCACCGATGCTATTTTCTAGGGCTGGCCCGAACAGCAATTTCTGGGCTCCGGATATTCGGCCCCAATTAATGACAAATATCCGAATATTCGGATCGGACCATAATGTCCGACGGGGGGTGGGGGAAGACGAAGGAACGAGCCGAATATTCGGATCGGAATGTAACGTCCGACGTGGGGGAGGGGAGACAAAGGAAAGTGCCGAATATTCGGATCGGATCGTAATGTCGGGAGGGGGGGGGGGTGTCCCAGCCCTACTATTTTCACATCTAAAAAATGTGCTGCAATGTCTTGTGGGATTGTTCGCACAAAGAATACATGTTGTGGACTTAATAGATCCATTGTGGACATTTTGGGAGCACTATACAGCAAATAAAGAGAACATTCGTAATCTAATGAGCGACTGACTGAATGTTTGATCTTACATGACTTTCTGTTTGCGTGCAGTGTCTGGATCAAAAGCCTTGTATTGCACCACTTCACTGTCGACAGCAAGGTCCTCTGGTTTTGAGACAGGCTTCTCTTTTGGATCAAAGACTGGAGCTTCATTAACATCCTCCACATTTACCACCACTGTGGCGGTGGAAGTAGGCAGCGAGATAGCAAAAGGAATCTCATTCTCCACTGTAACCAACAGAGTGTGCTTGCTGGTCTTCTCAAAGTCAAGACCCTGGTTGGATGGAGGGAAAAGCAGCAACACAACTGATCAGACAAACATGTTACAGTTCACTGTGCAGCTCAATTAAATTCAAGTTCTTTGACTTTTACTTTACTAATTTATGGAACTGTAACTGACATTCAATAAACTCTTATTTGAGATTTTCAGTTTAACTTCATACCTTGGCAGTAGAAATGATTCCCTCTTGTTTGTTTATTGCCGTTTCCACTGTAAAAAGGCCTTCAGGATCACCATCAACAATCTTGAACTTGGCATTCCAGGCTGGGGAATGGGGCTCGTCGCCATCAGTTACTGACATTTTTACAATCAAAGCGTCTACTTTGTTTTCTTCAACTGTTGCCTCATACTGGAAAAATGGAAGGGATGTGTTAATAATGAGGCAAGAAAACATAGATTGAAAAAAGGCCATTGGTGGCATACTAAGAATTGAAAGAGTAATTGTAAATGGTCCTCGATTTCATGTTGATTTAATTTCCTGTACAAGTATGTAACATAATTTGCTCACTTTAAAGACAAAAATTCTTAAAAACGTGCACTGTATCAACTTTCTATGTAAAAACTGTTACATTACTTGAAAAATAACTTGGCAAAGCTATAAATCATTCAGTCATGTTATAAAATGACTAAAAACAACCCTAAGCTCCAACGTTAATTTAACTACCAAGTTCAGTGAAAAGGGATTGAGCTTATTTGCTCACACTCTGTTGCATTAAGAAAAATGATTTTATTGAGCAATATTCCTCAGCAAACCTGTTACTGTCTTGAAGTTGACTATGTATAGACTTACTTTTAACCAAGCTACTGCTGCTGTGCCTGACCACGTTTTGTTGTGCTACACGTCTGCTTTTTACAAGGATTATGACGACAGATGTGCAAGCTGAAATTCATGGGATGTCTGAAAGAACTCCCATGTTCATTTATTTACTACTCCCTATACACTAAGTAGTTTCATCAATAGCAAGCACTTACATGGTGATGTACAGTAATATTCTACTCATTACCAGCTGTAGAGATGCACAGATGTTATTTCCACATTTTAAAAATGTGGTGCCTTGCATTGTGGAATTGTTCAAAGAATGTGTACATGCTGATGAATTTAACAGTTAAAATGTGGAAAATTCAATGGCACCATAAAGTGTATGAATGCAACATTAGCAAATTAAATGTGTCAATCCGTTGTAATAAATGAGTAGGTAAACGGCAAATTAAGAGAACATTTCCGGTCACAAGTATGTTGTACTTACAGCGGGCTGAGTGAAGACTGGAGCGTTGTCATTGCTATCTGTCACTTTAAGGATGACTTTTGCTTGTCCAGTCAATCCTTCTCCTACCATGTCTGCTGCTTGTACCACCAGAGTGTACTGTGGATATTTCTGTTGAAAGAGACACATGATGAGTGTAACTCATCAACAAAAAGGAATAAACATTCTGACTAACAGAATCACTTGCCAGAGAATCCATTAGGATACCTCTAACTTTAAAGTTAATGTAACATTTGAGCTAATGTTTTTTTTTTTTCTTAGGGTTTGTCAACGCAGACTCTAAAAGATTACCAAAACCACCTTCTGGTCAGTCTGTGTCAGTCTTGGTGGAATTATCTGGTCTACACCAGAGCACTCATGGAAGCATTTACCCTGGCCAACTGAACCACATCAAGTTGAAAAACAGTTTGAAGCGCTGATCATTTTAGTGTTTAGCTATGAAAACACACTAAGAAAGATGACAGTTGTTTCTAGAAGGCTCACCTCTCTGTCTAGCCCCCCAGAATTCACTCTGATGACTCCAGTGACCGGGTTGATGACAAACAGGGAGGCACTGGGCAACTGTGGCTCCTGGCTCATTATACGGTAGCGGATATCCGAGTTGTCAGTATTGGGCTGGTCGAGATCTGTGGCCTCAACTTTAATCACCTCAAAACCTGAAGACAAGGATTTCAGAAGTGGAAATAAGAGCAGAGGTTTGTCAAAGTTTCTAGAACAATTTGTTAAAGATTTTTGGGGTTAGAGTTTACATTAGAGAAAGTCTTATTCAGACCTGGAACACCACTGTGTTCAAGTAAAGTTTGGACAGACATTAGCAGCTTTGTATCATTCCCTTCTACTGTAAAAATGAAAAACAACAGACATATTGTATCAGGCTCATATTAAATCCACTGACAGTACCTATTTTTGAGGCCTCAGCAACTTCTCCCACAAAGGTGTCTTTAGCAAAAGCAGGCTTGTTGTCATTCTGGTCAATTACATTGACAACAATATCCATAGGGTCCTCAGCTGTTCCTGCACCTTCTGCCACAGCATGTGCGAGAAACTGCACAAAGACAGAAACAGTTACAGTAGGGATCCATGTAGATTCCTTCATTATTACATCATGTTTAGAAAATTAATAACTAAATCATTTTAAAAATATCCGTTTTACAAATGTTTTTGAAGCAGCAAATGCTTTCACGTTTGTCAGACATCAAAGATACAGGTTGGATCTGAAATTTCCGATCCGTGAATTACGTTGGTATCAGAACCCGATACCAATACTGGATTGAATCTGTTCCCATCACTGAGTGGCAGGATGAATATTTGGAAAGGGAAAGAGTGTGTATAAAACCAGAAGAGAGGAGGCTTACCGTATATTTATCTTGTTTCTCTCTGTCAAGTGGTTGTGTGAGATACAGAATTCCAGTTGTTCTGTCCATAGTAAAAAGACCAGCTGGAGGTTGATCAGCTCCTGGACCAGTGATGCTGTAAAAGATCTTCTTTATTTTATCTTCGTTGGAGCGGATCTGGGCAAAACACAGCAGGAGTGAGAGTTACAATTTTGCAACTTTAACAACTTCAAAATCAACTCTGTTGTTCCAAGAAACAAGCTCAAGTTTACAGGGCTAGTGAATAACTAACTTCTGTACATTGCAACACAAGAAAATCCAAAGCTTTTGTTGAACATACTACAAGTAGCAATAAAAACAATAAAACAAATAAAAATTACCAATCACAGCCCAGTTACAGTAGTAGAAATGAACATCTAGATATCCTTTGCTATAACAAACAGTAAAAAATGAAGTTCACTATCACATTCTCAGCAACAGGGACTTTAGTTCCTCTTACCTGAGACACTTTGAGGGGATAGGGTCCTCTGTCATTCTCAACAACAGAGAGGTCAGGAATAACCCAATCTCTCTTCCTCCGCCTCAGCCCTCCACCAGACTTGGGGAAACGCAGAATAGACACCTGTGTATCGGTTGCACTCTGTGAAAACATGCAGATATTTTGTCAGTGAGGGGCTGAAAGCAGACCACTCCACTCCTAGAATGGAACAAACTAGAATGAAAAGCACTAATCTTATAGCACACATCAGCAATAACTGAAAACTGGTGTACCCGATCTCCTAACCCATCTGAGCCAGGAGAAGCTCCTCCCTGCACCCAAACAGGAACAAATATGATGACAATGACTCTATTAGACAATAAAGTACAGGATCAATGGATGGATAATTATTAGCTTATATACTTCAACAGATTCCAACAGAGTCATGCAGGGCGAAAGACAGTTGCACAGAAAATGAACTGCAGCCTTCATATATCTGGCTGTAACAAAGAAGGTGCTTAAAAAGTTAATGTGTGCTGTAAAGTAAACAATGAAGCACTGCTGTTACTTTACATTACACATATTAAAATTATGTATTGATGCATTTTAATATTCAGTTTTGCATCTTGCAGGTAACCTAATATGGCTGCAGTGATAAAGCCATGAAAACCAATAAAATAAAACCAGAGTCTCTTTTCATGCACAGCCACAGGGGGGCAGTGTGTGTTAAAGTAGAACAGTCTTTGCATGCAGACCTTTCTCACAGACTGCCTCTGGTCTTGAATGTTCAAAGCACTTGTTAAACAATATGGTGCATGTTGGACCAGCAATTGTAATTTTTTAGAAAAAAAAAATATTTAGAGAACAACTGACTGTCAGTTTAGTTCATCAACTACCTCTGTGTTATTAACGTGGTTTTGCCCATGGTGGTGCTCAACATTTTGCTGGTGGTCCCTGTGTTGGTGCCCATGGTGGCGCTCAACATTTTGCTGGTGGTGTCCGTAGTGGTCCCCATGGTGGTGCCCATGGTGGTCCCCATGGTGGTGCCCATGGTGGTGCCCATGGTGGTGCCCATCATGCACTACCCTGACAGGAACAGTCATTTTGCGACCTTGTGAGTCCCAAGAGGATATGCTAAAATCTTGTTGTCCTTTATGAAGAACAACCTGTCTCTTTACCTGGAGGGGAAAAAAAACACTCATAAACCAAAGTCACATTCTGGAAAACAGTCCTGCATTTAATGTCAAACAACTTCAAACTGTGGCAAACTGAACCGCTGCAACAATTATGACATTCTTTGCCAACTTGTGAAGGGTACAATGACAAAAGGAATAATCAGTAAACGACGGTCAGAGGCGATCATGGCTGTTGGTGCACCTAAATCTACAATATTTCAAGGAGTGTAGGTTAATCTGTGTCATATTTAACGAAAAACTCATGAAAAAGTACTCAGCTACAGTTAAGACAGATATTTTCAGTGCAGCAGATATCAGGCACACATGATCTAAATTTTCACCTTGGGTTTTTTTTCCACTCTACACTTAAAAGTTTACTATGTTTTACTTCAATCTGGTTTCGATGGTAGCAAATCATAAGACAACAATATTACAACTTTCATAGTTTTGTAAGAAAAACAAAAAAATCTCTCTATCCCTTCCATTGCTTTCTTATTTCTAGTACCTCAGCACAGTTACCCCAAGACCCTGACAAAACTCATGTAGGTGGAAAAAGGGATACTTTGGAGGTGACCATTATAAACTGCAATGTTGTAATCAAATATGATAAACTCACTAACAGTTAATACGCCGTCTGTCTGAACCTTGAAGCGGCTGTCATCACTGCTCAAAGGAAATCTTGTGCGGTCTGTGCAGTCAGTGACGCCCACTAGAAAAAGAAAGAATAACAAGTTATCCATTACAAATGCGGCAAATTCAGTTCAATTTCAGTTCAATTCAAACTTGTTTATGGTATCAATATAGAACGTATGTCATCTTAATGCAATGTATATTGTGAGGTTAGGACAACATTACATAAGAAACTACAAACATCAAAGTGAAGCATCTTGATATTAATATGCAGCAGAACCCAACAATTTCCCAGCCAGCAGCATTTGGTGATAGTGGGAGTAAACATGGGGTAAGACTTTTCAACACACAGAAAAATAACTAGCAGATATTTGTGACTGATTTTGTTGTGTATGCACTAAAGTGTAACTACACCCATAACAACAACACAGGGCTCCAGACAAAACTTTTTCACTGGTGCGACCCACTTTCTCAGTTGGTCGCGTCTCCAATTTAGAGGTCAGATTTACTGACTTTGAAACAAAGATCTACCTGTATGACAGGTTGAAACTTTCTGTTGGACTTCAGATTGTTAGTGACCCTGCCTAAACATTCAGCTTTTGTGATTAACTGAAGTACAAAATAGTTTTATGTTCACCTAAAACTCCAAGCACTGAAGATAATCTGACGTTTGTATAGATCACCACTTTTTTCAGTTTTATCAGATTCATACAAGATCTGAGAACACAACTTCATTTCTCAACATTGACTTCAATGAAAACATCAAAATCTGAAATCACCACTTGCTAGCATGAAGTTTAAACAAGAGTGTTTTTTGTTCAGATGAAAGGTAATGTGTTGAACATTGTTCAGTGTAATGTGACATGAACTCATGACAGTGGTGAAGTTCCTCTGTTAGAAAAGACGTTGCACAATCCTTACAATGCCATACGGGGGAATGAACAGCCTTGGCAGAGTACTGTGCTCTCAGAGTGCTTTTCTAGTTTTGAGAATACTTTCATTGAACATAATTGATTTTAAAAAAGAGCATTGAAGTCCAATTCCCCCTGCAAAATATTTTCCTACAACCGCTTCAGAAATGTTCCTCGCTGTTCTCTCCTTCGTCATCAACCATCATGTCAGCAAACCAGTCGCCTTCAAACTGACAACAGTTAATCTGAGGGTAGCTGACAGCCAGCCAGGGCTTCATCTGATTGGTCAAATGTTTGCATGCTGAGCATCAATGTATAGCATGTGTACATAAAACTATTGTTCTTATTTTTGGCATTTCAGTTAATTGCTATGAAGTCAGTGACTGCCAACTCAAAAAAAAAAAAAAAAAAAAAAAAAACCCCATTCATTTTGCCCCTTTCTGTCATCAGCTGAGTTTAAAATTGTGTCTGTATTTTAAAATCAAATCCAAGACATTACCAGTTCTCTCATCCACTTTTAATTATCATCCAGGATTTAACTATTCAACAACTGGTCAAAAGTGTCCCGGCATTACTTTTTATCTGAATAGTGTCATAAGGAATGAGTTCACCTCATCAAACTGACGTTGCAACTGCACTCCAAGCAGTACACAGGATAGGACGCACAGCTTGTGAGTTGCATCCATTCATCCATGCAATACAGATTGAGGGATTACTTTGTAATTTAAAAAAATGGATCTGGGATAAAAGCACAATTGCGAGGTTAGGTGCTTAGCTCAGGCTGTGATTTTAAAAACAGTATAACTCCTTTGACTTCCCATTGAAATCCAGGCCGTACACACCCACAGGGATGTCTGACCGATGACTGAGCCAGAACTACATGCAGCAATGACAAAGCAAATCAGGTAATAATCAAAAAATATTTGCTGAGTCAAGAATGATGTTAATGTTTCTGATTGACAAAAAAACCAAATAAAAACTGTAGTGCCAAACTGTTCACACACTGAGTAGTTTGAGAACATGCAGTATGGTATCCATCATGCTGTAGGAATTACCCAACTATGAGTTAAAGTTGCATTATGGAGTTTTAGCCTTGTCAGGTGCTATGTCCACGGGGAACAATGCATTCAGTATCAGTGCTTTAAACAGCCATTTAGACAAACATTATATCTCAGCAGAAACTTGTACTCCTCTGAATTTATTCATGGAAATGTCCAGAACCAGCGTGAGAAACCAGAGCTAACAATAACATCAACAATTACTTCCGGTACTAAACTAAAGTTAGTCCCATGGGGTTAGAAAATAATAGCACCACTCTTCAAATGATACCGTCATAAATGGCTTAGTTGGTGCAGTGCCAAATTTCTCTCTGTGTGTAATTAGACACAGAGAAGTAATGATGGAGGAAAAGATGGGATAAAGACCGTAAAGATGCAATCAGTGACATAAACTGCTAGCAACTTGCATGATAAGGCAGAAATATTACTAATATAACCTTAATTGTACTGATGTTAGTAGATCCAACTAAACCAAATGACTCACCTGGGTTTGCAATTGAGTTATTAAAATCTTTGGGGCAACAAGGAGTTGGGTCATTTCAGTGGTCAGTATTTTCCCAGCACTGGCCCTTATTGATGACACACCAACCGCAGGACAGTCAATTCTCTTTCTGACATGTTGGAAAACTATAAAGTGTGCTTCCATATTACTTCTCTATAGTTTAATGTAGATTGCAGGTCAATCTCTTAACAGCTAGCAATGCTTATACTAGACAATAAGCAAATTTAACTGGATTCAAGGCCGATACAATTTTTCTCTAGTGCTAAGCCACAAACACATTGTACTTTGTTGACGGTAAACCAGCACCAAAGAGCTCATCAGGAAAAAGCACACATTATCATGATGTTTACACAGACTCTATGTCACCAGGATCAGCAGAGGAGTTAAAGTATCTCTCGGTAGACTCTGTCGGTCAGTGCTCCTGTATGAAAGGGGAGCTCTGTCCTGTTGGCTCAAGCCCCCACCTTTTACACAATGCATGCTGGGAAAAGCTTCACTCTCAACAACCCTGCACAAGACAACTGGCACTGTAGAGCAGCTTTTATCAAAGTCTGAGTGTTTCTGTTAGATCCTACTCAAAGGAAATAAGCAACCTGCACCCAGGTACAAACTACAAAGATACTTCACGTTGTCTGTATTTTGTCAATTCAATTCATACTTTTTCATCACAATGGAATTTCTTGTAAATTATTATTTACAATATATAGTCTTAAAGCTATACAGTATTTAACTGATGAATAAATGTGGGGAAACTGGAGAAAAAGAGAGAACAGAGGAAACTAACATTATGTGACCAAAAAAAAATAAAAAAATTGAGTGAAAATATACAAAATGCATAACCCCTTCCAGTAAATTGACAAAAATATCAAGTGCTGCTTTTCTTTGAGTATTTGGCATCCTTTTAGAATCAAAGCCTGCAAAACAGGCTTGGGCACATTGTTTTTGCCTGTAGGTGAGAGCATTACAAGAGGTGCAGAGTGAGTGCAAGCTGAGACCTGAGGTTGTTTGGGTTTCATGTGAGAACAATGCGAACAGCTAATCTGAAAATGGCCATCTGAGTCAGAGGAGCACTTTACAAAAGCTAACAAGTTCCATCTATGGCTCTAACAGGTCCAGATGCTTTGTACAAATTAAAAATCTTTCATTTAAAATTATACTTAACATTACAAATTACCACCACAGGTTCATCAGACTGTGTGCATGAGGCAACAAGCCGGTGGACAGTTTCTTAGATTGCTCTTACCTTTACCCAGTCTCGTGCCTGACCTCAGGTACTTTCTGGTCACTTTGAAAATCAACATATCCGACTCGAATCCAGGTACACATGATGTCTCCTCAGCAGTCAGTGGAGCTGAGGCCTAGGAGAGCAGAAACAGCAATTTGCACGCCTAACGATTAGTTGATCATCAATATAAAGAAAACTAAATCAAGCAGTCTTGTTTTACTGTTGGTCAAACAAGACATATAAGCTCATGTTGGCATGTGAGAAATTCTAACAGGTACACTTACTATTTAGTGACACTCACAAGACAAAACCGATATTCCAATAATCCAGAAGATATCAACACAATAACTGACACTGAAAACAATTTTAAGTTGCAGCCCTAATTTGAATGAATGACAGTGAGAGAGGTGTAACTGGTATGCTGAAGGGCAACTTTTAAGTTTGGTTTTAGTTCCGTTCTTGCTCATCTCTTAGTTTGGCAAAAAGAAATCTCTTAATAAATCTTTTTATAATCACATTTTAAAAGATGGAGGTACAAAATGTTTGCATTTTCCTCAGGTAACAATTGATTATGAAAATAGTCAGCTGTACGTCACTTAAAAATGCTTAAAACTGGGTCAGACGTGTTCACAGCAATATGTGATTCTGTAAGAATTGCTTGAGAAACTACCTCTGAGTATGATTACAACATATAGCTACTGGATTTTTTAAAATTTTATTTTATTCTTTATTTCATTCATTTGTAAAATTAAAAAAATATATAAATACAAACTTCTCCAAACTAGAATGAAAGGTAACAGAAAGAAGACAAGTCCTATTTTATCTGCCCCTTTATCCCCAGAATTCAATTTACAAAAAAAGTACTAAAAAAACAACATAAACAACAACAAAAAATAATGACGAAATTTTTATTTATATATATAAATATATATATATATATATATATATATATATATATATATATATATATATATATATATATATATATATATATATATATAAATATATATAAATTCATTCAATGAAATAAAATAGCTGCCAGCCAACACAGTCACATACCATTATGGTTCTCAAGTTACAATTCAGTTAATACTATTCACAACAACAAAAATGACAGTGATATGACAATCAAACATAACTAACATATTTCATTATATTTATTTAACATACTGGTTTTAATTATTCTTTTAAATGTGATGTTTGACTTGGATTCTTTGATTTCTTTGTTCAGATTATTCCATAAACTGAGACCTTTTACAGACACACAACGTTCCATCAATCTAGTCCTGAACCTTGGTTTTGGTGTGAACAAATTTTAAAAAGTTTCCAAGCGGTCAAAAAGGAAACACGGTGAGTTGGAATTTAACCTGCAGCAGCGTCAGCAAACAGGGCGAGGCCGAGTATCTACCGAGCGCTGGAGGAGGAGGAAGACTCGAGGAGTTCAAAAATGACGATTTAAAGCTACGAGGTGGACACAGTCGTATCTGCATTACTTTGGGATTAGTTGCGTGGTGAGATCGTGACCACTTTAAGCTTGCTAAGCTAATGAAGCAGTTACTTGATTACAATGAACTCGGCCATTAGCTGAACAGCTGTCCTAGTCTCCAACCACTTCAATACAAGTCTGGACGAATAACGACGTTATCCCGAGAGAACGAGGAATAAAATGCTCTCACTATTATCCAAACTGTGTTCTGTCGAATGAACACATTAGTTTAAGGTACACGGTGAAAATAAAGTGAAGTTCTCCGGACAGGAGGAAGTCTCACCTGAAAAACGATGATTAGAACGCCCAAAACCGCGAACCGAGCGGTCCCCATCTGTCTGTAAATCCTCTTTCGATAGATCCCACAAGAAAGTAGAAAAAAAAAACCTAAAGGAGACGGATTATAAATATATTCCTCTGTGAATTGTCGTCGTGGCGTCGTCTCCTCGAGGTACTTTCCGTAACTGAAGCTCTCAGCAGGCGAGTCCCCACAGGTACTTTCAGCGTGTGACGTCAGCTCACAGGTGCGCGGGTTCCGGGTTCCTCATATGGTCATAGGACACACCTGAGGAGGCAGAAACCAGCAGTTTCTGTTGCTGTGTCAGTGGTGAACAGTTCATATCATATGTACAGCAGATATTAGTCAGAGGCTGACAGAACTGTTACTAGTAATAAGCAATACGCTGTATCTGAGGAGAGCGAGGTGCTTTCTGTCTCGTTTCCTCTTTTCTGAACACACAACCCTCTCTCTCTCTCTCTCTCTCTCTCTCTCTCTCTCTCTCTCTGTCTCTCTGTCTCTCTCTCCAGAATGACGTTTCCAACCATGACTGTTCACTAAGAATGACATCCCAAACATAATGTAACTACTAACAGTAGATATTTTTCATTTGTAAAGTCAATATTAAGTGTTCAACCAAAAACTTTGTTTAGAATTGGTGTGAAACCTGTCCAAAAGCCACCCAAATGCTTTCTAAAGCCCAGTGGAAGTTTCAGGTTCCCCATTTTCATACAACTAAATGAGATCCTAATTTAAATGGTGAGACATTTCAGAATAGGCCAACACAGAGTTCATACAGCACATGACACTAATTTCCGTCACCTGAACTTTATTTTGACCTCTATATTTACTGTCATTTGGGTAGACAACGTCTCATAAATCTTTTGCTAACAGGCTGTACTACACTGAGTCTTACAAACCATTTTCTTAATGTGCTCATTGAAGTCATTCTCTGTGCTAATAAACATCAATATTTAATCCTGAGAAAAGAGCACTTCCTTCTCTTCTCCTGACTGTCTGGACATCAGCTGACTGGAAGCTTTGTGGGTTAATAGCCTGCACTGTCTCAGAATGACCGCTGGCTACCCAAACAAAACTGACCGACAGTAAGGTTTGATATTATCTGCTATTTATCTAGTGTTATTGAATAAATAAAAATGCTTGCTTTTTGTTTTCATTGTATATTAACTAATGTGGTTTATAGACAGTACTAGATTTAATAGAAGTAAAGGCAAATGAGCACCTATGTGCCCATTTGCATTTCTCATTGTTGCTCCCCAAGCAAACAGACATTAAAGCCTTCAACATTAAAGTATACTCCATCAACATTGCATATACAGACAGAAAGGGAACATGTACACATTCTGTCTAATGGGATTTCTGTTATTTTATTTTTTTATTTTATGTTCCTGACTCTCTCTCTCTCTCTCTCTCTCTCTCTCTCTCTCTCTATATATATATATATATATATATATATATATATATATATATATATATATATACATACTGTAAACTGTCTAAACATATAGTACAGTACCTGCTAGCTAACTGGCTAGCTAACATCCACAGACAAGCTAAAACAGAAAGTGCAATACTAAGTAAGGACATTATGCATTTAAATAGTTATGTCAGTGGAGTTTACATATTTGAAAGAAGCTTTTCTTATGTACAAACTGCAAAAACAATTTATTATTATATTTTAAACTTTTCTTGAGCTAATCTTGATGAAAGCCAGTTAGCGTTAGCTTACCTGAGCATTTTCACTCTTTCCATCTCAGCAACTTCTTCTAGAAACCTCGCTATTCTTTAACAATTTCACATTTATCACAGTAATCTATTGCTCAGCAGCTAAAAGTATGGGAAATCTGAAAATGCTTATTTAGAATATGACTTACATCAATTTAGGATTTGATACTCTTAGCTAGCTAAAGGTAACTGTGCTTGTAACAGGATATTCTCAGGCGCTAGCTGATCTGTGCTAATGTTTGTTGACGTCATTCAGTCTCAGTTTACTCCTTTTGGAAACAGTTGTAAAGAAACTGCCTTAAATGTTAGTAATTTATTGGATAAAAACAAATAAAGCACTGAATCCATGTTTACTTACCCTGAATGGCAAACAGGGTCCAGCTGTGATGATGTCAGCTGCTGAATTCTTTTTCCTTCCTTCCATCTCTCTGACTTGAGCTCAGAGTGCACCATTCCCAATGTTATTTTTTTAGTAAATTAATTGTGGAATATACAAATTGTACTCAAATCCCAAACTTTATGATTTCTATCACTGGGTGAACAATTCTAACACACAAAAATAAAGAAGTCCATAATTGTAATTTGAAAAAAATATGAAGAAATGCCTCAGTCTTTGTGATGTTTTTGGACCAATATTTGTGCAAAAAAATTGGAAAAAAAACCTTCCTCGACAGCCTTCAGACAACTTGAAGTACATCCTAATCTTGTGTATCTGTCTGTTAATGGGACTGCATGCAGTTCAGACTTGTGCTGTGTCGCAAGTAATCCGGAAAGGTCAGCAGGTCTTACCGAGTGAGGTTACCATTGACATTAGCATGAAATAGTGAACAGGGTGCTCATTAAGACATTAAGCAGATGTCATCAGATTCACAGAAAGGAATGCAAATCTGAAAGAGTTTTCAACTTGGAAATACTGCACTACCTTGGCAGCATGCAAAGGTTTCTGCATCTGATGTGCCCAGTGTCACTTGGTCTACAGCCACCGCAGTCTAAAGTCCCACAGAAACAATGAAATGGCACAATGTTCGTCTCTGGTACTTGATGCATCACTGATGTAGATGTGTCCTGGCATGCCTACCAGAGTGTTTGTTATTGATTTTGCATACTTGTGTGTACTAAAATCATTTGTAAATTTGTATTTGATCTATTTGTTTTAATAGAGGGGGGGATATTTCTCTAGACAAAAATGCATATTAGTGGGGACAGTGATCTTATGGCCTTGTACATTATTTTTTCAATATTCTATTTATGTGCTATTGTTGCTGAAACTGCAGACTCCCCCATCAACATTCAGTGTTAAACAGTTAATTCAGACATCCTTCCCAGAAATTATTTTAATACAATCTGGAGTCTAACACTCTGACAGCTTTAGAGTGAGGAACCATAGAAGATGGGGGAATTTCTCTAAAAGCAATTACGAGATGTTATCATTCGCTCCTCCCTTCCATCAGTCATCCATCCTTCCCACAGAAAGACACAAGGATATGGGGCAGAAGAAAGACTGGTCAGTTTACAGTGGCCACCACTTAGCAGAAAGGTCAGTGTGGGATGGAGAGGGAGGGAGGAGAGAAGAAAGGAGGAAGACTGGAATGAGGGGGCAGCGAAGGAAGAAGGCAGAGATAGAGGAAGCCAGTGAGCAGTGTCAGATTACGTTGTTAGGTTCTTGAGTTTGAAGAGTGAGTGATTCACTTCCTTATGAGTGACTGTGGGTGTAATGATGCCTCTATGTCGATGTGCAGAGGTCGATTGTCACATTTGTGTTTGTGGTTTTAAGGCCAAACTTTTTATTTCTTACTTAGAGATTTCTTTCATTCTCGTGAAGGAAAACCTGGACATTTGTATGCCATTCTTCGTGCATGCACCTCTCTATACAGCCATTTATTTAATATCATGCCAGCATCAAGCTTTCATTTGGTTATAAATAAACCACAGACCTGCCATTTATTTGTTTTTTGAATCTTCAAACAGAAAAAAAATCTGGGTTCTGGGAATGGTAGAAGGTTTACCACTTTGGTCCAGACCAGAATATCTCAACAGAACCATTAGATAGATTGCCATGAAGCTAAAAACAAACATCCATGGTCCTTAAAGGGTGAAGCACACTGACTGAGATCATCAGACTTTTCATCTGCTTGAGGCTGACATGGGTTGGATTGCCATGAAAGTTGGTACACAAACACATTCATGGAACTATGACAAGGTGCTCATTGATTGCATAAAAAGATGAATGAACCTTTGTTCCAGTTTGGATTCCTGCCTGCTCGCCCTTCCTGCTCGGATCTCCTTTGAAACACCACCAACGTCTGCCACCGCCATGGCCCCAGTCAAGATGCCACAGCTGCAGCACCTATCTGAAAACCGGATCCCCACCAGCCAAACGCCACCACTCCTGCTCAGTCCTCCCGTCACCAGTCCCCAACCTGGGACAGTTATGTTCCCTGCCCGCTCTCTGAGCCAGTTCAGCTTTGTGTACTTCCAGTTTCTAGTCAACCAAGTTGTTTCCCGTGTTTTCCAGTATTCTGGTAGCTTTAGCTCTGTGCCGAACTACTCGGCAGCCATGTTGCCCTGTACTTGTTCAGTGATTAGTTCTCCTGCCTTGGTATTACCCAGTTCAGGTTAGTTTCTACTAAAACAATTGTTCTTGTGTATCGAGTTTCATTCTTAGTTCCCTCTGGTCCTTTAGGGGGCCCTGATCAGCTATAGCCCCATGCATCCTACCGTCTTGCCCTATTACCTCTCGTAAATGACATCCTGTTGTATCTTGTGTATTTTTGTAACAAAATATTGTGAATTATCTGCCAGTCTGCTGTGTCTCTGTTGCACTGCACCTAAGTCTCTACCATTGGCATTGTAACACAGCCAGAAAGAGAACCACTGTTGTTGAGCATTTTCAACTATTTCCATGACCATCTAAGTGATTTATCACAAAAATAACAAAGAATATGTGAAAAACACTGGACTCTTTACAAGCTGCTGGATTCCAATAAAAGTGTGAAATGACAGCAGTCACTGAAAACCAGATTTTGGACAGTTCTTTAAATACTTGATCTTTCCTGTCACTGTTACTTTCTTATAGCTGTTCTGACAGTGATTTCAACATAACTCCATTCAGATGTGTACCTTGTTACATGAATATGATAGCAGTTTAATAAGCTGGTCTCATGTCTGAATGAGCACCCAAGTCTCTTTATGCCAACAGTCTTCCTGGGTTGTACACATGGAGGGACAAGCTCGGCATTTTGAGAAACTCTTTCTTGTGAGATTCAGATGAGAATCTTGGTAAATGTCTGTATACTGTAGGCCAATTTAAGGTTTCTGTGCTCAGCTGCAGACTCAGGCTCAAAACTGCTGACTTAAATGCAGTTCTAAACGTAGGCAGATTCCATACATGTGCGCTAAAAAACATGATGGTGATGAGCATGATAGGAAAAGAGTGATACCTGTAGTAGTGTGCAAAAAAGTTTCTATACAGCCTCACTAGTCTGTTTTCACCTGCTGCATAAATAAAGCAAACAATAATGGTCAGCGCCTTTTGAACAGATACAGCCTACTATGTAATGGTCTTTATGTAGTTCTACAGCTCCCATTATAGCATATTGAAACTTTAACAGCTCAGTAATAACAGAATAAAAAGAAAACCTGGGGAAACTGAACAAATACCCCCACTGACCTTCACTGTGCTTCTGTGTCTCAGCTAAGAGATAAAGTTTACCTAAACTGACGCCTTAGCCCCAGTGGAATTTCTAACAGTGAAATATTCTCTCTCTCTCACACACACACACATACACGCACACACACACACACACACACACATACACACACACGCACACACACACACACACACACACACACACACACATACACGCACACACACACACACACACACACACACACACACACACACACACACGCACACACACACGCACGCACGCACACATACACGCACGCACACACACACACACACACACACACACACACACACACACACACACACACACACACACACACACACACACACACACACACACACACACACACACACACACACACACACACACACAGAGCACTGTGTCCTTCCACTATCACTGTGGAATGTTTACCAGGCTCCCAGGCTCCAGATGAACTTGAATCTGGTTAATTAGTAGAGAAAACAAACTGGTGGGAGTGAGAGAGCTGGTGCCAGAGAGGTAGCAAACAGAGATTATTGACGTTTAAAGCTGTTTTTCCAATTTAGAAGTTACACAGTGTTGGAGCTTTACAAAGGAAGAGGAAGAGGAACTGAAATAACTAAGAAAGTTGCTGTAAGTGTGCAAACCAAGAAGTATCAAGTCAAAAAATCAAAAATCACAAAGAAAACAAGCCCACCTCATGTTGGCCAAATGGTTGCTGCATGTGAGTGTGGCTTGTTCATTTATCTAAAATACCTGAGCAAATTACGGGATGATATTAAATTAAATGTGACAGAGACACACACAGTTTGCATGATGTAAATACTGGTGACTTTACTGACCCCCTAACTGTACTTCTACTGTCATCATGACACTAATATTTGTAGTATTGGATGGATAACCAAGAACTTTGATACAGACAACCTATCATGTTCTCCACAGAATGAACTATAAACCCATTTGTGATCTTTTGGCTTAGTATTTAGCACCATTATATCAAATAAAACCTGCAAAAATACCATTTGTAGTGACACGGTGGCTCACATGGAGGAGGTTCAGGGTTCGAACCTGCTGCTTTCCGTCTGTGTGGATTTTACATGTTCCTCTTGTGCCTGTGTGAGTTTTTGTTGGTGCTTCTGCTTCCTCTCAATATCCAAAGACATGCATGGTAGGTTAATTGGTGGTTCTAAATTGGTCGTAGGTGTGAGCACATATGGTTGTGTTTGCCTTTAGCCAATAGAATGAATGAAAAGGGGAAAAAAAACAAAAACAAAACATTTGCAGGTATTTGACCATCCCACCAGCTGCAGTTGTACTTTGTGCTGTAGTGCTAATTGTCCAGTATGAGCCTGCTATTGTGCTAAGCTGAGATGGTGTATAGATCTGCCTCACTGAGCTGCTAGTGCAGCAGTTAGCTGTCAGTCTTGTATAGTAAGTCAACTGGTCCTAATCAATCAGTAACTGCGCTGCAATCAGATTACGGAAGAGCAGTGGAAGCTTTGTTTTTATTTCATTTTTGACATGAACAACTACAAGAAAAAAAAAATCCATATCTTAATTTTTCGCGTTCATTGTCTCATTTGCAACAGAAATCATTTTTCATGTGCCATTTTTTTTAGGTTTAGTAAAGACTCTGGTTCTTCATTGTTGTCTTCTGCCCTAAAACTATTTACTGAACAAATACGTAATTTAGTATTCCATAAGTGGCTTCACATCAAGCATGAGATCAGAATGTCAGTCACAAATAGACAGAACTCCTTTGTCTGTTTTACTGCCTGCTAAATTCTCTCTCTCTGTCAAGACCATTAACGGTGGCTGCTAAAGGGACATCATGTCAATTATTAACTGTCGGGTCAATGTTTAAAGACTGTACTTCTGCTGACCACGGCAGGGAAACAGAAGCTGCTCGATACAAATCAACATCACCAAGGAAGTTCAAAACTGTGCAGACTTGACTTTCAAAAGAATAAGCTGAGTCATAAATAAATGGCACCCTATGTACTGCACTGTGTAGTCGCCCACAAGTTTTTTTATCCTTGATTTCATGTCTCTATTTTACAACTCAACAGGTTTAAGTGAAATGAGACAGACAGTAACATCAGAGGCTGTAATCACTGTGCACAGCAGGCCTGTTTATCAATCTTTCCATGTCAATTAATAATACCTTATTACTGCAACATTTCTTGCTAAGAACATGTGATAGAAAATGCACACATTATACAATTACACTGTTAAATCAGGTAGATTCTGCTTCTATATTTGTGAGCAGGGACTGTGTGAAGCTCTCACTTCATGCATTGATTTACAGGAGAAGCTCCACAGGGAGGTCTGTATATAAGATGGTGGACTTCTCTGTACGTCTGCAGCTGACAAAAGCATAAAAGCACTTTCACCATCCAGTAACAACGGACTTCCTGTTAAAAGCCCATAATTAGGCCGCTCATGAGCTTTTAGTTCCCATCAGATCTTCATGGCAGTGAATCCTTTTTGCTTTCTGATTAGAGCTTCATACAAACGCAGTCACATGACCACGACTCTTGCACTTACTCACAGCTTTCCAGAAAAGTGCTACAAGTCAAGGCATGTCAAACAACTGCAGACCACAGAATGGATGATATTAGGTTAGTATATGTGTGTGTGTGTGACAGGTACAGTTGTACTTTTCCTGGATGTGTTTGCTTCTGTGGTTTCACATGTGCGTCCAGACTTTTGACTGGTGCTGTAGGTAATTCAGTCAATAAGTAAAATTTAAGATCTTGACCAGCGTGTCTGACCTTAGCTGCCACCCCTGTAACATGACTGATCAGAACATGTGGAGGAGTAAAAGCTGGTCTGCCTCCTCCTGAGTAACTGTTCCAGCCAATCAGTGTTCATTTGGACGAACCCAGTGAAAAGTGAGCAAGTGCTCTCTTTTCAAAAATACTTTTACAGTGTTTCACAATAATTCCTTTGAATTACATTTCCACACCTCCCCACTGCTGTCCTCCTTTCTTACTCACAACCAATTTTGTCAGCAGTTACTGTGAAACAATGTAAAATACTTTTACAGTGTTTCACAATAATTCCTTTGAATTACATTTCCACACCTCCCCACTGCTGTCCTCCTTTCTTACTCACAACCAATTTTGTCAGCCGTACCTGTAAAACTCACCCAGTTTCACATGTAAAACAATTACAGCTGCTCTCTTCGGAAAAACAACTAAAAGTGAAAGCAAATGTTGCAAAAGATTATAATTACGATTTATTATAAATAATGATTGTGCTGTAAAAACAAGGTAAAGTGTGTAACCCAACACATATTTTTTAGGAAATCATTAAATCTGTCACACCCTCAGCCTCTGGCTTCAGTTAGTGGTCGGTTCTCCTTTCCCCCTCGCTTCCTCTCTCTTTACAGGTGGCCATGTGTGCTCGGAACTGGCAGGCAGGTGCAGCCAATCTACTCACCTGGAACTGGCGCATGAGCAGTTTGGGGTAATCAAGGCAACTACATCCTCTCCCATACAAGCAGACGCTGAACACTCCTCTAACACTCGTTTCTCTTTACTGAGCTGAGTGGTTCTTGCCATGCTATGGATTACAGCAATAATTAAATAAGGCTATCCACTGTGTACTAACCCTACCTCTGCACAACACAACTGATGGTCTCAAACACATCAAGAAGGCAAGAAATTCCACAAACTGATACTTGACAAGACGCTCCTGTTAACTGAAAACCATTCCAGGAGACTACCTCATGAAGCCGACTGAGGGAACACCAAGAGTGTGCAAAGCAGTCATCAAAGCAAAAGGGGGCTACTTTAAAGAATCTAAAATATAAAACATATTCTGGTGTGTTCAACACTTTTTTGTTTACTACATAATTCTGTATGTGTTCTGTCGTAGCTTTGATGTCTTCAGTATTAATTTACAATGTAGAAAGTAATTAAAATAAATAAAAACCATTGAAAGAGGTGTGTCCAGATTTTTGACTGGTACTGTAGGTAATTCAATCAATAAGTAAAATTTAAGATCTTAACCTGTGTGTCTGACTTTAGCTGCCACTCCTGTAACATGACTGATCAGAACATGATTATGGTGTATGGATGGTCATGGATTTGGTGGCAGATCAGTGATATCCACCTCCTGACAGCATCCCCTCTCTCAAGCACTGTTAAATGAATAAACAGGCCTACATTTTGCAGAAGAGACAGTTTCTTATTTGTCCATAAATGTTTGTTGCTCTGTCCATGTTCTATTATACTGTTTAGGTTTTCTGATACTATAATTATAGAAACTAGTTTCAAAGATATTTATGTTGTAGGAAGGTGTAGACAACATAAAGAAAGTGAAACAATGGGAAAGAGAGACTATAAACATTCGGAATCTTACTGTCATGATGAGTGATACACGAGTGACATTCTTATAATGCCTTAATACTCTCGGTCAATACCACTTCCTGTTTGCCCTGAGTGTGTGTGTGTCGGTGTGTGCATGCATGCATGTGTGTGTGTCTGTCTGTCTGTCTGTCTGTCTGTCATACCCCTGAGGCCTTGTGACTCATGCTGTGATGAGTCTGTCAGTCATGCTATGGTAGAGGGAGCCCAGACTGAAACTCTGTTGAAAGAGTCCTCAAACCTCCTCAGGTGGCGGGCAGGGACTGTTCTTATTACAATTTCAGTTATTCACAATGGACATAAAAAAGCACGCTTTTATGCTAACCTTTTTATTTTGACAAAGACGTGTTCTTTAACTTACACATGGACAATTTGTGCCACAGCAAAGCATGGTGTTGGCACCACTATACAGACTGTTAAAGGGACAGGCAACATGGAAATGGACTGAGGTTGAACAGAACGCTTTTATGAAGTGTAAAGAGCTACTGACTAGTGACCAAGTGTTGGCTCACTGTGACCGCTCTCTACCGCTCATCTTAGCATGTGATGCTTCTGCTTCTGGCGTTGGAGCAGTTATCCAACACATTATACCACATGGTGAGAAGTGGTCAATAGCATATGCTTCCTGAACACTATCCCCAGCAGAGAAAAATATTCTCAAATAGAAAAGGAATCACTTGGACTGATATATGATGTTAAAAACTTTCACCAGTGCTTATGGGGCAGACACTTTACTCTAGTTACTGACCACTGTCCCCTGTTATATTAATCCTCTATTATTATATTGACACTGATGAGCAAAACAGTCTGCCGACACTCGCTGCAGCCCACATCCAGCGTTGGGCCATTATCTTACCAGCTTATGACTATCACATTGTTTACTGTAAGTGTAAGGATCACAGCAACTCTGATGGACTTTCTCGATGTCCTTTGCCTGAGACTAGTGACACCGGAACGTCTGTGACAGCTGCCACAGTCCACTCACTGCTAACGGAACATCTACAGGGAGCACCGCTCAATGCAATCCAAGTTGCCAGGGCAACACGCACAGACAGTGAGCTACCCGAGTGTAGAAGTATGTCATGGAATGCTGGCCCAATCAAATAGAAGAAAAGATAAAACAGTTTGCTAAAAAAATAAATGAACTATCCATAGAACAAGATTGTGTTTTGGGGGTACCAGAGTCATCATACCCTCAAAAATGAGAGAAGCAGTGTTACAAGAGATCCACACGGCCCATCAAGGCATAGTGAAAACGAAAGCTCTGGCTCGAAAATATATATGGTGGCACAACCTTGACTCAGAATCTGTAAAGAATGTGAGATCTGTCAGCTGGAGCAGAAAATGCCACAGCAGGTTCCTCTGCACCCGTGGGAGTTTCCAGGAGAGTCCTGGAAAAGACATAATGACTTTGCCGGAACTTTTTTGAACAAGATATTCATGATAGTTGTGGATGCTTACACTAAATGGTTGGAAGTGTTTTGCATGTCACAAATCACATCTCAAGCAGCCATCACAAGGCTGAGAAGACTTTTTGCCTCTTATGGTCTGCCAGAACAAATCGTGGCAGATAATGCTACTACCTTCACATCTGATGACTTTCAGACTTTTGTCAAGAATGAAATCCTGCACACCACCAGTGCTCCAGGTCATCCAGCCACAAATGGTCTGGTGGAGACATATGTTCAAACTTTCAAAGTAGATTTGAAAAGGCTGGCGAACACCACTTTTAACACTGAGGACAAGATCTCATTGTTCACACACATACACACACTGTTCGGGTCAGCTGTGGTTGGTAGGGGAAGAGACACACTCAAGGAACTGCTTTATCAGAACAACAACAACAGCAGTTAAAGCAATACACTGAGGTTCCAGTCTGAACATAATGTTCACTGATGTCTCCAACTCCTCCCAGAATAAGGCATGGTCAAATGCTAAATACATAATGCAACTGCGCTACTGGTTGCTAACGGTACAGTCTAACAACAAGCACAAAGCACAGAAATGGAAAATTATAACATTGAATCTTTTTTGTGTTTTTGTTTGAAAATGTAATTCTAAATCAAACCAACTCAAAGATGAAAAATTGAACTGAAACACATTTATTCAATAGCTAATAGAAAAAAATGGATAAAGTAAATCCATTTTTCATTTGATTAATTTTGATGGTGCAAATTGAACAAAGAACTACATGACTCTTCTCCTGCCTAACAACTCCAATCATGCATGGTGTGAACCTGCCTTAAGAACCTCAGGCCTCTGGCTTCAAATAAACTTGTGCCGTCATGTTGTTCCTCTGCTGTGAATATGTCTAAAGACACAAAAACACGGTACTGTGCAAAAGATTTAGACAACAATAAGATCAAAAATAAAATCATTGTTTTTTTCTTTATAAATGATCTTCACACAAAGTGCAGAAGAGAGAAAATAACTTGAAATTGCCTGACTTGCACAAACCACAACAATTCCTCTGCATCATTCTGCAGGTCCCTGTAATCCAGTGGTTCTCAAATATTTTCTCTTTTTCCCCTTTGTTTTAGTTCAAAAACATATGCTCTGAAAATGATCACATTTAATGAGTTATCTTTTTACAAAACACTATGAAAATACTTCCACAACAGACCTGCAACAAAAAATCCTAACATTAAAACAATAGTTCAACTAATTAGTTCCACGTCGAAGGACTTCTTCCTCCCAGTCGCTCGCGCCCCCCTTGTCATGCCTCTACACCCCCCACGAAATAGTTTGGCGCGCCGAACTATTTGAGAAACACAGCCCTAATCCCTGCTAAGACGGCCCGAGGACAAGGCCTGTCGGCTGTTTACCTCTGAGAAAGCTCCTGACCACACCCCACACCTTAACCTTTGTTTAGCCTTGTTGCATGTGTTTAACAACCAGTCTATTGTCATGGCTCTGCAAGTGTAGGTGTGGTTCCTCTTTAGAATTACAGTCATTGACTTTAGTAAACACAGGGAGCAAATCTAACTTCGGAGCCGAGAGAGCAGGGCAGAAAAAGCTGCCATTAAACTTTAGCAGCCCACACTGAGTCTGAATACAAGACTAAAAGTGTTTTCTGGCCGTGTTTGGCTCAAGGCTTATGCCAGAGTTTCTGAGGCTAAGACACACCTCTCCCTGCCAGTAAAGCTCACAGTAAAGGTGATATCTGTACCAGTGCAAACAAAAGTATTTAAACACACTGAAGTGGGAAGATGTCTTATCATGTCCACTCATAAAACAGCGTCACTCAGGCTTCAACAGACAGTCAGGCAGACGGCAGCACAGCCGAGACCTGCTTTACAGGAACTACTGGTTCATTATAGATATGGAGGCATAAAGTAGAAAATGACCTCACATATAACCCTGTTTCATAAAAGAGGTCACATCTGTGTGGAGAGCAAACAAATTACATGCACTTATTTATTCTTATTATGTAAATAAAGGTCCCCTGATGAATATCTTGTATTAAAATGAATCATTCAGTATATGTAGTGTGAATGCACCCACAGGGAATTATCACCAACTCTGCAGTTCCACTCAACACTGCATGTTAGCTTCCTTCAGGTATTTGTTTTGTTTGTCTATCAACCCAATTTCATTAAGTTACCTCAACCTGAATTAAGTTTTAAATCAGATGATGCAGAAATTTGAGTTTTTATTAAGTAAAAATAATTACCAACATTGTTGTGTCAGCTATACCCAAAAATAATGTTCACAACTTAAAAGAGTTATCTGTATCATGCATTTTACTAAGTGAAGGAAATAGGTCATTCAGTTACTTTTCTGGACCATATTTTCTCAGGAGCTGGTGGAAAACCAAAAAGCAGGGCTAAAGTGAGAGAATTTTTCTCAAGTAAATTCATCATTTGGCCAGAAACACAGCTACAGATGAATGATCATGCTGCTCTGTGTGTTTGCTAACATGTTAGCCATAGCCACAATTTTTAGTGAATATCTCAATTTTGTGTTTGAAGATTTCTCCCAAATAACTACAAATTAGCTATCACAGGTATCAGTAGCTTATTTCTGTCTACACTGCACATCTCATGGTACAGAATAAGCCACTAGCAGGAAGAAAGGCTCCTAAACAAACAGCTCTGACCCACAGCTGGCTTATATGTGTCTAATAACCTGCTGCTAAACCAAACGTCCAGCAGACAAAGAAACTGCAAGGTTGACTGAAGTTCCAAGAACACATGCATGGCAGATTGCAGACAATCCCTTTGTCAAGTTCTTGTGCTTGTTGGAGGCAACGCTTACAGTTTTGGTTTTTGATTGAGGTCTTAGTGAGGTTCATAACGCTCAACTATGCAGTGTGTATGAGAGCTGGAATAAAATAAGCAACAGTGAACAAATGAAAGGAACTAAAAAGCTCTACAGAACTGGAGGGTTGGCCGACGATTCTCTTTCACACTGCAGCTCATTTGATTGAATATTAATATTTAATATATTGCTTCATGCAGGTTTAAACTGATTGTTGTTCTGTTTGTTTGAATGTTAGAGGGTCACTTCAAAAAAGAACATTTTCAGTTCTTTATGAAGATATTACACTTTGCAAAAACCAGCATGATGAAACACCAATATAAATATCTGAAGAAAAAGTAGAGTTCCTGACTGGAGATGATGCAATCAGTCATGTCAACATTATAACAAAGTGACAGTTCATAGGATGCTTTCCATGTTGTTTTAATGCACGATCAGCGTATCTCAGCTCTGTCCTTTCAGATCTGACAGTCCTTCAGTTGTTTGTTTTTAAAGCCCTGACATCTCTGATAGTCAGTGGCAACAAGGTTCACTTCTCAGCTGCCTTCAGTGAAGATGAGTTTTGACTTAACTGTTGACAGAGTGGAATTAACCACATCAGTCTGCTGTGGTGCATGTGTAAATTTTGAACCATCATCAGCAGTTATTACAAACTGTTTAAGAGGTTGTGGTGCAAGATCGTGAATCATCATATCAAAAAAAAAAATCACTCATCTTAATCTTTCCTCAGCTTACTTTTTTCAGTGGAATGAAAAGTACCACACTAATGTCAGCACATGATTTGTGTCAGGGGACTGACTGAATCCTTGTTCAGGACTGGTGCAGCGTGTTGTGAGCCCACATCTACAACAACACAACAGAGGCAGTAGAGTGGACTTCACCTTCTTTAAAGAACAGGGCGTTTCCCAGGGGCAGGCTGAGGCTTGCAATGACCCAGTGCTGGGAATGTTGCAAAGCGTGAAATATCCAACTTCCCAGTGTTGTGGAACTCCATGTCACTGATTGGATGTGTCATGACAAACCTTTGAAGCACAGTTTCACTTCACCTCCCTGTCAGATGTGTTAAATACAGTCCAGTGCTGTGTGTCTGGGCTTACAGATTGTGTGTCTGGGCTTACAGATTCATGAGTGTTTGTCTCCTTCTGCTGGGCAGTTCTAGATATAACAGTATGGTAAAAGTTTCGTGGCACACTCTCCTCACTCAGACTGTACATGCATGTTATCATACACAATATTTGAAGTTAAAGCAATGAGTTAGCGTGTCTTCTATACAGGCTTATAAAGTCCCTCCCTTGAGACTATTATTATACTGCAGGTGGAAATGCTCAGCCATGATGCTGCTTGTCCTGCTTCTGTAACATTTAAATTAGGAATCTATTTCAGTTTATCTTATCTTAAATGACAACACCATCCATCCATCCATCCATCGATACACGGCTTAGTTCTCTGTAGGGCTGTGTGGGTGGCTGGAGTCTATCCCAGCTGACTGAGGGTGAAGGCTGGGGACACCCTGGACAGGTCACCAGTCTACCACAGGGCTACACATAGAGACAAACAATCGCACTCAAATCTACAGACAATTTAGAATTACCAATTAACCTCACCTTGTTTTTGGACCGGGAGGAAGCCGGAGAACCCAGTGAGAACCTGCACAGGGAGAAATGATAACACTAATTCGTTATAAAACACAAGAGAGAGCAGAAACAGGTAAAGTCAGGAACACAAAGGTAAGGTTTCCCAGGTTTGAGAGATTGCAGTGTGAACAACGCAATTTATTTGACAAAATAAAGGGAAAGTACAATGATACAGTCCTGTTTTGTGACATTTATACTGAATAGAGCTCTGGGTTTAGTAGCAGTTGTATTGAACGTAGGACTGCACAGTGACTTGGTGGTTAACACTTTCGCTTTGCAGCTAGAAGATCCCTGGTTCATGTCCCAACTTTCTAAGGATCTTTCTGCATGGAGTTCACATGTTTTTCCAGGTACTCCAGCCTCCTCCTAAATCAAAAAACATGAAGTATCAAAATGAAGGGAATGTTGCACTAAAACCAACATATTAAATCTTCTTTCATCTCAACAGAAGCATCCAACAAACAGGACAGATGCAGTGTTCACCATTACATCATCTCACCCAAACACGATTTCAGCAAAAAGCAACACTCTTATCTATGATTTTTTTTTTTTTTTTTTTAAATTTGTCCATGTGGATGCAGCAATTGTTAATGTTAACAGAGTCCAGACAGGACAGTTTGTCAGATTTAACCATTTATTTTGGAATGACATGCATTTGTGTTTGGAACAATTTGTGAGCAAGCATGACAGAGCCTGAGATTCTGTCTGCCTGAACTAGCACAAAGCTCCATTTCAATCACTTGTGTTCCATTTAATGTCCTCTAATTTTGACAGTCAAAATGTCAGTGACATAAATAAACTTTGTGCTTGGAGAAAAAAAACTCTGCCACCTAGAAAATACAGGCGATGGAGCGGCTGGGGCAGAGGTATGGATACGAGGAGTCCGAGCTTTCCACCAAGTTGTAATCCACCTGGGTGGTTATGGCGTCTCAGGTGGCGAGGTCTGGCTGACAGCAGGTGTTTCATCGAGGAGGCTCCGAGGTGGAAAGGAGGTAGGGAACCAGGTGGAGGATCAGGATTACTGAGACTACTGAAACAGAGGCGCAGACATGAACCGAGCAGAGCACTGACTGTTCGTTGTTCACCGTCCCGCGTCTGATTATAAGCAGAGCGGAGGCAGCTTGATTGCAGGACTTCCACCTGCACACAATCACCCAATCACCAACTAACT
Organism: Amphiprion ocellaris; assembly: GCF_022539595.1. NCBI lineage: Eukaryota > Metazoa > Chordata > Actinopteri > Pomacentridae > Amphiprion > Amphiprion ocellaris. The sequence goes on along the minus strand of NC_072781.1, from coordinate 27,315,880 downwards.
CAGAACACCTGCTGCAGCCTTCTACACCAACACACACCTGAGAGAGAGAGAGAGAATAGAGCTGGAGGAGAGAGCATTGTCCCTGACCACAGCCTCAAGTTGTGTTCATGACAATGATCCCTGCTCCAGCCAATGTTCTCCTCATTGTCTGTCTCTCTCTGTCTCTTTGTCTCTCTCTGTGTGTCTCTCTGTGTCTCTCTCTCATTTTATGCCTTGTTACAGTGTGAACTTTTAGTATAAATACAGTCAGTAGACAAAACAAGATTTCACATACTAAACTTATTGTGAGCATGAAAAATATTATGCATCGTTTTACATTGAACTTAGTTGCATAGAATGAAGCCAAATCAGTGTTTAAATATTGCTTTTGTGTTCATTAAACAGAAGGACAGGATAATATATATCAACTCCAACAACACTAACATGGGCATGATTTTTCTGCAATATATACATCTATTTTTTTGATAATACCAACACATCTCCAACACAAAGACATACAAGCTACATTGTTATGTGACTTATGTGGAAAAAACACACAATCGAATAAGGAACCAGACCAGAGTGAAGTTTGTCTTCATTTCACTTTATTAGGACATTTTTGCAAACATAAACAGCTTGTGACATGTGAGTACGTATCTCCTGGTCCTACAACTCTTTCTATTACCAGACACTGTATATGTACATTATTACAGATGCTTGATCAATCAACTTTTAAGGTTTTATTTAAGTCGCTGGCCTGGATTATAACACAACCCTCACAGTCACTTTAATTAAACAAGTCAACTTATCAGCATACACACAAAACTAGAGGGCAGAAATCTACTTCTGACTGTAACCTTCCACTGGACAGAAATGCATCTGATGACAACCAATCAATTCTATTTTGCAGAAAAGCAGAGATTTCCACTGTTTCTCTCCTTTGTTCAAGTTCATACCTTGATTTTCATGAGAGGACACTCACCTTGTTAGTAAAATCAATCCTCCTTCCAGCCCACTGGGTCCAGTGCTGTGTTGGAATCAGACATCTGCCTTCAAGCATAGAGCATGTTATCAAACTGGAATAGTTTTATTTTATTATTTTGCAATAGTTGTTTAAAAAAAAAAAAAAAAAAAATCTATTTCAAAAATGATGTGTACATCCGGTTAGGTAATGCACAACATCTATACTCTTTGCCCCATAATGACATAAATTTACTGCATATTTGGTTATAATGTCGCAACAGTCAAAATGACAAGATATTTTTGAATACAAACACCTATTCGCAAGCCTGATTGGTCTGATCGACACACACACACTGATAATGAAACATCTGGACCACTGAGCACACACAACACGGCCCTCACCCTACCACCAGAGCCCACATTTAAATGCACGTTTACCGTGTGTTTCTGTACCGAAACTTGTGTTATGTAAGACAAAGTGAAAAAAGATAAACATTTGACAAGACTTAGCATCATCTAATACCATATCATTAAGGTTCTGGGGCAATAAATGTGATGTTGTCATCGATACTTTGACCGAGCCCTGTGATTTTTCAGTTTAAATACCAACCGTGGAGCTCTTTGGCCTGTTTATTAATTTGTTTGTGTTGAAACATGTTTTAGAAGGCTTCCTTCACTACTGAAGTACAGTCAGTTCACTGGTTTAAATACTGCATGTTACCCTCTCTTTACATGGATGGTAGCATGTTTCTCTTCATCTCATAGATCACTTTGCTCGTGTTGGATTATATTTCACACTCCAACTGCTCACTGAATACAATAATCATACCCCAGACTGCAGTGCTTCTCACTTCACATTTATACTTCATGTACAACCCGGTACAAACCAGATTGTAACTCATCACACCTTTTCATGGAAGACTAGTCATGTAACAGAGTCCAACTATGAGCATCAACCCAGAGTTTCTGAACGCAGATGTGAGCGCATCCACAAGAAAAAGACAAAGTTGGCAGCAGATGACCAGTTGCAAACACAGACAGGTCTACTGACACCAGTGGCATAACTTACAAACAAACAGCAAACTGTAATATCAGAGAAATATGACCATTTTAAACTTATGAAGGAAAAATTACTCTTTCCCCTTTCTAAGGTGCTTCCTTGCAGCTGTTAGTTGACGTCATCCCAACTATCTTCCAACAGGCAGACGCTGTAGGAGGAAGATATGCCAGGACTCCCTGCTCTGGTCAAGGTTAGATATTGTCTATTCTGACGTGACTAAGCAGATGAGCTGTCTCCATATTAGTCTGTAATCTAAATCTGACCCCTCTCCCAACTACAATATATTCCCGAAGATCAGAGAGAATCCGCAGAACTGATGTTGGCATTGCTTGCATGTACTGCTGCTCTGTTTGTGTCACTTTTCCTGACATCACTAAACCTCACAACCTAAGTCATCTGAGTCTCCAGTGTGTATCTCTCTGTCTGCCTCCTCATCCTCTCTTGACCTCGCTGAATTCCACAGCAAAACTCATAATACAGACTGAAACTTACACAGCTACAGCAGAAAGGAAAGCTGCTAAAAAACAAACTGCTGACTGTGACACAAGCAGGACACAAGCAGATCTGCCTATAATTAAAACTGTATATTCTGTTAAATGAACATGTTGCTTAGATGTATTCTTCTGGTGTGTCCCAGAGTTTTACTGTTTCAGGTGCAACCCTGGTGGTGTTAATCCATCTGAGAGCGAGTAAAAATATGAACATTTAAACATAATTCAAAGGGACAGGTGGACTCGCTCTCATATCGTACAGAAGGCTACGTGTAAATGTGTGCAACTTTATATAGTTCTCACAAAGAAAAGAAAAAATGTAATCCTAAACCAATATAAGGAGTTTAAGGAAAAGTTACTGCAAACCTAGACCGAGTGAAAGCGTAATTAAATGCTTTTCAATATCACTGTCCCTTTGTGTACAAGTTGCTGAGATGAAGGTATGTTATTCAAGACTGAAGATTCAGTTTAATTATTACTATGCATCACAAGACTGTATAGCAACAGACGCTGTCCTCTAATACTATTAACAAAAAGACAACATTTAAGGAATAAATAATCTAGGAATAAATATCAAGCTATTTCCATGATGTGGAGGATGAATTCAGTAATCTCACATTACGTCTCTTTTTTTTATGGCTGTTATATTGCAAATCTTATAAGGTCAACAATCAGGCTATAAGGCTTCAGTGTTTCCTGTTCAGTTTCTGATTTAGGATTATATCGCTCCACAAAGGGAAACAGAGCAATGAACTGGATTTGAAGTTCAAACCTGCAAGGTAAACAAGTACAAGGATTTAGTACTTTGTCAGTCTGTCTTCAGGCTTATATTGGTGTTAGGCCTACAGAACAAATGGCTTTGAAATTTTTTCTTTTCAACAGGAAAAAAAAATGAAAGCAGGTGAGACCGGAGCTCTGTTCACTCAGAGCTCTACTGGAAGAGAACCCATTGGTCAGTAGGGAGTGTTTTTCTGTGCGTTGATCTGTTATCTAAAACATGCAGCTTAAGTACTGTGGTGACCTGCTTGGGTAAGAAATGAAACTACTGTCATAGCACTGAAAACCCTCTGGTAAACCTCAAATCCTACTTTTTCCACCACTGAGATAAGAAAAAAGTACAGATGAATCTATCATGCCATCAAACTTTGGAATAGCTGCCCCCTCCACAAATAACAGCAAGGCCTCATTCAAATACCATCTTAGAATGCATTAATGACTGAGCAATAATCCAGTCCGACAAGTATAATGTCATATTTCTGCATTGTTTCCTGTTCTGTTTGTTCCTGTTGATTGAATGATTGCTCTGGAGACTAATAACTTGTTTAAATGTAATAAAATGTAAGATTACACAGCACTAATATGCTGTTGTATTACTGTAAACATGATGCATATTAAGATTTTGATTGATGTGATCTGGAAATATGATCTTTTTGATGTAAGGTTGTTTTCCTTTTTTGGACCCCAGGAAGACTAGCTGGTGCCACTGGCATCAGCTAATGGGGATCCTTTTAGATTTAAAAAAAAAAAAGATTAAAAAAGAGAGAAAAGAAGTCAGCATTCACAACAACAGGTTCCTGAAACTAGGTCGCCTCCGTCTAATGCCATCATTTGAATGTTATAAATACATTTCTGCTTTTCCTGCTGCAACAAACCAAAATATCTGCAGTGAACTTAGGGCGACCTGTCATGACTGGCTGGGACACGTGGATATAATGCGTCATTGTTCTCGTTAAATGTGTGGCGAATGTGCTGCAAAGAGACAAAGAACTCAAAACCACTTCAATTATACCTAACAGTTGACCTTTAAACACACTTTATTAAATGTACAAACGTTTTTCATTTCATCTACATGTCACAGGAGACAGATGAGTGTGCCGTCTTGTATTTCAGATAAAAATGTAGACAAGTACTAACATCTCTAATACACATAACAGATTCCTGATGCTAAAATGCAGTTGGTCCTTTGGAAATACATACATAGTGGCAATGCTACCAAGGACAACTCAGGATTTCTTTTCTCAAACATTTAACAAAAAGATGAAGCCAGGATGTGTGGAAATAACTGAAAAGGGCTAGACACAATGTTGTGTTAACAATCTGTAGGTAGCCATGGCCTCACAGAAGGAGCACACTGACATCATGGACCATGCATCTGTATGTCTAGTTACCAGCAGCCGAATGAGAACAATGATATCGGTTTCATCGCTGTGTGTCTACTTCAGGGACCAGATCAAAATGCTTTTAGCCTGGATTTGGCACAGACACCAGGAGCAGCTCTGTCAACACAAGAAAATTACCTCCAATAACTCAAAAATTTGCAATCTTGGTTCTAACTTTAGCTCAGATCTATTTCTGTACAAGACACACAAAGATAAAAGTGACAATTCGATTCTCTTTTGACTGTAGTTTACAGCTAACAAATGCACTCCCTGACATGTCAGTGTTCCTTTAAACACAAGGAAGAATCAGTAACACTTAGGACTTATCTGCCTTCTTCTTCTTTTTTTTGTCCTTCTTCTTCTTCTTCTTCTTTTTAGGCTGCTTTGATTTAGATGATTTTCCTTGATCAGTATCACTACTGCCACTGCTTTCACTTTTTTCCTTTCTGTCTTTAGATGATTTTTCCTTGCTGTCTGCAGCTTCCGCTTTGCTTTGGCTTTCAATGGCCTGCTCCTTGTTGACCTCCTTGTTCGCCTCCTCTTTGAGCCTGATGTTTAAAGGTGGAGGGGTCAGTCCACGGGACACTGTTATAAGCATCCTCTCCCTTTTCATTTCCTCTTTCAAGGAGATATTGTCCGGTCCAGCCCTGTTGCTTAAGTGGTCCTCATTGGGGCGTTTGCTTCTGTAATCTCTCTCATCCTTATAGTTTCTTTGGAAGTCTCTGCTGTTCCAGTGGTCTCCGGAGTTTCTATGGTGACCGTAGTCCCGGTGAGTTCTGCTGTCTGAGGGCTGTGGGTTTTGGTTTCTGGCAGGGCTGCAATGATGTGTGTGTCCTTTGCTGTCTTTAGTATGCTTGTCCATCTGCACACTTTGCTAGAAACACACAAATATGTATTGTAGTGTGAAAATAAAAGCAAAGGCTGTACAGCAAGTTAAAGAAATTAATGTTTTCATGATTTCTTGCATTTGCAAACATGGAACTGCCTGTAGTTCAAGTGACTAAAGTAATACAACACAGAAAATGAGCTGCAGTCTTTCACTGCATTAAACAATATAAGGCACTACAGCTAATTTGCAATACATTTTCTGCCATGTATTTCCCTTGTCATCTGCCTGATCAGTTTTAATTGGTTAAATTTAGGGTTGCAGCTATCGATTGTTCCAGTAATCAAGTATTGTATCGATTATTCAGGTGATTAATCGAGTAACTGGATTCCGCGCTTGGCATGTGCGTTACAACATCAAAAGCAGAATTGAGCGCACTGTGCAACAGAAATAATATCCTGGTTCAACACAGGGGGACATCTGCAGTTTATAGTGTAGTACAGGAATATTGTGCATATATAGTATAGTACAGGGGTATTCAACAAAAACTAAAGCCATGGGAACCCCACATGTATTTAGTTGGTGATGCAGAAATCACATAAATATGTTTCTACGTTTGGTTCGTTTAAACTGCTGCTACTGCAGCTGATGGAACACAAATAAGAAAACTGATCAGTTTATTAGTATTTATTACAGAGAATATTCAATCAGCAGCATTATTTTCATTTTGATTTGGACACAAAGTAATTTTCTTCATTATGAGATAGTGTCAGACCTACATGCACTTCAAGACAATGTTATGTTTAAATATGTTAAGCTTTACAGTTTTATTGTGCGGGTGTCTGCTGAAATAATCAGCTGCATTGATCGGTAAAAAAATACATTACACAGTTTAACAGTGTTCTACCAGCATTCCTGTCTTACATCATTTTCAGTCGCAGTGTTTGATCGTTTGATTTTGTGCGGAAAACGAGTCAAATAAAGCATTAAATGCTCCTGTTTGTGTGGACGAGTTTGAAGCAGAAAGACTGAGTTTACAAAGAAAGTTGAAAACCACTTTCATACGTGTTAGCTGACTGAGGTTTTAGTTTTTGTCGAGCCGACTTAAAGAAAGTCTGACTATGTCAAACTGCCTTCATAATTGAGTCCTCTGATCTGGTAATCCAAAGGCATAAACACTAAAAAAGCTGTGCTGGTTAAAATAGAAGCGTCCCATCAAATTTAAAATCCCCTTATAATTTATTGATTATAGGTTCGGGTCCGTATAGGATGAAGTCTGGGTCCAGACTTGGACCGCAGTCCGCCAGTTAGTGACCTCGGGTCTAGTCTTTAGTGGATTAAATGACTTAAATTACTCAAATAACTCGAGGAATCGTTTCAGCTACAGTTAAATTATGAACAATTTATTGATTACACACATGGGCAGACAACACTGAGGCTTCACAGAATATTGCCCTATTATTGCTTGTCTATAAACTCTTATAAAAGACGAAATCCAGTTCTATATTCATTTAAATTGTCTATTCTGGTTTCTACTAGACATAGACACAGTTCATTCATTCAGTATAATCAAGGCATAAGACTACTAATACTTTGAAGTGTTAAGTCACTGTTGCTTTGGTCTTTTAAGAGATGTGTTTACAAGAAAAACAACTGAATATCACTAGCCGTGGTCACAAGGTGGTATGTACTCACACTGCTAGAGTTGTGGTTGTGGTGAATGGCTGCATGCCTTTCAGCAGAATTCAAATCTCCAAGGAACTCCTCACATTTCTGGCAGTAAAACCCTATCACTGGAGTAAGAAAACCCAGCTCTGCAAAGAGACAAGAAAAGCACTGAAGCATAAAGAGTATTTCAGAGTAGGGGAGACAGTAAAAAGGACAAAAACTAAGTAGAAAATCATATTACCATCCTGTTTTAACAACTCCTCCAGCTGTTTCGCCATGGATTCCATTTTACTTATTGTAGCTTGTTTCTCTCTCTTCCTTTCCTCAGTGTTACCTGGCTGAGAAACACAAATTCTGATTTAACGATTGGTTCATTCAGTGGTTTACCATTCTGTACAACTGTATCACTATGATGCTGATTGGAAATAGTTTACCTTCTGTTTATCACATGATGTATGACTGTCATCACCTCTTGTCCGTTTCTCCTTTGTCGCTTAAGGAAGAAAAATCAACAATGACTGAATATTATGAATTCTCCACTGAAAGCGTTCAACAGTAAAAACAGAGAGGATAAATCATCAGACCAGGTGGAATCAGTGTCCAACTGACAGGGTGCACTGTCAGCTGTCACAAAAATCCTATCCTGGACAACTCGAGATGATACAGGACCAAAATCAGTCTGATGCATCTTCATCTTATAGGTCTAAAAACACGCCAACAGGTCAGTAAACACGTACCAAAATAATGCATGCACAGATCTACTTTTATACATGTTGAAACATGAACTATGCCTCCACACTTGATTTTACACCTCAGCAGACTTTTGAGTTGACTGCTGTCATTCAGGCAATTTTAAGGCTGGCTATTGTTCTGGATTTTTCTTTTGAGGGTCTCTGCAAAGGTCACCTGATAAAGTTCAAGCCTTTTTTTCAATGTGTTTGAAATACTGGTAAAGTAATGAAAAATTATGACAGCAGAATATAGGTAATACATCACTTTTTTGCAGCAGTTGCCAGCAGGTTGTAAAAATAGTATCTCATAGTGCAATTAATTTACAATGACCCTTTATTACCTCTCTTGAAAAAAATGGAATTTATCCATTTTTCAACACATTATATAGCTTGTATATATTCTGCTATTGTCAACAAATCTAGAATATCTTCAGTCTTATCCTTTAAAGGTGCAGAATGAGAATATGTTTAAGTATTTTTGCAATTAGTGATTCATCATGCTCTATAAAAAATAGTGCTGTTGTGCAGTTGCTGTCACAACCAAAAGTCAGTCACAAAATAGCAAAACAATAAAACTGATGTGACAGTGTGAAGGCATGGTTAGTAGAATACAAAGGGAAACAGTGATTAGGTCGAACCTTTCATTCAACAGAGAATTCTCACCTTTGATGAGGGACTGTAGGGACTCCAGAGATTGTCGTACATTCGGGTTACTCATTGCTGACAATGCCAAACTTGTTGCTGTGTCTGAGCTGAGAACTGCAGGAGAAAACTCCTTCTCCTCATTCTTCACAGTCTCGCTGATGCCCGATGACGCTCCCAGACTCTTTAATATTTTTTTGATTTTCTCACATTCCATGCCTTCCAGACTGGAGGAAGCTATAGCGGAGGAAGCAATTTGAAGGGGTTGCTTCAGATGAAGCAGATCCCCGAAGCTACTGAATAAGGACCTGCTCTGTTGAAGGTGCTGACTGCTAAGGGCAGCCGTTTCCTGTAGATTGTCCTGTCCTCCAATCTGGGACGACGATTGATTCCCATACAAGAATGACTCTTCATCTTCAAGCTCATTTGCTCTCTGGTCTGAGAAGTCCTGACTCTCCCCTTGGAGCCAAGAGAAGTCACTGACTACTCTGTCATGGGGCAGCAGCATGCTGTCGTTTTCCAGCGACGTGGAATTCTCCTGAATGTCATATTGCTGACGTGTCTGCTCATCGGACGCACAACTCACGCTTTTGCTTTCATCTGAGGCCTGTGAAGAAGAAATTCCAACAATTAGATACACTCAACACATAGCTGCCTTACTTTATTATGCTGCTTAGCCACTAATGAGATGTTGAGGGAAATGCTGTCTTGTACTTCCAGAGTCTCTACAGGTCAGTGCAAGTCTAATCTCAAACTTGGCATGAAATCCACGCAATAACCTAAAGTGTTCATCTAGTGCTGCATAAAGTACGAAAAACAGAATTAATTCCCATGTTTCTGAAATATGTGTTTTAAGTGGGAACTTAAGCTGACATCAAATAAAGCCAAAATATACTGTTTTAGTGGACAAAAATTCTGAGAACCTTATCTTTAAAGAAAGAACAATTACTATTGCTCTATTTGCTATTTTTTACAGAGCGCTAATCTTGAGGATTTACATTAAAAAATGAGACATTTTCTGCCCTGGAAGTCATAGCCCCACCTTATAGTCACTTCGCTACATGGGATTTCCAGTGTGAATGGTGGAAGAGCACTGGTTTACAGAAATGTTCTATATTTATAGATATTCATGGCTTTCCTGCTAACATTTCAGAAAATAAACCGTGAAAAAAAGCCCAAATTATCCTATTTCCGATTCACAGTTCAAAAACTCCTTATCTGTGCCATGCTATTCTGTTAGAAAGCTGAACCAAATCTAGGCTTAAAATTGTGATATTTCATTAAAACCGCTTTATTCTGCATGCCTCATTTAAGAACTTAGTGACTTAGCTGTGACCAACAATCACGACAAAAATTCCAGGGCTTTTCAGTTGAACTGCAGGCTGTTTCCACAGAGCAGCGAGGAGAGTATGGAAACATATTAAAAGTACTACTAGTTACAGTACTACATATTTTATAGTATGTAGTCACCATTTTCTTCAGTTGTGCAAACACCTGTTGGCATTTGGGAAAAAATGTTGTACAGGTTGTTTCCAGTTTTCTTCAATTTTCATACAACAATGAAAGAATATTTTTCTAAATTAATTTTAACTCATTGTATTATAGGTTTGTCAGAAAAAATGTGACAGAAGGAAAAGTACAGTCCTGAAACTGCTTTGGGTTCATTATGTGTAGAATATGACAACATCCAACTCTGGCAGCCTCCACTGGTGCAATGCACCACATAACTGGGATTAGCAGAGAATTTGAAAGACATTATTATCAACACTTCTTCACAACCACTTCTTCTTACTGACATTTATTCAAGAAATCTCGTAACTACTTAACAGTTATTATAGCTGCATCCCATCACCCAGGGAAGTAGAATCATCCAGAATGTAGCTGGTTATGATCATATACCCACTGAAAGCTAAAGTCGTCATCTTTAAAGTCAAGTTACATGAAATGCATCAAAGATTTTTGTGAAAATGTACACAGACTGAAACAAGAATGGAGTGAATGATGAGGTCTACCTTAATAGTGAGAATGGCATCTTTAAGAGTGGGCAAACGAGCTTCCATCTCCTTGCTGTTCATGACCATCTTCAGTCCTTCCAACAGACTGTTCCTTGTGAGGACATCACTGCTGCTGTGGACAGGGCTCCTCTTTCTCTTTTTGTCTTTGCCACGGTCGTCGTTCTCACTACTGCCACTGCGTGACTCGGACCTTCGGGCTCGGCTCTTGCTCCGCACATGGCTTGTCTTCTTGTCTCTGCCGTGACTCCAACTTCGAGCCCTGCTTTTGCTTCTAGCTCGACTCTTCCCACGAACACGGCTTTTGCTCCTTCCTTTGCTTCGGCTGCGCGCTTGGCTTTTGCCTCGAGATTTGCCACGGCTTCTGCCTCGAGATTTGCCACGGCTTCTGCCACGACTTCGACTACGGCTCTTCCTCTTGGTCACATGCTTCTGGTATTGAAGGTCTGATCTGACTGCTTCTTTCAGGACATTAGCTGACTTAAATGCATCAGCCAGGTTGAATGCCATGTTCCCTTTGAGATAGTCTGGAAGAGGTTTGTTATCTGCAATGCACCTCAGGAATTCCTCACCAGCTCGGTCACTGGAGATTGACAAGCATGTGTTTAAACACCAGCACAAACAAAAAGTACTTCAGTGCTTTAGCTGTAACTTAAAACATTTAATTATCACACACACACACACACACACACACACACACACACACACACACACACACACACACACACACACACACACACACACACACACACACACACACACACACACACACACACACACACACACACCCCTACCTGTTGTCTGAAGGGTGATGCTTCACAGGAGAGGGATTCCACTGTGGCACCTGACGGTGTGGTGGTTCTGCAGGAGGGATGATCTGCTGGCTGCCTCCCAAACCAATCACTGTATTATGGTCTATGGAGAAGCTGCTACAGTGGGGCTGAGAGTGTTTAGAATTCATGTTATAGTGCTTTAGAAGACAGTACAGCAATAGTATATTCATTGCACTTTACAGGTGATTACACACATGGACAAAATTGTTGGTACCCCTCAGTTAATGAAAGAAAAACCCACAGTGGTCACAGAAATAATTTGAATCTGAGAAAAGTAATAATAAAAATGCTATGAAAATTAACCAATGAAAATCAGACATTGCTTTTGAACCGTGGTTCAACAGAATTATTTTAAAAAAATAAACACATGAAACAGGCCTGGACAAAAATGATGGTACCCCTAGAAAAGACTGAAAATAATGTGACCATAGGGACATGTTCAATCGAGGTGTGTCTTCTAATTAGCATCACAGGTGTCTACAAACTTGTAATCAGCCAGTCGGCCTATTTATAGGGTTACAGTAGTCACTGTGCTGTTTGGTGACATGGTGTGTACCACACTAAACATGGACCAGAGGAAGCCAAGAAGAGAGTTGTCTCAGGAGATTAGAAAGAAAATTACAGACAAGCATGTTAAAGGTAAAGGCTAGAAGACCATCTCCAAGCAGCTTGATGTTCCTGTGACTACAGTTGCACATATTATTAAGAAATTTAAGATCCATGGGACTGTAGCCAACCTCCCTGGACGTGGCAGCAGGAGGAAAATTCCTGACAAATGGAAGAGACGGATAATATGAATGGTAACAAAAGAGCCCAGAACAACCTCTAAAGACATTAAAGGTGAACTCCAAGGTCAAGGTACATCAGTGTCAGATCGCACCATCCGTCATTGTTTGAGCCAAAGTGGACTTCATGGGAGACGACCAAGGAGGACACCATTATTGAAAACAAATCCTAAAAAAGCCAGACTGGAATTTGCCAAACTGCATGTTGACAAGCCACAAAGCTTCTGGAAGAATGTCCTATGGACAGACGAGACAAAACTGGAACTTTTTGGCAAGGCACATCAGCTCTATGTTCACAGACGCAAAAATGAAGCATATCAAGAAAAGAACACTGTCCCTACTGTGAAACATGGAGGAGGTTCTGTTATGTTCTGGGGCTGCTTTGCTGCATCTGGTACAGAGTGTCTGGAATCTGTGCAGGTACAATGAAATCTCATGACTATCAAGGTATTCTAGAGAGAAATGTGCTGCCAAGTGTCAGAAAGCTTGGTCTCAGTCGCAGGTCATGGGTCTTCCAACAGGATAATGAGCCAAAACACACAGCTAAAAACAGCCAAGAATGGCTAAGAGGAAAACATTGGACTATTCTGAAGTGGCCTCTATGAGCCCTGATCTAAATCCTATTGAACATCTGTGGAAGGAGCTGAAACATGCCATCTGGAGAAGGAACCCTTCAAACCTGAGACAACTGGAGCAGTTTGTTCATGAGGAGTGGACCAGAATACCTGCTGAGAGGTGCAGAAGTCTCACTGACAGGTACAGAAATGGTTTGATTGCAGTGATTGCCTCAAAAGGTTGTGCAACAAAATATTAAGTTAAGGGTACCATCATTTTTGTCCAGGCCTGTTTCATGAGTTTATTTTTTAAAATAATTCTGTTAAACCACGGTTCAAAAGCAATGTCTGATTTTCATTGGTTAATTTTCATAGAATTTTTATTTATTATCACTTTTGTCAGATTCAAATTATTTCTGTGACCACTGTGGGTTTTTCTTTCATTAACTGAGGGGTACCAACAATTTTGTCCATGTGCGTAGGTTTCTCTGGATATTAAAAAGTCATTTTCACAAAGCTAATACTAATTTATAGGGCTGGACCCGATTATCCGAATATTTGAATACTATTTGTCTCGTCAGTTCGCCCGACGTGTCCCGCTGTCAGACGTTACGATATGAACCAATCCTAATATTCGCCTCGTTCCTCCGTTTGCCCACAGCGTCGGACGTTACGGACCGAACCGAATATTCGGATATTCGTCATTAATCGGGGCCGAATATCCGGAGCCCAGAAACTGCTATTTGGGACAGCCCTACTAATTTACAAATAATGAATAACTTAAAGATCAACAGGACAGTTGTATAAAATGATGGGTTTTTGTTTTCAAATCTTTGAGTAGTGATCACATACAAAATATGTGATACTTCCAAAGTGATCAAAACAGCAGCTGATGAAACAGTCTGGCTGCGACACAATGGAAAATATATGTCACAATTTGTCAAGATGTCATGTGGCATTCTTTGACTGACCCACCATGTCTTGCCAGAAATTATTGCATAATATTTAAAGATTACATCACATACATTTATAAATAAACTAAATCTACAGGTAAGGCCAATTCATGCTTTCTGTGTCGGCATATCAAAGGTAAGCATGATGTAAATTTTGTCATAAACCCAAGTCCATGAGGGTCTTGGACAAAATTTGGGACGATACTGACTGTCAACACTGCACATGCACGAGGAAAACATATAGGGAGAACCTGCAGATGAACATTTTCCATCATCCATACCTAAATAATTCATCATTAAACCTGCTGTAATAAAAATAGCTACTGCTGGCCTTACTTTGGAGATGCTTTCATCAGTATATTCTTTGAATTGACAGTACCTACACTGTAGGAAATTATAAATTCTCCAAAAATCCTGTGCTTGTCCACCCACTGTGTTCAGCACACTTCAGGAACAGTCACACTGACAAGGTGCTACAGCCCTATCTGTAACCAGCTGCTTTATCCTGGAAAAAGTACAAATTCACAGTCGCCTTTTAAAAACATCTCCGGAAGCCACGAGTGGTTTTCAGTCTTCAATATGATTCGAGACTGTCTGTGTGCAGCAGACCAACTCTTACCGACTGCAGTGTAAAAAGAACCATGTGAATTGGAATGTATTCCGTCCCAGGATTAACCTATTTGAGTTTGTGACAGCTTGTGTCCAAACCTTTCTACAACTGCTTAATTTCATCTTCACTATTGTAAGAGAGAACTCAAGGAACTCAAGGTGACGACTGCAGTTCCTGTGGTCTCCTCACATTATCTGCTAAGACAATGTTCTCCTGATGTGTAGCTACATTGCTGATGGGGAGCACATCAGCTACTATGGAATAAAATAAGTACACCCTATGTATACATACATATACAACCCTATTCTTGCTAAGGGACATTATTCTAAATAAAATTTTAAAAATATTTTCCATAAACATAGTGACCTATTTTCAAAACTAAAACTGCCTCAGTCCCATGCCGCAAGTCCTGCACAGTGCCAGGGAACATGGCAGTGGTCACCAGTAGACCCTATGGTGAAATTTGGGGGTTCTTAGACACTTGCTGGGGCAACCAATTCAAACTGGTGGTTGTTTGAAATCTGCACCACATGTATGATGATTTTCCTTCATGGTAGAATGATTTATTTCAAAAACTTCCTTGCCAGACTCAATGGCATCTGTTTTTATTTTGTAAGGGCCATCTTTTGATCGGGCCAGATGAAACCACACACTTCTATTGCAAAGGGAGCAGCTGAGACCAGATGTTAGAGGTTTAAATAAGACAGGTTCCAGCTGTCAGAACATAAGGAGGTTCCAGTCACTGGCACCTAACCTGAAACTGCTGATTCTAATGAATGGATCTGAAGGTGTGGGTTTACTTTACCACTGACATTTTCCATGAGACTGAAATGACTTCACAATATCAATCGCGTGCTATTTGAGTACATTACCTTAATTACCTATTTACTCAATAAGCGCTGTTTCGAAGAGAATTTAATGTTTACTTGTTCCAGTATGTCAAAGGTGCCGACAATTTCATGTTTTAATATATCATTATGTGTGCAATCTATGGCTACCCATGTTACTCATGCAAAAGCATGTTTAGCTGAAGCAAGGGTCCAGAGTAAAAGTGGACCCACTTAAAAAAAAAATGACAGTACGCAGGTTTGCTTTCTAAAACATTTTATACATGAAGGTGTTTCTTTGATAACATAAAGTAAATTACTGCAAAAGTAGACATGGCCATAAATTAAAAGATATAATCAAAATAAAATACATGTGATGTGGACCATGTGCATTTAACACTGGAAACTGCAGCATGGATGTGAAAAGTAAAACCCGTACTTCATCTGTAGTTACTCTGACAATTAGACCAAACATTCATTAGATGCATAAATGTTGTTTCCAAGTGTATAGATGCTGGAATTTAACCTTCGCTGTAATGAGGGCCTCCTTGTTGTCAAGTCCAGAAAGAAGTTCGGTCTTTTTTAAACAGACGCAACACATGAGAAATAAAAGGAAGTTACAGAAACACAGAAGGCACTGCAAGAGCTACATATTTCACTGTGGATCAAGTGAGATACGGATGGTAAATAAGAGGGATCAATGAGACAGCTTCCCCCCATTATAGTGTAACGTATGTATACTCCTGAGCATAAAAAACTAAGGGGAATAAACAGTCCAGTAAAGAGAAGCTTGGAGGGGTAGTATGATGGTGGTAACCTGGTAACAACTGGCTAGTATGTTAGCTTTAGCTTGCTAGCTACAAGAGTTTACTAAATAGCACCATAAGTAGACATAATGTGATCAAATTTCCAGAACCATTTATGGATGAGGTAAGGAAATTCCACTGTGCAACTTTTTGGTGTGACTGTGCACCTTCAGAGTCGGCTGATGGTATGACAAAAAAAACCAATTATTTCTAAAAAGATTTGACTTGAATACTGTAAAGGGTCCTCATTAATACACATTATCTATAAAGATGAACATGTAAAGTTTAGAGGTGATCACTTTGTACAAAAGAATGCATATTTAATGAAACTCTGATTATATACATCTTGAGACCCAAAAGCACAAAAAGTTTGTATTAGTAAAATGTAAAAGGACGATATATGCAACATATTAAATCACTTAAAATAAAAAAGATTAATTAGCATTCTGTTTACTCAATTCTTTTGAGAAATACAATGTGCAACAAAATGATGCAGTAATTTAAGTATCTTTACTTTACAGCTGTAGTTTTAGGGATACTTTTAAATAAGTATTTCCTTGGTCTTTCTACATACTTGTACATTTTAACATTTATATGCATTCTGTTGCCAGATATTTTTATTCAGTCACATAAAAAGATGAAATCCAAATCACAATAAATCAGCAGTGTGCTTTCGTCTGTGCATCTGTGAAATTCTTCCCCCTTTTCCATTATTTTTCAAAACACTTCAGCACTGTCCAGTGTTCTGCCAGTCCTTGGTTCATTGACATTTTACCCTGCAAAATACAGGAAATAATGTGGAGGTCATTTTTTGATAATATAATATAATATAATATAATATAATATAATATAATATAATATAATATAATATAATATAATATAATATCTACAATAAAAAAGTGTATTATTTAAAAAAAAAAAAAAAGATACACACAAAACAGAGACATAAACTAGTCTTTCAACTAAAGCCGGGTGTCCACTAGATGCGTTTTTCCCGCAAACAAATGCGCTGCATGTGAAAATCGTCTACATGGTGGGCGGTCGCTAGTGGACCACTACGTGGTCAAATGACAGCTTTCAGTTTGAGAGTCCGCCAGATGCGTCAGACCAACATGGCAGCTTGGCCGCAAACTTCCTCCTTTACTTCGAAAACACTTTAGTGAAAAGTATTTCTGGAAGCATATGAGGCTACAAATAACCTGTGCAGTAGCTGAATCTGTCCTCGTTATAGTTCAACGACGGCTAGTTCAGACGTTTGAGGAAAGTTGTGCGATGCGTTGGACCTCTGCACACCGCATAGTAAAATACTTCTCGCTGAACTATTTTCAAAATAAAAGAGAAAGACAGAACTTCCTGGACTTGACAACAAGGAGGCCCTTGTTACAGCGAAGATTAAATTCCAGCATCTATACACTTGGAAACAACATTTATGCATCTAATGAATGTTTGATCAAATTGTCAGATTAACTACAGATGAAGTACGGGTTTTACTTTTCACATCCATGTTACAATTTCCAGTGTTAAATGCACACGGTCCACATCACATGTATTTTATTTTGATTTTATCTATTTGACGCATCTGCTGGACTCCCAAGCTGAAAGCGCTGTCATATGACCAGTAGTGGCCCGCCAGTGACCGCCCATCATATAGACAATTTTCACATGCGGGAAAAACGCATCTAGTGAACATGCGGCTTAGACTTCACACAATAACTGATTTTTCCAATTAAAATGTATGTAATATGTAGCATGGAAAGCACAACTTATTAACAACCAAGGCTACATTTCTTTAAAAGAAACTAAAATGCTTCTGCAAACTTACGTTTGATGATATAGAATTGGTATGTAAATTCTGTAGAAGTGTTCGATCGACACTGTTCTGACAGATGGAGCACGCTGTCCGTCGTCGCCATCGTAGCCAGGATGCTCAGATGAAGTCACGTATATGAAATAAGTCAAAGATGCGTTGTGGCTGAGAATAATCCATAAAGTGCTTCCACCAGCTGCTCTAATTATACTAGACTGAGTAGGCCGAGTTGCATAATGACGAAGAGAAGCAGGATGCGAAGAGCATGTTTATGCACCCAAGTGGGTCAGTAGCATACCTAAAACGGGCATCTATCTGTTGGTGCCAATAGTTCTGTTACCATCCCACCTTCAACTATAACGAGGAAGAGGAGACAATACAAACCTGACATTAAGACCAACAGAAAGATTGAAATTACTTTTCAGAATCATAAATTTGTTTTTAATCCATGATTTTCATGTGTGTTGTCTATCTGGTGGACAAAAATCAACTTGTCAATGTCTGACACACAGTCTCTTTTCAGTATTCATATATTGTATTTATATTATGTTTATGATGTTTGGATTTGATGTTTGTATCTAGAATGTATTGAGAACACATCCATCTACATCTGTCCATCCGCTCATTTAAATTCATATGTGTGTGTGTGTGTGTGTGTGTGTGTGTGTGTGTGTCTGTGTACATGTATCTACTAACAGTATCCACCTATAGTACGTTGTTAAGTTGTAACATTTAATTTCTCCCACTTTGAGTTTCGGTGTACAACAGCAGTCGGTCTGGAGGAAAAGGTCCGTCTGCACGGAACTAATAAGCTGAACTATTGTTTTAACGTCGGCCTGTTTTTCGCAGCGTACAACAATACTGAAATTGCGCTGGCCCCTAGACTGTATAATCGCTGGCCGTTCGGACTCGAAGTACAGACTCTCGAGAACAGGAGAACGCATCGTTAATGTGCAGTCGGAACACCAGCGTACTTGATCACGTCACCACCTCAGCTCATTTACTCCGATTATTTTTACCAGCGATGTCAAACATACGGCCCGCGGGCCATTACAAGGGACAAAAATTACAACAACATTAACTGTAAATTGTAAATTTGTAAAACTGTAAATTTAAAATAATTTCTAGACCTTTACAAGTTGTTTTGATCATGAAGTGAAATACTGGATTGTTCAGTTCCAGATACCTGTGACTGATTGTTTTGAGTTTTTGTAGATAAACTGTTATCTGGCAGCTACAATGCATGTGGAAATGATGAACTGAGGCATAATAGGCTACTGTTGAAACTGAACTTGTTTTCCATAAGAAATTTCAAGTTCATAATGTTTTGTAAAAAGCTAGTTCATTAAATGTGAACATTTTCAGAATGTACTTTTTTGAACTAAAACAAAGGGGAAAAGTTGGAGTTGTGGTTATTTATAGGTTATTGTGCTGTGATTTTACTGGTGGGGCCCACTGGAGATCAGATTGGGCTTTATGTGGAACCTGGACTAAAATGAGTTTGACACTCCTGATCTTTACTGTGAAAAACAACGAAATGGAATCAGATAAAATAACACAGCCCTGCATATTCACGTTTTCACAGTTTAAATATATATATATATATATATATATATATATATATATATATATATATATATATATATATATATATAGTTCATGTGGAGCAGAGGTGTGTATGATGCTTGTATAAAAACATGATTCGTCTAACTTTTATTATTTAGTCAAGACTATGTTGTTGTCCAGCTCTGCATCCCGTCTATGAACGTGTTCTGCTAGCTGACTAGCTGACTGCTACCATCTGAACCAGGTAACTCGGCTAAGCTAGTTCCACTAGCATTGGGTACGTACTCTGATGAAATGCCGTCTTGGTGGCGTGTTGTGGAGATAACAGCTGTCCGATGCCGAGGTTGAAAAAGGTCCGCAGGGTCCGGGGGGTAGGTGTCCGGGTGGAGGAACGGAGCAGGGCCCCCTGAATCCGAAAGGAGGGCCCTGAGGTGCTGGAGGTCCGAACGGCGGCGGGCGGTGCGCCGGTTTATCCGAGTGGAACATGTTTGTGTTCAGGCGTCAATGCTAACTTCAGCTATACCAAGAAGGAAACAAGTGGAAGGAAAAATTACACTGTACATTAAATTCTGCGGCTGTGATCGCCTGCACATCTGATCGACTGCATCTGAACCCGGAAACACAAGCCACAATGGAAAACATCCCGAGTGACGACTTCAAAATAAAGGTTTACTTTTAGTCAAAATATTTTAAACCACGAATTCACGCAAGAGCTGTTTTTTCTGAATATAATGCACAATATTAGATGTTAACGCAGATAAAGTTGGGCAATAGTATTCGAACCAACCCTTGCCCCTAACACAAAATAAAAGCGTATTAACTGTTGTTCTATGAATATATAATGAATGCATATAAATCAGCTCCACTGTGTCATTTGGTAGGTACACTGACTGCTGTGCCTCCTCCTGTTTGACTATGATACGACTATGTACGATGTGCTGTCCATATACCTTGATTATAAATTATTACCAATTGTGGTCCTTAGAGCTTTAGTTAAAACACTTGGACTTCTCTTTTCATATCATCCAAGAGGCTTCCTCAGTTCTAAGTGACTGATGGGGAGTCTCAGATATATATCATCCCCAAACCCATTGTTTTTGGACCAAAGGCTCACATGTCTTGAGGTGGGAATGGCTGTGAAACTGCGAAGTCAAGGATGTCTTTGTCCAGAATGTGCACAAAGGAGTATCACTTACTCTTTAGATACAGGTGTTGAGCCATGCACTAGCAGCACCAGCTACTCCGGACACCTGCATCCAAGTTATAAAAGCAGCTCCTTTGAGAACCTCAATGTCCACATTCTGTACAGACGTGGTTTGGGAGAGAAGTGAAGGAAGACATTCATGTGAAACTAAAACAGACATCTCCAAAAAGAGGAGGCGGCCTCTGACCCCCATGGTCGGGTACTTATAAAACAGTTTATAGATCTGATTTGGGATCCTAAAGTTTCAGATCCATTAACATCCCTGACATGGCAGTTTCACAACCATACATAATTCAAGGCATGTGAGTTCTGGGTTACTAATAAGCCATTAGCCATGTGAGTTGCGAGTGACAATATACTCAGATTTCCTCGTGTGAGTATGCAGAGCTATGCACTTTCTCCTGCAGTTAAAATTCAAATTGAGCTGTCTACAAAAATTTAACTTAGCCTCCTACGACATTTAACAGTTCCCTGAATTGGATAACCAGACCACTGAAAGAAAAAGAGATACTATTGTCATTTAGGCTTTTATTGCTCATTCACACATCCATGCAAACTTTCCAACATCCACACAATCTTCTATGAGCAGTAAAAGATGGCCTCTTTTAAATAAGTAACAAAGGAGATTCCAGTCAGATCTACAGAAACAAAATAAGACTGGAAAAATTCAACTGCTTTCAAGTAGTCATCAAATTCAATGAAACGGAAAGAATTTCAAGAATCCTACATGTAACGATAATGTGCATTTTTGATGTCCAATACACAGTCGGTGCAGCAACACTGAAATTTTAGGAACAGTTGCATTTTCCAAAATTGTCCCAAATTTCCAATATAAGGCAAATTATGCATCAAGATGAGGTCAAAACAGCAGAGTCCAAGTAATCAACTAACTGTTTGTAGCAGAGCTGAAAACCTATATTGATGGGGCAAAGAAAACACACTAAAAGAAAGTGCGAAAGGACGTCAGAACTCCGTAACAGTCTACAGTAAATGTATACAGGATCTGTATATGTGTATGTCAGAGTTCTTTGTTAAACATTCTCATTAACTTCAAGCATGCTGAAAATCAAAGATTAGATAAGGCATTCAGATTAGCTCGTGAACGAGAAGTCGTCGATCTGGACTCTGCTGCGATGCCCCAAACGGTGTCTTCAACTAGTGTAGTGTCTGCCTTGATTAAAGCCAGCTTGGTTGTAGTGCTGCCCGCCGTGTTGGAAGAACTGTTCAAACTGTCCACCTTGGTTAAAACTCTGGCCCCCTCTCCCTCCCCAGCCTCCTCCTTGTCCTCCTCTGCCCCCTCTTCCCCTACCTCCTCGCCCTCTGCCCCCGCCTCTCTCTTGGTGCCAACCTCCGTCTTGGTGATAATTCTCGTGGTAGCCACCTCCTCCTCCGTGGTAGCCGGAGTCCTGGAAGCCTCCTTGGTGGTTTCCTCCTCCTCCATAACCTCCCCTCCCTCCTCCTCCCTGATGACCTCCTGCATCCTGATAGTGGCCCTGGTTGTAACCACCTCTCCCTCCTCCTTCGCCCCAGCCACCCTGCACCTTCCCCCCTCTGCCACCTCCTCCTCTACCTCCCCTGTCTCCGTGTCCTCCGCCGCCTCCTCTCTCGTATCCTCCACGGCCGCCTTGGGAGTAATGATCGTGGCCCGACCTGCCACCTCCGTACCCACCCCCACCGTAGTGTCCTCCAGCTTGAGGAGCATCCTGACGCTTCTGCCACGAGGGCATCTCTGGGGGTGGAGGCTCGATCTCACACGGCCGGCCTCCCCTGTCTGGCACCCGACCCATTAGAACCTGTGGAAGGGAAACGTACTGACATAAGACCACTCCACGTGAAGCCTGTTAGAGAATATTCCCCAAACACGCTACATCAAAACTGAGGTCAAATTCAGCTGTCAGTGTGAAAAAACAAATGCTACTGGAGGGGTCATAAAGGTACACATTTATTCAAATTAATGATGAAACCTTAAATATTTAGGACTTCAGTGAAGCAGGCTTGTCTTAAGATTCCTAAAGAAGTGCTTAGAAGGATGACAAGACAAGTCAGTATGTCCTATGAAAATCGAAATAAAACTGACACAATTACTGCTTCTGTTGCTAAAAATATGCAGGTCATTAGAAACTGAAATGATTAGCCCGTCTGTTTCAGCACAGATCAAATACTGCAAACATCCGACCATGCAGTCATGAGAACATGGACTTTTGCACAGAATAAAAACACACTGCAAGTAACCCACCTTATTAATGGCACAAGCGGTCTTCTCTCTTATCTTGCCACTGCTTGTGCGGAGAATCTTGGAGAAGTCTTGCCGAGCAGCCAGAAGGTGGGCAACAGAGATTTTACTTTTGGTGCTGAGAGCAGAACGCAGTGGCTGGTAAACTTTGCTAAGCTTATCAGAATGTGTCTGAAAAAAGATGCAAAAAACAATGTCATCCACTTTAGGAAAACATTAAATTGAGTGCATTGTTCATTTATTATGATATAATATGGCCAACACACAATGCTTTAACAATGATAAAAGATACATGTTTTCATTAGAGGTAAGCAGAAGCTAGATTTTTTAAAACACATTAAGATTAATATGTTAATGTGAACAAGAATGAGTGTTCTCAGGTGCTGAAAAGCGATTCAAGTTTTGCTGGAGTGTCTGATAAAGATTAAGTGCCGGTGTCTCTACAGAAGTGTTGGTTAGGCTGCACTCAGGTCAGAATATGATCAAGTTCATACCAAGTTGATTGATCAATTGACAAAAAACAACCTGTAACTACCTTGATTTTCATGCGTTTCATGACTTTATAGGCTGGTTTGACTATCTCTTTAAGACATATGATGATGTCACCTTGTGCTCTAGACTGTGGTAATCATTTTTCACCGTTACTGATGACAGACGCATCAGAAAATGTACTGTAGATTAGCTGTAGTACCTGATTGCACCCCCAGGTGGAGCCTGTTACTGTTGGAGGAGTCCTGGTTGTGTTTACTATAGTGGTCGGGTTGATGAACTCTGAAGCATCATGTGGTTAAAAGGTGTCTGTCCAGTTTAGCTCAGGCCAACACTAAGCTTGGGTTTTCAAACACTAACACAGGCAGGCAGACGTGCCCGTCAGCGCACAGCAGCTGTAGCTGCTAATAGTCCTAACATCCATTTGCATTAGAAGTCTGGTTACATGTTGCCAACAACATTCAAACAGCACTGGTGACACTGCTCTGAGTACAAGTACATTTTAGATAAAAGTTGCAGCGACAGTATTTGTGAACATCTGTTTCAGCTGAGTAAGTGTTTCCGGCAGCTGGACTAACATTAACCACAGTGAACAAGTCACTCCATTATGTAGATCAGCTACGAGGATTATTATGACATCAAACTGCTGTGCAGAGATTAAAAAGGTTACAGTTTATTTACTATTGTAGACTGTAACTTGTTTTGTGAGCAAATTTATCAGAATTCATTGCTATTTTATTATAATTACTTAAAATATTAAACTGTTTATGTGTTCTTCAGATTCTTAATGTAACGAAATCATTTCTGGCAAATATTAGGTGTCAGTATTTAAAAACTGTGCTACCAGCATATCAAAAATTGCCCACTGTGTTTCAGTCAGTTGAGTAAATATTTTACAATTTGCATTCCTATCAATAGTGCTTCCAGACAGTGAAAAGCGCCTTTTCTATAACACTGAGGCAGCAAAACAGTGTTAAACTGAGAAAATAAAATTTTAACTCTAAACAGAAATATAAAGTAACAAAACACAGTTAGGGATTATACTGGAACCAGCAAAAAACCATTTGGAAATGAAGCCGCTCTAAGCTGAATTCAACCCCAACTCTGAAAGAACTGTCCTCATGAGTGGTTGGCCTTTTTCACTGTTCTATTGAAACATTTCTTTTTAAACAAACTTCTCTGTTCTGAGGGGCAAAAACTGAGTTATGTAAACAAAATGCTTTATTTCTGTGTACCGTCAGATTTGATCAAAATTCTAAGTTCTTACTTACCTTTGCTCTGTCAGACCAACCGAATGACTGCACTGTCACATCGAGACGCTTCAACAACATTTTCCGTCTCACTTCATACTCGTTTACTAATGCTTGGTTTACAGCTTCAATTTTTTCCTGAGAAAATGAGAACAATCATTCAGTCATGCAGTCTTGACTGACTGTACTGCATTTTTTCACAACTTTTCAGTATTTACCAAGTGCACAGGTCCAAGGGCCTTCTTCAATAAAGGCTCTCCTGTGTGATTTGGTGGGACTCGACTTATGGCTTCTTTCAGCTAAGGAAAAAAAAGACAACATACAGATGTGTGCAATGTGAGCTGTAAAGTTAAACCCCTTGTTCCAGCATCTGGTTTTGAAAAAGACTTGGTGAGGACCGGAAACACACTGATTCCCGTCCTGTGGAGAAAGTTTTCCTGAGATCCCATTAATCCAAACAGAAGTATTTTCTATTGTGAGACTGCAACATGAAATATCTAAAAAGGTAAAACCCACCTTTGTGTCTCTCATCTATCATTAACTCACTCACACCATCTCCTGCCAGCTTCTTGAAGTTCAAACTCGTTTTCTTTGCCTGTGTTTTCGAGTTCAGCATCAACTGCAGTTGTTTGACAAATTTACTTCAAGCTTCATGTCTACAGTTAGAACATCGAAGCATTACAGTGGAGACAGCACTACAGGACTAGCAAAGAAAAAGTCAGTCCCTCCAGGAATCAGCGATGTTGCAATCAAGTGAATTCAACCAATCTCCACGAATTCTGCGCGACCTTGCAATTTTGTCCAATCACCGCAACTTTTCCGCAATTCTGGCCAGCCTCCCATGACTTCCACCAATCATAGCAGTCCACAGCGCAAACGTAATGCATGTACATCACCGAATTCACTTCCTTGTTTTTGGTTTGAAGATGCAGATATGTCCCATTCTAACGTCTCTCATTTACCAACAAGAATTACTGCTGAAGACTGTGCAAAACAATTAATTCTCTGATGCTCTTCACCAAAACGGAAGTAAACTGTTTTACACTCGTGCAATATTGTGGTGGAAAACAAAACAAACAAAAAAATCGATTGATAAACAAATAAGCTTAAGACATCGCAACTTACATCGCAATTTTTTAGAAAAGCTGCTGCGAATTCAGGCATTTTCGGCTGCAAAGATCTCGAAAAATGCCGGCGAAATCCTGGAGGGACTGAAAAGTACCTTATGGTGCTATAGTTCAGCCCACTGATGTCACAATCTAGTACTCTGAATGAAACTGCATGCATACACACTGTCAGCATTCAAAGTTCCCATTGGGCAGCACACATGGAAAACTTTTTTTTACAGTGTTGTGGTAGTGATTCCACAGTAGCTGTTGTCCAGAATCAAAAGACACGTGCCACCTGAACTACAGGTGAATCCAACTAAGTGCTGTGCATGTCACGAGTGCACACCACCTCCCTGCATCACCAGCCCAACTGACCTTCTTCTCTATTCCGCTGAAGAACTGGAACATGGTGATGTTGGCTGGAGGCTTGGACATTCCCAGTGCCATGCAGATACCCTTCAGCTCCTGGAACACGGGACTGCCGGACTCCTGGGCTTGCTTCTGAGGCTTGTTAACCAGGATCATCCTCGAAGCCTCCAACTCAGACACCAGAAAAGCTGAGACGCAAAAATTGGATTTGGTTACCTTCTTACTGCCGTTACAGAATGCTTAGCTTTGAGAAAGTTGTATATAAAACAGTTTCAATGAAATCGATTATGACCAACTGGCAAATTTTTAAAATCTGTTATGAAATATTAAATGCAGTGTGCGAACACATACAGGAAATCCACCTGCCATAAGCTATTCTAATGCTTAACATTTGGATTTTTCAAAACAGGAAAAGCAGCGGTGTAACGATACCACTGATGATGGTTCCATTATTTCTAAGCAGAGCTGACACTGTGCACAGCTCAGTTTCAGGCCTGAACTGGTTACCCTCCAAAGAATCTTAGAGTTGAGCCAAATTTCTGCTAAGTCAATTGTTGTTCGACTTGTAGTGTGATTGGTTACATCAAATGATTTACAAACTGAACAATCAACTATCTGTCTCACAACCAATCAGGTTTCTGGCAGATCCGATAATTTCAGCTGTTTTGTATTCTGACTTAGATTTCCTTTGTGGTTGCTGATTAAAGCTACAACATTCTTGTTTTAGTATTATTGGAGTAGAATAATTTCATGCTTAAACTGTAACACTAAACTAAAGGTTTTTGCAAAACAGGCAGAGCAAATAATCGGCATCGTGTCAGTCATCTGCTGCTCAGTATCATTTTTCTCCCTTTCCATTCATGGCAGAACTGCAAAAGTTACACTGCCTTTCTTGCTTTTTTCCTTCATTTAGATCATCCTGATTGAAAGAAGTTTGTCAGTTAACAAAATGGATGAGTGGGTGCAGTGTTTACATGCAGCGTGAGCAGTCAAGATATCTATGGAGTGTGACCATAAATGTTGCAGGTGTTGGCTGTGCAGAAAAGCCAATTAAAATATGTGCACAACAAACAGGACTGATGTGTACTAAGCTTTGGGAACCAAGAAAATCACCACACACAATGTGAGGGCCACTGAACCAGCACAACTTTTACCATTTGGAGTCATGTTATTAGCTAAGCCTGTACTTGACAAGTCAGAATATCTAGGTGAGAAAAGTGTGCTGCTTGGGGAAAATAAAACATTTAACCATCTCAACACTATAATCTACATTCTACAGAAAACTGAAAGAAGATACGGCAGATTTAATGCTGAATGCTGCGTGGTCCAATATACCATTTTAACAGGGAGATAGCTGCCAAAACTACAGAATTTATACACGTTTACTCAAACGGGGACACGTTTTTACTCACGCTCTTCAAAGGAAACTTATTGACTGGAGCTTCCCAGTTTAAAACGGTGTAGACATTTCAGCATGTCATGGTCACAAAAACTCAGCTGCAATTAATAATCCAGGTCCAGGTTTTGTGCAGACGGGATTTACTGAAACAGTAGTAGCTCCACTTTTGCAGCTATGACCAGTCAAAATATCTGCTCTGGAAAAAAGGATCAGAGCATCTGAAGGCTCTACACACTCAGACACTTTCCTTTTTATCTGTCAAAGATACAAATCAATCTGTCAGAGCTACGCTAGGTACGAAGCGAGGTCACCCAACTTTAACACAATAACGTCCACAAACTTCCAGAATTCAGCCCCACAAAAGAGCGTTTGAGTCTTCTGACGAAGGAAATAACCACTGGTCAAGCAAACCGTCAAAGGTCTGTCAGAGTGATGCTGCTCTTCATATTCTGCCATTGGCAGAGTGGAAGGTATGAAATCAGGTGATGACACATGCAACAATAATGATTTTTCTAATTCCAAATTGGCAAAGGTTCCACACCCACTCTAACCCAGCAGCCCACACTGACACCAACATCAAACATAAGCAATACAACAGAAATATGTGCCACACGTGTGGAACCTTAAAGCTCCTACACACCTGTGGCACACCCAGATGGTTTCACTTAATTTGCCTGCAGCAGGTGCAGAGCGAGAGAGATGGATTTCCTTTTCTCTCCTCCAGTTTTTGTTGCAGATATCACAGCGTAGAAGTAGAAACATGCATTATTATTAGGAACACTGTGACCTCATGTAGTTTCATCCAACTTCCATCTGAACAGCCAAAAATATTGAAAACATCTGATGTGGGTGTAAAAGCTTCCCACTGGCTGTTTGCACTACCTTCTGGTGGTAACTACATTCTACATCGACTATGCAGCAGAGCACATCATAATATCAAACATTTTAGTCCCATTTAAAAAGGATTGTTATACTGGCATCTGATTCTTTGCATTTACATCCTTTATATTTATCAAAGTGAACCTAAGAACAGTGACACATCCCAGGTTAAGGGAAACAATGCTGTGCTACATACTCTGTGTTTTTTACCATTTCCAAACTACTGTTACTGCTTCTAACTGGAGCCTTTATCTGGCTTGCTTGAGTTAAATGCAGGAGCCAGAGTTAGGTGACCTTTCAATTTGTGGGACTGATAATTCCTCAACAGAATGTGGTCACAGAGAACATCCTGCATTTAACACCTGCTCAGGTCTGATGACAGAGTGAACAACTCCAAATATGCTCTGGCTGATCTCACCATGTTTTCAGCAGACTTTTACACTGTGCATTTGCATGCATCTTGCCCTAATCAGATAACTTATGTGGATGCAGATTGGATGTTATTAACAGGAGACTTATCACAAGTAGTTGTGGTGCAACATTTGACAAATGTTATGTTATTTGCCCACAGGCAAACGCAGCATAAGAGATGTACATCTGAGATGTTTGGTAAACAGAGATGCTGTTTGGCTGTTATCATACTGAGGAGCAGCAGACAGTCGGTCCTGCTGAGAAACCTCTGGGTGATATCTCCGCTGGTAAGGATGGAGTAAGGACATACGAGCTCTGACAGCAGGCCACTCATCTCCAGCTGGAAGCTCTCCGCTTCTCTCGGACCTGGGACCAAGCAGAAGGACAAAATTCATCACATGATGTAATACATACAGATCAGTTGGTTCGATTTCACACTTGGCAGTAACGAAATCTAATATTCCTCTAAGCTGCAACAGGCTCTTCGAGCTTTTCAATTTCTTCTGTGTAGAAGTTGTGAACAATGATTAGAAATATCCAAATGTAGACTTTTCTCTTCTTCTACAGTGTGTTAAAAGAAAAATTCTTTGCCACTGTCATCGACCTTTGCCCAGCAAGAAAAGGAAATACAAGGCTCCATCATCCAGGTACAGCTCCTTGTGCACATGCAGAGAGTACGCCACACTCAGTCAACATGTGTGAGCAGTAATCAGTCCTGATGTTGATGGTGCAATGCCATGGATGACCTGTAACATCCTGACTCATGACAGTTGATACTCACACATGCTGCATCTGGTGGCTGTGATGTACTCGGTGCACAAGAAGAGATCTTGTAACTTTATGATCAACCGTCATAATACCGTAAAACTATCTGATGTGTAACTACTCTATGAGTACTGAAAACTTTCCATTAACCCGGCATCAGGAACGACTGTGCAGACAGTGGTTAAATCGATCTTACAGTTAGTTGCATGGACATTCTCCTCCAGTTTGCAGTAGAGTCGAAGCTCTGACACAATCCAGGCACAGAGCTTAGTGAACTCAGGTGAAGCTGCTCCTCCACTCAAAGCAGAATCCAGAGCTCCGTCCTCCAACAGAGGGCCTTGGTACCTGCAGTGACACACAACTCAGATAAAGAAAACCTTCAACAGTCTGCAATGACAACTCTTGTCTCATGGTTCCTTTATCAGTACATCATGGCAGTGGTGATAAGTAATACTGTAACTGGATTTTGTCAGCAAACTCGAGCCTCTCTGCCAAGGACCAACAGGAATTACCAATGGAGTCAAACCACTAAAATCAGTCTACGTACGTCCAAGATATACACAGCAGAGACTGGAATATGAGCGCTGATCATTGAAAGAAGCTACACGATATCTCAACATTTAAGAAACTAACAATGAAACATTTTATCGATTCAAGTCCCACTTTTTAGAAAGTGTGTATTGGTTTGGTGAACAGACAGGAAGGCGTTGACGGTATCCTGATAGTGTAACGGGAGCTGCTCCTGCTGACGCAGCTAGCGACATTACATGTAGCATCAGTGTGTGGATGTGTTCACACTGGTAAGGACACGGAGAGCTAAGACACACATGAGGAACAATGAAAGAATCCATCTCTGTGACAGTCACAGCTCCGACAGCAGGTTAGCCGGTTAGCTACAGCAAGCTAGATCGCATGTCGCTGGCGAAAATAGAGACTGAGGAAGGCTGGTGACTGAGAGGAGTCCAGCGTATGTTAACGTTCATACAACGGCGGATATTTTTAATTCACATGAAGCTAACTTACCCCAAATCTTCAAGAGACACGAGAATATCATTCTCCATCCTTGTAATCTACTAGAATATTCTGAAATCACGGACTATGTAACAGTATTTTCTTATCAGCTGATACACGTTGCAGATCTGTTTCTTCCGTTGCTGTGTAAATGGCAGCGGGAAAACCATTTGGTTTGTGCGGTACTGCCCCCTAGTAGCCGGGAGTGGAAAATCTGGAAGGACATAAAGATACAGCGCAATGGCAAACATTTAATGGTATACAGTGGTCCCTCACCATGTCACCCTTCACTTGTCGCGGTCTCACTTACTCGTGAGTTTAAGTGGATTTTTCGTTATATCGCGGGATTTTGCGCTACATAGGTATTTTAGTTTATTTATTGTTATGGCGAGCTGCGTTGACGAACGGCACTGGAGAAAAGATACCTGCCTTTAAAGCACTCAGCAACTGGCGGATGCTTTTATTTTGACACACACGGAGAGCGACCTAATTCTTCTTCTTCTTTGTTTCCGGCAGCGTAGACCCCCGCAAGGCGTATGACTGCCCTCCACTGGTCTCTTGCTTAACTAGATCTTCTTATACGCTCCAGTATCATGCAGGAATTGCAATGTTGCAGTTTAATTTAGACATCATTTGATGGTTATTATTATGGTCAAATGAAGAAGAAATAGAGAAAACCTCCACTCCTAGCTCTGACATTCTTATAAATAGATGGCATCTTACTGTGTTGTAGCATTTGCATTCTAGGAACACATGCTTAACTGTTTCTGGATGCCCACACTGACATAACCCTGTGTCATGTTTTCCTATTGTAGCCAGATTCTGATTTAACCCACAGTGCCAGCGCCTGAGTCTGCACAGCTTAACTGCATCTCTACGAGATGGGATGTTAGAAAAGCATTTCCTAGTTACTTTGGATTGGACTGTGAAATGGTGTCTCCCCTTATCCTCTCTCTCCCAGCCTGCTTGCCACTCCTTTATTAAAACCTCTGTAATTAGTCCCCTCAGCTCCACCCTCCCCTGAGGCTCGTGGATATTTATTTGTTTGTCAAGGCTTTCCTGTGCTTATGCATATGCAGACTACCAGACAGTCAGTACGTTGATGTTCTTGCACCTTTCCATCTGGCTTCCACAGAGATGTCAGCCAAAAAACATATTTCTGCCTCCAGAGTAATTCCACTAATCCGAATGGTACAGCACAAACTGGCTGTAAAGGCATCAGCCATTAAGAAGCAAACAGCACTGCATCTGATAACACAACTGCAGCATGAGCTGCACAAGTGATGCACAGTGGAAGATGTCAGAGTTCTGGCCTTAGCCACCATCTTGGATCTGAGATTTAAAACATTAGCCTTTGGAAATGAAACCCATGGACAAGAGGCCATGACAAAACTGACCGCAGAGTGTGCTGGAGCCATGAGGGCTGAGAGGGGAATGCCATCAACCTCACAGGTAGAGAACCATTTATTCCATGTGAACACAAGCAGAGAACACACAGACCACGGCAGGATCAGGTTAACCAATCAATGACTTTATTAACACAAAAGTTAAGAGACGGCAGGGATGCAGCACAGCCAGCAGGTGACTGCAAACAGAGGAAAGATATTAGTAAAAAGCACAAGAGCAACAAGTGCAGGGGCCAAAGTGACTGTAGGAGCTGAAGCTATAATCTGGCAGAGAATGGAGTGAGGAGCCAGCTTTTATGGAGGAGGAGATGTGTCAGGTGTGTTGCACCACAGCTGCCTGGAGTTCTGCTGATGAGCTGATGAGATTGGAGACTGATTAGTTGCAGCTGCTGCAGAGCGACACAGTGGAGAGCAAGAGAGAGAGAGAGAGAGACAGGACAGCAGAGCAGAGCAGGGAAAGGCAGAAATAAAGAGGGAGAGAAGAAGAGAAGAGGAGGTCATGGGAGGTCAGGTGGGGGCAGATGCAGGGACCAGGGAGGGGGCCGTGACAATTTTATTATTGTGTTTTCCATACTTCTCTAGTATCATGTATTAAATGTTATTAACTCCATCAGTCAGCTGCCAACATAGAACCTGGGCCTTCAGCAGAAGACAACTTGTGGGATCTTCTGGACAGCAGAGTTGGTTTGTATTATGGCCTGTTATTACTGTATGCATCAATTTCTTATTATAAAAATGGCAAATTTCCCCAATCTTTTTGTTTAGGATGAACACAACAATCTCAAAGTGCTACTGCAGATGCTACAGTAGAAGTTCAGAGGTATCTATCTGAGCCCTACGTCTCCACAGGAGAAGACCCGCTCACTTACTGGGCATCACGTCAAACTGTGTATCCAAACCTCTTCAAGATGGCCAAAAAATATCTCCACATACCAGCAACTTCTGTGCCATGTGAGCAGGTCTTCTCCAAAGCTGAAGAGGCAGTCAGCCACAAAAGAAACAGACTGAAACCATGCACTGTTGAAATGCTTCCCTTTTTAAATAAAAACCTCTAAACACTCCCTGGTTTACACCCCAGTTATATTGCCACAATGGCCAAGTTGCAGAAGCACTACCATTCACTTCCACATCACATAATACTTGTGTCCCACACAAAGTATCACAAGCACGTTCCTGTCCCCCAGTCCCTCTATACACACCATATGCATGTATATTTTATACACATACACACACACACACACACACACACTTAAATATATATTTATATACGAAAACACACACACACACACACACACACACACACATATATATATATATATATATATATATAGGTCATATATAAGAGTATATATGTATGTATGTATGTATGAATATATATATATATATTCATACATACATACATATATACTCTTTTAAACATTCATTGCTAGTACAAAGCAGTGTGAGACAAGCAGTCCTGAGGCTTTTTCAGTCTTTTCCACTTAGATGCTGTTCTGACACAGAGCCAGCAGATGTCGCTCTTCTGGCTGTGTCAAACGCTTCGAAGCAGTGTGTCATTCTTGAAGCAGTTGTGTCAAAGTGGTTCACTGCTTCATGAAGCTTTAATTTCACCATCACTGGTGATTACTGCAGACAGCAGAGTGCAGACAGCTTGGGAGAGCAGGGAGCAGCAAGACAGAGACAGACACAGAAGAGAGAGGAGAAGACAGGAAGACAGATGCAGAGACATAGAAAAGGAGGGAGAAAGAGAAAAAGAGGTGCCTTTTTTCAATGCTTGATCTTGCCTCGGAAACAAAGCCTAATTCACATTTTCTTTTTAAAAAGTTTGCTTCATATTAACTTTTCATTCGTTCTCAGTTTTGTTAAGGCCAATTTAGGCTTTCTGTGTCTGCAAAGGTATGCATGAGGTAAATTTAATCATTCATAACATCTGCAAGCGTTGTGCAGACCTAATAATCAGCAACAAGTCACAGGATCTTAGAGCACTTACACAGAACAAGGTCAAGACCATACAATACAAAGCAAAAGTCAACTTTTCCATTTCAGTAACCCTTTCAGCAGAACAGAGCAGAGAGCTAGACAGAAAAACATTACAATGACAGACAGAAAACAATAAACAAAACAACAACACTGAAAACTTCTCTACTATAACCTGACCTAACCACAGGCGTCTGCAATTACATTACTGATATACGCTGCCTGTCCAAAAAAAAACGTTGCTGCCTAGACTTAACTAAGAAAATAGGTAAGAGCCCTACATTGGATAATTACTGCAGTGATGAAAACATTTCAGCTGGGAACAACTTATTTAACCCTAGCTGATGCAGTGAGGAGCTTCTCATTTCTTAAATAACCATGTCGGAAGACGTATCCTGTGGCCAAGGAAAGGATGTTAATCTGTCTCAGAAGGGTCAAATTATTGGCCTGCATCAAGCAAAGAAAACAACTAAGGAGATTTCTGAAACTACTAAAATCAGGTTAGGAACCGTCCAACACATTATTAAAACCTGGAAGGATAGTGGTGAGCCATCATCTTCGAGGAACAAATGTGTTTGGTCACATGGTCTGATGAGTCCAGATTTACCCTGTTGTGATGGGCACATCTGGGTAAGAAGAGAGGACGATGAAGTGATGCTCTCATCATGTCTAGTGCCTACCAGCCTGTGGGGGTTAGAGTTATGATCTGGGGTTGGTCAGGTTAAGCAACGTTATGTTCCCAAAGAATGAGGTCAGCTGACTACCTCAATACACTGAATGACCAGGTCTTTGCATCAATGGAGTTTATCTTCCCTGATGGCACGGGCATTTTCCGAGATGACAATGCCAGGATTCATGGGGCTCACATTGTGAATGAGTGACTCAGGTAGCATGAGACATCATTTTCACACAGGGATTGGCCTCCACAGAGTCCAGACCTCAGCCCCATTGAGAATCTTTGGGATGTGCTGGAGAAGACTTTGCGCTGCGGTCCGACTCCTATCAGCAATATAAGATCTTGGTGAAGAATTAATGCATCTCTGGACAAAAATAAATGCTGTGACACTGCAGAAACTTATCAAATGATGCCACAGCGAGTGACATACTCAAAGCTAAAGGCAGTCCAACAAAATATGAGAGTGTGCGACCTTTTGGCCGGGCAGTGCATTTCCTTAGGATTAACCCACCGTCTAATACGCCTTGAATGCATCTCCGTGTTTGGCAGCGCCGCGGTTGCCTTCTGGGAAATGCAGTTTTCTAACCGCCCCCAATGTTCTTTCAACATTTCAGTGACGTTTCTGCAACGTGATTTCATGAGCTGGAAATTTCTGTCTTGAAACAACTTCCGCTTTATTTCTGCGCTTGGAACGTTGATGTAAGGTTCATAACGGTTTACCGGAACGTTTCGACGGTTCGCAGTTCGACAAAACTTCAATGGAGCACGGTATTGGAGATAACGCTGACCACGACTGGTCGGCGGAACAACGAGTGGACGGCCTGGTGAACAAACACATGGCAGACATCGCTCTGGAAGCCCTGCAGCAGCGGCTGTCCGCGGTCACCGAAGAGATGCACAGTCTGGCCCAACATGTCTCCAGACGCTCAGGGGAGGAGTTCAAAGACGAGCCGCGGCGAGGGGACGTCAGCTTCGGCGTGGAGCCGCCGCTCTCCTGCAGCTCCGGAGCGGTCGCTTCATCCTCAGGTACGCGGTTAGCTTTTACTTTACCTCACAGCGAAAACTGCAAGGAGTTCAGTATGTCTAAATGGTCTGTCGGGAATCATGGTGGGCTGTCTTACCACGTAAATTTACACTTCCAAGGAATTTGTGTTGGAATTTGCAGAGTGGTAAGAAAGTTAAAGTTTGCCTTGACTCGGTGGGTGAACTTCATTCCATGTGTGAGTTTGTGGTTTTGAGTAACGTTATTTATTTAAACACTGACATTGTTGCACCGTGCAGTTTCAACTTCAAACTACATTTTCTGCATTCTCTTCAAATAGGTTCTTTTGCAATGTGTTTTACGTCTACTAAATAATGTATGATCGATTTCCGGCATGTTTACTGAAACCAATATTCTGAAAGCGAGTCAAAATAATTCACTGTAGAGTGTTACTGGGAAATGGTAAAGCATTAAAAGCATGTAATTCCACTCACAATCCTTGAGTGTAAAATGTGTTGCTGTAGTAGCATCAAAAAACCCAACAAGCTATTTAGTTGAATGAACAGCAAACTGTAAAATATCCATGAGGATGTTGCCATGGTTACGTACCTTAACAGTGACTGATATCTTAGCCCAGCTGTGAGATGTCAGCACATCTGTTGAGGGTGATTTGATCAGAGTTCAATAATTCCATCCATTTCACTATAGTTAGTGTGCTGCACACATAGGCCAGTGTCTGTGGGATAATATGGGAAGTTACTAGAAGATGATGGCCAGAATCACAGAAGACACCAGAGACTGTTTCTAGGAAGTAGTAGTTATTGTCATGTCTCTGTGTCTTGAAAGATAATTCCTGTTCATTTTAGCTAACTTCCATCTATTGTGTACATATGGACACTGATTTTGCACTCTTCATCACCCTTATAGATCTGGGGAAAATATAAGTCAGACAAAACAATGTACGGTGAGGCAGGAAGTGTGAGCACCCTGATTTTACATGAACTGTTTTAAGGAATGTAGTTGCCGGACATTTTGCTAACTGCATTAGGATCTCTATCTGAGATGCTTCCACCCTGCATAATGTCTCTTTTGTATTTATGGTTTTGTGCTGGGGAGGCATGGTGTAGCAGTGGTTAGCACGGTCACCTCACAGCTCGACTGTCTGAAAGGTTCGAATCTTGGCCTGGGCTCCTTCTTTGTGGAGTTTGCATGTTCCCCCTGTACATGTGTGGGTTTTCATCAGGTTCTCCAGCTTCCTCCCACAGTCCAAAAACACGATGAGGTTAATTGGTGATTCTAAATTGCCTGGAGGTGTGAATGTGAGTGTACTTGTCTAACTCAGTGTGTAATCCTGTTGTGGACTGGTGACCTGTGCAGGATGAACACTGCCTTCACCCTAAGTCAGCTGGGATGGACTCCATGGATGGATGTTAGAGCTGCCAGTAATACTCGACAGTTTTACACTTTATGCAAAACTTATACTTCCATTTCATGCTGTGCTACATTATACAGTAACCTACTGTTTGTCAAAATAAAATGAACCTCAATCTAAGAAAAAAAGTAACTATTGAGAATAATCAATAAAATATAGTTGATAGTTTATTCGAAAGAGAAACAGTTGTCAGAAGCAATACATCTGTCGCATAAATATCACATGACAGTTTGTTAGGTTATACATGGCAGTGGCCAGATTTCTCCACCTTACATTAATCTTGCCTCACTTGGTTCTCTCCTCTTCAGAGACTGCTCAGAGAAAGATCATCGCCCTGCTGGTGGAAATAAAAGAGGAACAGCTGAGGCAACGGGCAGTGCTGAGGAATATTCAAGCTCGACTTCAGGGTCAGACACCCAACAACGAAGACAATGTGGAGGCTCTGGACATAGATCTCCCTGTGAGGACCCTGGAGCAGCTAGATGCGATAGAGACACAGCTGGAGGACCCAGGGACACAGAAGAGAATGGTAGTTTATACTGGGTTGATTACAAGTGACATGTTTGAATTGACTGATGTGTGAATGTCCAGGGCATGCTAGGAAATTGATGTTAAAACCTCCTCCAAATTCTAGGTCTCTTACCTTTCACGGCTTGGTGGGGCTACAGTTGATGATGCGGTGAGACGTCTGATGAAAGCTGTGCTTTCTTTCGCTGTTGGTTCTGAGCTTAACTGGGTGGGTCGTGGACAGAAAAGGAGCTTCAAAAACACCCGCATCCAAGGAGTGCTCTTTTGTAAGTATGCATTCTGTATAAAACGGCCAAATGCAAGGTAAGGTCAATTTTAGTAAATCCATGCACGATAAATGAAATTTCAGAGCAGCAACAATCCACTGCTACCCTAAAGAATAAATCTGATGATATTCCATGCTTTTCTTTGTAATTCCAACAAGAAAGGCACTCATTGAGCACAGTACTCTGACAAGGCTGCTCAGTCTTTGTGTCATTTCCAAATCTTTAATAAAAAGTGACCTTGCATTGAGCACAGGCGAGTGTTATGCATGTGTACGTTATGTACAGATAGCGAATCGCATGACCTAAATATGTAGCGCTGCAGACTTTGCCTTTTTTCTAACACTTCATGTCAAACTTTGCCTTTTGTTTTAATAAGTTTTCTTTTAGGTTTTAACTGACATTATCATATTATAGGTAACATTGCAATAATCTAAAGATTCTGCTCTAAATCTCAGGTGCTCTGAAGCGAACACCAGTGGGGAAGGAGGCCACCCATCACCAGTACGCTGACGTGGTGAAGAGATGGCTGCGTTTTGCTCCCTTCAGACAGGGAGGAACTGGCCGTCGCTACTGGAAACCTCCTGTAGACAGTCCACATTCTCAGGAAACAGACAGTTTTAACCAAAGCTGCACAAACTGATGTTCATCTCACTTACTAGTTGTCCCAAGACACTGAACACAAACGGTTTCTATTCAAAGTTCAGATATTTGCTAAAAACACAGTGTGCATGGAAAGACTGTTGATAGCAATATAAAGATTTCTGCACACTATGCATTTCTGTTATTTTTCTTCATCCAAAGTGCAAATGTTCCCTTTTCAGACATGCACGCCTTTCCATTGATTTGACAGCATCTAAAAGGGTCGGCTGCATGTGTGAATGGGTCTCTTTACTGTAAGAGTTGTGATGGTAATCTTACTAAGTCAGACTTAGTAACATCTATGTTGTAACAGTACAAGTCTGAAATGCCCGCTCATTAATAGAAAGGCACGCATAAGCGACATACTCAGACTTTTGGGAGACACCTTTTCACACATTTCAGTACTACTGTTGCAAAAACATTGCATAGAGAGAAAGAAACAGTTAGCTGCCAAAATCATAAAACATTTTTCATTTGCTTTGTCTTACAATTTCTCTCTATAACAACCTGAAATGTCCATAAAAAATAAAACTTCACTGCAGTGAAGACAGAAAATGTCAGAATGATGTGACCCACTAATATTTAATGTATTCCAGTTGATTGTAGTAGTTTCAGTGCTTAGAACATAGCAAATATATTAGGTTATTAGTTATTTGGACAGATTGAGAAGCTGCTGTTAGTTTAGGCTTGGCCTTTTGTATATTTGTACAATATTATGTATAACACATCAGTTGATGTGCCGTCCAATCTTGTGTGAAAGACAAATAATTTACACACATACTATATCTCTCCATGTCTGTAATGGGAATGTCTGAATGAAGGAATGCTTCATGTCATAAGGAACATTAATGTAAAAGTAGCCTGTGTCTGAATGACCACAGACTGATTAAGCAGCAATGTTCCATGTTGCACATTTAAAAAGGGCTTTAGATTAAAACCACTGTATGGTTTCTTTCCAGTGTGTTGTTTAACATCTTGTACACCAGCACTGTCTGGCCAAACGCAGCTTTAACGTCACAGATGATCCTGCAGGGGGTGGCCCATTTGAAGCTTTGCCTTCTGTTGGTTCACTGTGTTTCAGATCTCCCTTGTTAAGAAGAATTTTTACTATTCATGTCAGCTTCCACCTCAGAAATGTAGAAGTACCATCAAATAATACAGTTTCTACTAGATTCCATATTAAGATGCCAATTTCTGTCTCCGTCATTTTTCCAAATGGGTCCTTGTGCAGTTGACTAAAAAAAGAAGAAAAAAAATCAGGTGAAAAAAACACAAGTATGTCCTAGTCGTTACCCTACACATTCATTATGTCTGATGTGATTTCAAAAGCAAGAGATGTGCCAAGAATATGCAGACTGCTCTTTATTATAATTGAGTGGTGGCTTTAAGATGCATTACTCTGGAAGAGGTGACCTCTTTGCCATGGAGTTTACACTATTTATATGTTATTCATTTAAGTTATGCAATAGGTAGTTTCAGTCACACTATGTTATTTCATGTTTTGCACCATTTTGGCATAGCCCACATAGCATATACAGCTTGATATGTTTAGTCATTTCTGAGGCATTGACAGGCTTGTTTTTAACAGCTGCTGTAATAGATTCAGGTTGTCTAATGTATTACACTTTACTATGATGTTCCGGTTAATTTGCAATAAACTGTACCACAATTTCCCCAAATGTAGTAATTTACAGTATACAGCGGTAAATTATGAGGTTTTTTTCAAGAAAGTTGGGCACAAATTAGAAGAATAATGGAAAAAAATGGTAGTTGTTGCAATTCAGATGTAACCACTTGCTACATTTGAGGTTTTAACTCAGAAATTCTAATTCTGCATTAGGGAAGTGAAACATAATTCATAAACTGGTGTCTGGTCTGTGGAAAATTACAAAAGTTCAACTGCTTGTATTTCCTGATCATTATCAGTTTAAAGCGCATAACTAAGGAGCTGCAGCTGAATGCTACAGGTAAGAATGCATCCCAACCATCATGCAGCATAAACCTCAACTAAGAGTTGCTTCTAGTCTTTCAAGGAAACCAAATTTCCTTTTCTCAGAAATATAGTTTATTATTAAACTTAACCAATATTTTCCTATTATTTGTATTAAAAACTTAGATATACTGAGAGCATTTTCTCTGTTTCCCTTATAGTTAGGAACAAACCTCCGTAAGACTTTCTCAGAAACTTTTGTGTAATACAGAGCTAAATCGCAATGAATTTTCATGAAATTCATTGAGAAGTTTCCAGCAAATTAGAACAGGCAGTGTCATTAAATAGAGCGTTATCAACTGATGCTCAAAACAACATATATTGCAAGGTTATAATACAGCAGTTAATCATATAGTGGAATCCAAAAGTGATATATAACTAGTGAAAATACTTTCTAATTCAAAAATGTTATCATCTGCTAAAGCATTAAGTGAAAGATGTCCTTGAATGTCAGAATATCTCAGTATGTGTTTGCCTTCTTATGGAGCTGCTTGGACTTTACCAGTTTGTTCAGACCTGAACAGCCGGGTTTCCAACCAGGATGTGACTTTCTGCTTTTTGTCATGTCATGAATGTTTGTTTCTCAGTCTTCTAGTGCTCCATAAATGTTCAGTGGAGATATGAAAGTCCATGACAGTCAGCACTCCTTGATCTCCTTTGGTCTTCAAGTCTTCAAGTCAAAGCTTGATCTTAATAAGGTGTGTTGAGGTATATTATGTGGGCTTGAGCCACTGTGACATCTCCTCTCTCCTGTTGGTCTCCTTATATACATCTGTTTGTCATTGCCACTGATCTCTAACTGGTATGTAACAGCAAACATTGAAACTGTTGGATTATAAAGAGTGAGACTTTTGGACATTAGGTGTCTGTGTGTCTAAATGGGTCTTTCAGGGCTGTGCAAGGACCGTTTGATGCACTCACTTAAAAATGATCTGTCATTTGTGGCTTCATGATAAGTAGCTGCTGTGTGCACATGAATCACAATTTGCCTTTTCCTCCCACACACACACACAACTACAACATTTTGCCATACGACAGGTGACATGTAAACTGTTGATTCTCTCTTCATAATCCAAAGTCCTGCTGGGAAACGCTGGATCAATTTTTTTTCCACAGACACATTACTGTTTTTGTTCCTCTTTCCATTTCTAATAATAAATGTTGCTTTTAAAAGAAATCTGAATAGCGAACGTTGCACTAATCACAAAAATAGGTGCTGAATAATACTTTTAAAACAATCTGATGAATCGTGATATTTTTTTTGGCTGTGTGATTCATGTTAGACAGCACATCCCCCTCCTCCTGTCATTTCAGTGATAGAAATGCGATGCGTTTTTCACATTTAAGTTTGCTGCTTTGTCTTACTGTGGCCAGAAATAGCATGTTGTTGCCTGTTTAATGACATGACAGCCTTTGTTGGGTCTTTTTTCCAAAAACCGACCTCAGTGTTTTCCCTGCAGTGAACTGGAGGTAAACTCACGGGCTGTGCTGAGGAGACCTGGAACATTTTCCCAGTGAGGACACGTGATGTGAAAGTTAATGCAGAGTTTGTTTTGCTCCTCTGCAGGCTGTGGGGGGAAGGAGCAGCATCAGAGTCAAGCTGC
This sequence comes from Amphiprion ocellaris, assembly GCF_022539595.1. NCBI lineage: Eukaryota > Metazoa > Chordata > Actinopteri > Pomacentridae > Amphiprion > Amphiprion ocellaris. The sequence goes on along the minus strand of NC_072781.1, from coordinate 27,273,989 downwards.
TCAGCCAAGGAGAATACACGCAGAAGTAGCGCTGCTTTGTCTTCAAAGTAAAAGCATGGATTTCTCACTAGAATTATCATTATGAAAGATGGGCTGCAGCCCAGATATGTCATAACCAGGCAGAATTTGAGATTAAGCTAGGAAACATATAAATCATATATTTCAGGCTGTTAAAGTCCACTATCTTATAATTGTCTTCCCTTGTACAGGTAATCAGATATAAAACAAACAGCACAGTATGTTATGGTGCTGAATTAGATTTCACTGATTATCTTTAAAGCCCTTCATGGCCTCTCTTCCAGTTATATCTCTGTTGTCTTACTACTACACACATGGGTAAGCATTAGACAATTTGATCTGTTCCAGGGTCCTGGCTAAAATGGAACAGAGTGTTTGCAGTAGGGCGGAACTATCAATCAATTTCAAATCAAATTTGTGATTCAAAATAATGCAATTAGCTAATCTCAAAGCTGCTTTAGGATGTACATGATGCCCAGAGTTTAAACTGTTAATGTTGTCAATGGTTAAATAAATCCACACCATCCTCCTTGTGTGACAGCCTCACTTCTGGTGGTATCTCGTGGTAATGCTCCATCACATGTTCTAAATCAATTGCACAGTAAATATAAAACTAAAGACTGCCTTTAAACAATTACATCATAAATCAAATAGCTAAATCTATCAGAAAAATCACAACTAGATATTTTTCCCCAAAGTTGTTCAGCCTTACTTTGCAGTCTGGGACATGAGGCTCTGGAATAATCTGCAAGGAAAGGAAATCAGGTTGACTGAAACTTTTAACATGCTAATAAGTAATATAGGCTTTTATGTGAAAGAATGCACTCCAACCATCATGCAGCATAAACCTCAAGAGTTGCTTTTAGTCTTTCAAGGAAACTCTTATTATTTGTCTTAAAAACTTCTTTACACTGAGAGCATTTGCTCCATTTCCCTTATAGTTGGTAACAAAACTCCATAAGACTTTCTCAGAAACTTCAGTGTAATACAGAGCTAAATAGCAACAAATTTTCATGAAATTTGGTGTAAAGCTTCCAGTAAATTAGAACACGCCGGGTCATTAAATAGAGCATTATGAACTGATGCTCTGAACAACATTTGTTGCAAGCTTAGAATACGGCAGTTATTTATACAGTGGGATCCACGAAAATATGCTTTTATCTGACAGCGTTTTCTAAGTAAAAAAAAAAAATTCCTTTGAACCTTACAAGAAAATAATACTATGTTAACACTGTCTTATTACACCTGGCTCTCTTTTTATGCTTTTAAAACCTGATATTGTCACATAACAACAACAACAACAATAATAATAATAATAATAAATCCATTCAATATCAGATTTTTAAAAACAGTCTGGTGCACTATTATTGTTATTCTTCTTATTAATAATAACGTTGATATTGTTTTATTTTGAAAGGCCGCTGAGCCCTCTCTAGATGCGCTGTTTTCCACACACATAGGATCGCCTTTCGAAGCTCCTCAGGAAAGTTTCGGACGATGGAGAGAGCCGGTAAACGACCATTTCTGACCACTTGCTCTCCTCAGCAGACCATACGAAGCTGTCATTAACTATTACAACTTGTAACAGCCGACAGAAACCTGGACTCGGACCTATAATGGTGTTCCACGGTGAGCAACCGGTCGGAGCTGTGGACTTTTCTTCTTCCAAGCTGGAATAACGCACTCCGCAGTAGGTAAGTTAAGCTAGCTGTCCTTTGTGTGCAAACTTGTGTTTTCGTCACCTTGAGTTAACTTCCGAGCGTCAATGTACAAGCTGCGTCTCCTGACAAAAGCCTGAGAAGGACATTCCTGTCGCCACCGTCGGTAGTGAAGCGGTATTATACGGGAGGAATCCAGCGGGACGTGTTGTACAGCTTCTCCCCACCTGTCGCCCCACGTCACGGTTTAAGTCCAAATCAAAGCCACCGCTCCGATTCTACGCCAACAGTTTTAAGAAAATACATCCTGTTTGGTAAAGTCACAGAGAACACAAGGTGCGATTTAAGGATGTTTTTGACTGGGAGTCAGTCTTCAATTCGGCTTGTAAATGTTCTCACACAAATAGCATCCTGTGTTAAGAATTTGTAGATTTCAAATGAAGTTGAGCAGCCGAGCATCGCTGATATGGCAGCTTGTCTGAAAGTTCATTATTTGTTCGTGTACAGTCCAGTCCATGGACAGTACATAGGCTTAAGCATTGTTATTAGATTTATTAATTAAGTTTGGTTTCTACTATACTGTATTGTCTAATAGAACTGTAACAAACTATTATTTTAATTGTCGATGAATCTGGTGCTTTTTGTCTATAATAATTAATTAGTTGTTTGGTCTTGTTCCCTTTCAGACGGAAACCAGAAAAGATTCACTTTTAAGAAGCTGCAATCAGAAAATTTACATAGTTTTTCCTTTAATAATCACTCATATTAGTTGATCAACTATCAAAATAGTGGGTTAATAATTTAATATTTGAAAGCTAATTGATTAATTGGATATATTTGTTTGGTGTTTTGTAATATTTTTTGAACATTCACAGTCTGGAGACACATTGATGCATCACTTCCTGTAGTTTAAGAAAATTCACGAGTGTTCAACCAGAACCCATGTTGACTTTATATTATGAGATGTGATTAAAATAAGTCTTGTGTAAGGGCCAGTTGTAAAATGCTGTTGACAGGGATATTACAACCCAGATTTTTGAGAATAAACTAGAATTAACAAATGTCTTAGCATTAATGTTGATAATGGAGGAATTTTGCTACAGTAATCAAAGTAATAAGATTAACCCCAAAACTCGTAGCCCTTCATGATTGTTGATATGTGAGCCATGAGATATTTCAGCTCAGTTTAGAAATCCACTGGTCGCTCAATGCTTAGTTTCCTTTTGTCCCCTGAATCTTTCCAGCTCACAGCTTGGTGGATCACCTATTGTTTGCGTGGTAATTAGACTGCTGTTTAAAAGATGCTGCCAGGCATTTGCAGAATTCTTTAACTGTAACCCTAGCCATCATCACCAGCCTCTAACATCATATCATCCATCTCCCGTCTGTCCTTTTTTTTTGTTTTTTGAATGGGAGAAGCATGAAAAAGCCGAAGTATTTCCTGGTACTGGCCAAAACCCTGGCTTTCCAATCTCCCCAGAAATCTGCTAATGTGCTTAGTGCTCAGTGTTGGGACCAAAGTGGACTAGTGCTGTTGTCTACCTCAGACGTGAATCACAAGTAAGGAATTCAAGAAGAGTAACACTGGTCTGACAGCGTGGTTTGTCGTTTCACCACCTTCTTTTGAACGTCTTGCTAACTGTATTTACTCAGGTGCAGTGTCACGGTTATAAGGAAAGGTGCAGATAAAAGATACACAGCAGAGGTGTGTCATTGTAAAGTAAGCAACCTGAAGTGTGGAACTTGCATCTGTAGATACAGTAATGTAGAGAAGTATAGGACTGTGGCATCAGGTGCACTATTTCCATAGTAGCAGTGTGCTCTTGTCCCACATGGAGACAACAACCATGTTTCCTTATTGAGTCAGTCATGGCTTCACAGTTGTGGTGAGAAAGAGCAGCATTGTTTTTTTTCTTTTACAGGATATTATGCAGACTGAATGGAATGTCACAGATGTATAGTTATATTTATTTATTCATTCATTTGTTTATTATTATTATTATTATTATTATTTTTATTTATTTTTTTTTTAACAGATTTTTACTCTGATAAATTTCACACCAGCAGGTTTGGGGATTCAGAAAAGTCAGAGAAAATCGAGATCTGAAAGACAAAGACACTAATCTTGAGATGACTGAAGAACTAATAGGAAACACGATAAAATTTGTAAACGGTCAGTATATCACTGTCAGATATACTGGGGTCCTCACGACATGAATTATCACAAAAGATGCTGAAACAGCTGAGACGAGCAGTCGTCCCTGACTGACACTGTTGACACAGTCAGTGCCAATGTATTTTTAGTACCTCTTTTCCTACAAACCATGTGGTCCCCACCCCCGGCCCCTCTGCTCTTTTCTTACTGAAACAAAAACCTAGATCGTTACAGGGTGTTTGATGTATTAAGGTTTAATGGGAGCCTGCACTGATTGGTTTTGGACCGACAGAGTAACTACAGGTAACTTTGGTGACTTTAGTAATGGTGCTGGTCACTCGCGTCTTCATGATGCAGATCAAACTTGCCTCAGTGATTTATCTAAACTTGGTGACATGCTTTAGCCACTGTCATTGACCACGGCAAAATGTAGACTTTGTTAACCTTGGGTCATTTCAAGAGAGAAGTGAAACTAAAATGTAACGTATAATCTGGGATTCACATTACTGGAGTTTTTGCTGTTGCTTCAGTGGACCTGTGTCATATGTGAGTCTCCTGGATCAAAGAAACAAACTCTCTTGTTTTTTTTGTTCGTTTGTGTGTTTGTTTTCCCAGACACTCTGTGACATTTGACATGTAACAGTATGGAAAACACAGGTTTGATTAATAAAATGAATAATAGCTGAGTTTCACTGAGTTGCTTTAGTTGCAGTGTCCTAATGTTGTCCTTGTTACTCACTGTTGCCTTGGCATGTTGCACTGAGACACTCGAATATAACATTTCTCTGTCACATTAAGCCACATTGTTAGTACAATCTGCCATGTTTTTAATAAAGTCAATAAAAAGCACTGTTAACCAGTGATGTGCATCCACTACATCTAGAACTTCGCCACTATAAGGTGTTAAGTGTTTTCAAGCAAAAAATGCCAAATATTTGCAGGCTTCACCTTCTCAAAATGAAAGTTGTATTATTTTGTTTCTCACATTAATTAGTAAACTAAAAATCTTTGTGTTTTTCATTGCTAGGCAAATAAAAACAAGCAATCTAAAGCAATCCCCCTGTGCTGTGGAAAATGATATTGTGTATTTTCACCCTTTTCTTTACAAAACGAGACAGTAAGTGAAATTCAAGAAAATAAGACTGATAATAGACATAACTATCAGTTGCATTGCTATTCTCTGCAAGGAGAAGCTCAGTAATCTAACGTTCACATGGGCTAAGACAAGGTAAAGTCTTTTTAGTGTTTCTGTTGAAAAGGATTGCCACATCTTTGTACTGTATATGACCTACTAGAACCGGTCAGGCCAAAACAAGCATCTCATTTATAAGAACTACCACAAAAATGCTGATAACTGTAGTTACTGCCCGGAGCAACCCTCATGCATGTAATGACATGGACTTACTCGCAAATGCTCTTAGAAAGGTTTGTCTGGTCATTCATGTTTGTACCTGCAGTCATTTGTGGGTCTTTTCACATTTTTACATTAGTGTGATCATTTTTAAAGTCACATTTCAGTTGCTCCTTAGAAGTTGGACCAATCTTGCTGAGAAGTGTTTAGTTCAATGTTAATATTGTTGTGTGGCGTTTTCTTGAGTGTTTCAAATATTTTAGTGTTACGGGGTCTTACAGTGTTTGGAGTTCTTGCACAATATGAGAAATCCTTGATTGTCATGACATGCAGATTTGTGCTTCCTCTGCTGTCTCTCAAACAGTGTCAGTCAATCACACTTGACAACAGCTGACGACCAAGAAATAAGACAGAAGTAAGATCATAGTGTTACTTCAGTGGTTTGGAAATGTTTTGGTTCTGCAAAGTCCTACGACAAACAGATGTGCACAACTACATATCAGACTGGCCTCAGTAGGATGAACCTGTTTGTAAGACTTTGTTGGTCATCGTGGATTAATTTCCTTCATGGCAGCATTGCAGCAAAAACATGTAAAAATTGCCTCCAGAAACTTTTCCAAGTTAAAGGCTAACCAAACACTTTAAATGCTGACTGACTTGCAGAAAAGCTGCAAGAATGCATATTCCATTTATTACATCAAGGTGGGATTGCTACAGCGGGAACCCAGCTGTAGCTAAGCAAGGTTTGGAAATTGAGGTTTACCCAAACTGCTCTTTCTCACATATACATGGTTTCAGGTTCACCTCTTGTACTCACTAATCAAGTTGTTTCAAAATTGTTTATATGAAATGTTAGGTTGTTTTCAGATTCTCTCTCTTTTGTCATGCTTAGTAATAACAGTTCTCACAGTGAAGGCCTACCTTCTTAGACCCTGTCTGTTGAAAATCTACATATTTTTAACTTTTTTAAATAGCCATACTGCGTTTTTTATATGCTAGAACTCATATCATGAGGGAAATAAGCAGTCAACACCATGGCAAAGCATTTCTACCTTAAAACTGTTGTCTTCTGATGGCTGTCTCCGAAGCTTGAGCGGAGTTGCTAGTATGTTCAACCTGGGGAGGAGGAGGAGTTCAACAGCATCAGCATTAGCATGGATATCTCCGTCTTTGGCATTTTGTCTTCTGTTTACAAACACAGGTGAAGTGAAGCGTGGCGTCAGAGTTGGTAGGTCCACATGATACAGCCGAGCAACTGGCCAAGGAAAAGCAATGCTGACCCCAGAGGTCAATGCAGTCCACAAGACTGATATATGAATGCTTAATGACAGTAAGCTATCTGGTGCCACTGACGAGGGGGTGGGGGTGGGGGTTTGTACTCTGAATATTCGGATCAATATTCGGATACCACCACAATGATCGGATATTCGGAAATTCGGGTCAAGCCCTAATCGGCAGTTGGCTAGAGTCCCATCACAGCAAGACACCATTAACAACTCATAGAAGTGTACTCCTTTACCTGTTAAACTTTACACACAGTCTTCCACTCATTTTGAGTAGCAAGTTGACTTAGTTGTGTTGTTCTATATACATGCATATATTTATATTCATGTGTTTTTTTATACACGTTATAATTTATTTAATTTTCATGTTATAGAGTGTAGAAAGTTGAGATTGACGCATCAACTTTTTTGAATTAAAGGCATTTAAAGATTACAACCGGTGCTCACCGTGTATGTGTGAGTTAGTCTTAATTTACTTGGGGTGTTCCACTAGGTGTACTTCAGCGCTTTCATAAAGGTGGTGTAGATTTTGGCTCAGAGCACAGAGTGTGATTGTGTAATGTGGGTCAATCAGGATGTGTGTTTGTGCATGTGTATGATTTCACTGCTGCTTGGTTTTCTATGGGATAAATCTTTGTGGAGACACACCCAGTCAATGTAAAGGGCAAATGGAATGCATTTGACACACTTTTAGGAGCTATACATAGGCATTTCATGTGGAACACGCTAAATAGCTGTAGAAAAGGCAGCTGAACCGCAACCCACAGGAAAATCCGTGAGATGGTGAAGGAGGGCTCAGGAATGGAGGATGTCGACAAGGTTAGAAAGTTCATTTTCATGGACATTTTTCAGAGCTGCTGTTGCCAGCTTGGTGTTCTGCTTTACAGCTTTTACATCTGCTAAATGGAATTTACCACTTTAAATGAATTCCAGTACAAGATAATGGACACTGATGACATGCACTGCTGAAAAGTGTAATTGTCTTTAAATTCTTGTCATTCATTTCATCCTACAGCAAATGTGATTCATCTGAGTAAGAATTTGCTTCAGTGTACTGTGCTTTGACTGAATCATAGTTTAAAAGCATTTTGCTGCCTGGAACATACTGCAAAAAGCAATTCTTTCCTTTTCTTGTTTTACCTGGATATCCTTGTTTAGGTACCAGATACTTGAAAGTTCTCATGATATAAATTTGATACTTATTATACAACCTGAGAAGACTACTCTTGTTTAGACCGGTTATGATGTTCACTTACCGACATATTCAGCTTTTTTAATTCATGTCTCAGTTATGAAAATATGTTCTGAAAATTGCTGTCATGCATCACTTGGAATTCCTTAATTAAAATTTTAGTAATGGTGGCTGATGCAACATTTTAGCTTGCGTCCTCAACTACAGTGATGCCAGATTTATTGACTTTGTTGTATACTGAAGTAACATCCTTTTGACAACAGATCAAACTTCTGCCAAGTACTTATGCTGTTGCTACCAAGACTTATGCTGTTGCCACAATTTTCTGTCCAAGTACAGTGTCTGCGGAAAGGATTTTAGGTCATTAGCCAGATGCTGATGGTGTTTTCGTCATACTCGTGTTTCTTGAAAGGATTGTCTGGGATGTGTTTAGATGCCTTGACACAGCTGGGTCATATCAGCTGCTGTAATAGGAGCCACCACAACATCTGGGTCAAGTGTGTCTGTGCATATGTGTGTGCATGTGTTGTACTGCTGTAGCTGGAAAACAATAAACTGTTTTGGATGAAACACAGTCGGCTTTGATACTGACTGTTGGAATGAAGAGTTAGAGTTGCATCTTAAGCCCAGAGAGCAAAAATATCCCTTCAGTGTATATTGTATCTGATTATCTGTGACTGATAATGGGAAATCTAATCTCAGTCATAAATGAAGGAATCTCTGTATGCATGTCTCTCTTTGTTTTTCTTGACAACCATTCGTCTGATCTACTTCACACTTGGCCAGTGTATGGCAGAGTTGTTTTATAAGCACTCTTCATATTTTGGCTATTAATTTGTACTGAACATTAACAGCAGTGGCCTCAATGGGCCTTGGTTGCTTGTGATATCAAAATGTGTTCTGCGCAGGTGTAATTTGAAACATAATATAATACAAAGCATTTCATTCATCTTCAATAGTTGAGTTTCTCACCTGGCAGATGTCTATAATATTGTAGTAGTGTCCTCAGCATGTGTTCTTTGATTTTGGCATCATTGTTAAGAGTGATTACAAGTTCAGCAGTTCACTCTTTGGTCTACACCTTAATAGCAATTGTTAGTTAAGTTATCATTGTAGGGCATAGTTTTGTAGTGTAGTGTTGTAGGTGAGCTGCTGTGCTCCAGCTGCAGTGAGTGGGAACAGGAACATGGCAAAAGAGGTGGGAACTTCATTAATGTGCACATTTAAAGCAAAAAACGGTGCAGAGCTAAATCTAAGACATTTTAAAGCAGGGTGGGATTGTTTTTACAGAAAAAATAATCTAAATATGTAACTCTAGTTTTTGTGCTTTGAACAATGACCAGAGAGAGACTAAATGTAATACAGTAAATCTGACATGGTAATATGATGCTGTCACATTAAATGAAATGATGCAAAAAAAGATCAGTAATTTATGTTTTGTGGTGTGTAATAATTAACACATTAACATTTTAAAATTGTAACGTCATACTATGACAGTTCAACCGGTGATGGAGCCAGATAGTTTGTATAGTGGTGGCCAGGATAAGGTCATCAATCACAATATAGTGTTACAGTGTCTCATTAATATTGGTTCACAACAGGCTGCTGTTGGCCAAACAGTCATTTATGATCACTCTCTCTTATCATTTGCTTATGCAGGCAAGACTGTCATGCATAGGTTTGTGCCACTTGTCTACACTTCAAAGTAGGTTTCATACCTGCAGTCTTTAAGCGTCTATATAAGAGCTTCAGCTAAATCCTCAGCCAAAAACCAAAATTATGCACGCTTTGCACAAACACATTCTTCATTTATGTATAGAACACAGATGCAGTTTCATACTGTCTGCATTTTCTTCAAAGGCAATAATACAGAATCTTTGAATTGTTACACAATCAGTGTAAACATTTTCTGGTTGGTCAGTACTACTTGTTTGTACAGGGTTCAGTAACTAGGCTTCTTCATTAATAATGGTCACAGTAACGGAGTATGTATAAATACAGAACTAGGAATTATGACTTTTGAGCATCAAAAAAAAGCTGCAATGCTCTCCTGTTTATTATGAGAGCTATTAACTGAGATCAATAACAGTTTGTCTTTTGCAATTGTGTCTGTTGTTCTCCACTTCCTTAATCTTTCTCTGTTATGTCATTTTTATTGCCCAGTAAGATCCACATCTTGAAGCATTATGAGTTACTGTTCTTTCAGAAACAGTTTCAGGATAATCTGTGGCTGCCATTAGTGTAGCTTCAGCCACTAGGAAAGTAGCTAATGTCCTGATTTGTATAGATAGCTGTGCTTCTGGCGTAGTTTTCACAGGTTTTATCTGTCAGTTAGAACAGTGTTAAAGTTAACTTGACTTAGGAAAGATTTTACATTACTCCAGGTAGCATTAGCACAGCTAACCTCTTGGCAATAGCTTTAGACCAGCACCGTTTGCAAAGTAAGTTCCAGCTGCACCACTTGATGCCGCCTACAAGTGAATTATTGGGGTGTTTTCTGTGTAATAGACACACTAGGAATACTTGTGTGACACTGTTGTGTTCATTACCACTTCAGCAGTGTCTGCTACCTCACCTTTCAAACACAGCTCTGCTAATTAACTGAAACGTTACGTGATTTGCTGCTTCTCCTGTGGTTTAACAGCCAGTCAGATTGTGCTTGAGACCACAGTGTGACTGTAGAGACAGAGAGACGACTGCGTAAGAGCCGAAAGATCACAGTTTGCTATATTACGATAATCGGTCAATGAAAATATCCAAATGATAAACATAATGATGCAAGATTTAGTTTCTTAAAAAAAAAAGCTTGGTGGATGAAAAGGAGAAGTGTGAGTGTGAGACCGAGTTGCATTCATAAACCTCCCTGGAGACTGATCATCAGTGGTCTTGTGTCTTTTTTTCTGCATATGTGTTTCTAACAGATTTTTTCCTTCCCAGGCACTTCAGTAGACAGAGACGGACAGACAAGACCACAAAGAAAACATGTCTACAAGGGATATCAGTCAACCCTGCAAACAGGAGAGGAAGGGCAGTTTCTTCAAGGTACGTGTCACTTGAGTAATTAAAGTCACTTCTCCCCTCTTGGGATTTTTTTTTTTTTTTTTTTTTTATAAAAAACAAACAGAACGGTCACTGTTCTGTTGTGCTGCAGTCCCTGTAGTTAAAGCTTCAAGGAATGGCTGCAGACACTTCTGGCTCCAGGGAGGGAGATGTGGGTGGGGGGCAGCAAACCTACCAGTTACAGGCTAAATCGTGGACAAGATTAAAGAGGATGAGGACAGAGGTGGAGTTGGTCTGGGAATAGCTCTGTGGTTTGTTTTCCTGTTTCCTGTCAAGCTCAGTTTCTTCTGCATTTTTCAACATAGTAGAGGAAGTAGTATAAAGCCTCATTTTCATCAGACAATGACAAATTGGGAACATTACCAACTTAGGAAATTCTGAATATGATGCAGATGCAGATTCAGAATTAAGAAATTCTGATTATGGCTACATCATGAAGCTCATCAAGAGTATGCCATGAGTGTTCAAAGCAGTAATCAAAGCACAGAGTGGCTATTTTGAAGAATCTAAAATACAAAACATGTTTTGACTTATTTCAAACTTTTTTGTTTAGTACATAATAGTTTTGATGCCTTCAGTGAGAATCCACAATGTAAATTGTCATGAAAATAAAGAAAAACCATTAAATGAGGATGTGTGTCCAACATAGCTAACTTCTTAAAAGCCACTTAGTAACTGCAGAAATAACGCAAGTGTACAATATATTTGAGAGTTCATCACTCCGTCGGCTGCGTGTTGAGGCACATTTATGGAAGAGCGATATGAATGCAGAGGGGAGGGGGTTTATTCAATTTAAATGACTAACATTACTGTCTGTCTTCAGCAACTGTCATGACGTCATGTCACTCTTAGTTTTACTTTGTCAGAAAATACTAGAACGTGACACAGGCTGCAACAGCAACTCACTGTGTGTGTTGTTATGGAAAAACATTAGTGTTGGACTATTTGTGACCATTCTCTATTTAAAATGCAACTCTGTCAAAGATGACATGTTTTGACATCTGAGAAAGGCATCTCTGGTTTTTACTTTGGTTCATATGAGTCAAGACTTCATGGCAAAGAAAATAATGGAGTAGAGAAAATGTGATTTAACAGTAAAATCGGTATAACGTTCTGCCTGCAATTCATATCTTTGTTGTTGTAAGTGTTAAGGACTAAAAAATAAGTTATTTTATTCATCATATATTTTTTAAAATTAGTTGACCAATCAATTGGTTATTGATGTTTTTTTCTGTCAGATATTGGTATCGGCATCGGCCTCAAAAAATCCATCTCTCTCTCTCTCTATATATGTGTGTGTGTGTGTGTGTGATTTCTGATTATCTTAGTTTTTCTTAGATGTAAATAACCTCAAATTAAAACTGAAAATCTGCAATCAAAAGACATCATGATTGTTTCATTTCACATCCGTTGTGGTAGTGTACAGTTCTTCTGAAACGCTCAGCTCATTTGCATAGGTTAAAGACCTATTTATTTACTGTTGCCTTTGATTGACCGTCTTAGTACCAGCACTGCACTGTTTGTCTTTGATTTGATTTAATCTTTTTTTTAAATTTTTTTAATCTTTTTTATTTCTTTGTTTATATGATCATAAAATTTCATGTTCATTTTATTGCTTAAATTATGTTTCATTTCTATGATTTTAATGTATGCTTTTAATGTCTACCTTTTAAATCATCTTTGTTATCTATTTTCTTTTCCATTGTAAAGCACTTTGAATTGCCTTGTGCATGAATTGCACCATAGAAATAAACTTGCCTTGTCTTGCCCACAGAGCCGAAATGCGGAAAATCATGTCAATGTCCAAATATTTATGGACCTGACTGCATGTAATTTGTTTTTCATTTTGAACTTTGGAGCATTGGTTGGACTAAATAAACAGTACTTGTGATGGGATTAAGTGTAGAATGATGTTACAGTGCTTCAGATCCACAGGCTAAGAGGCACCGCGACCTCTGAGTGTTAGCATTAGAACCGAAGTGAAAATAACGATACTAATAATCAAAATGCCAAATGTCGGCCTGAATAATCGATCAGGGGCAGGTTGAGAAAGAGCAAGAAAACTGGCAATGAGGCCGAGGCCCTGACACAAATGTGAATGTGTGTTTCTTGTTTTCATTCCTGGTTATTCGATCTCATTCACACTTGGCCTGTGTTTTGCTGGGTGCCAAGGAACCCATGCAGTGTCAAAACATACAAAGAGAAAAATTTTATCACAATCTGTGACCATGGTAAGACTGAGCCAACTCACTGACTGTACAGGCATGCCCTGAATGGGCACAGCCCTGGTTTTATTTAAATATAAAACCAAGGTCACAGATTACTATTTAATTAAATTACACCTACATTAGCACAAATGTATCAGTAATACTGCAGAGAAATTGCATTTCTTTTTGTTCAAAGGCATTCAAGCGCTTTTATGACCATTACAACAATAAAGACCAACTTGCTAGGAAAAATCATTGACTTTTTCTTTATTTCATGTTATATTTTAAAAATTATAATATACAAAATAACCTTAGCTCTGAGCCCTACATTTGATATAGAACATTTATTTACAAACTATAACAGAAATCAGGTCAGGCAGCAGTTAGAACTCAGTTTTGACCAACTTTGCATTGTGTTTTGCCTTTGCAGGGCAGCAAAAATGGAGACATTTGATTGGTTAAAAGCTGGCACTATAGACAAAACTTGAATTGGCTGTCTGATTGTTGTTGCCAATGTAGAAAATGTCATAGATCAGCATTGAATCAATGCAATTAAATTTTTTATCTATAATGCAAATTAGGGTGGTAAAATATATAATATCATATGGATTTTGACACAGTTTAAAAAGTGAATGCAGTTTTCCTTTTTTTTCCAGTGTTCATTCTGCCCTTTTTGGCATGTATCTCAATTACACATACTTATTATCATTATGTGTAAACAATGATTTTGTAGTAGAGTACCTATGAAATCAAAGCAATTCCAATCTTTGGAATCTAATACATCTCTTGGTCTGGAGTGAAACATTTTTCCAGTCCATAATGCAGGTTAATGTCAGTGGCTTTATTCAAAAAGTGACCCTCTCACGGTAAATGTTTGGGGTCGTGATCCTCAAATGGGCCTTTTAAAAAGCTGAATGGGTCAAAAGTTGTGATTTCCTCCAAAACACCCTAGCTACTTGTTTCCTCATCCTGTGAAAACTGTGAATGTAAGGTTACCCAACAGAAACACCGACCAACTAGACAGATAAATAGGAAATGAAACAAATGACATCAGTGTCATGCTAAAAAGGATCAAAAGTCACAATCCAGGAAAAATAATTGCATATAAAGTAGTATTCTGAATATTCTTCAGAAGTTAGATAATTTTACATTTCTGAAATTCTTTGATGGAGTATTTTAATCATGGGCTTAGTGATTTTTTTTGTGACTGAAGGCATGCTGTTCTATCCAAGTTGTCATGAGGCATTAACATTTTTTATTGGGATATACCCACCACTGTTGTTAGCTTTTGTTTCAATAAATAGTTTGAGAATAAGAAATCACTGTTGCATGCTTCTACTTAAAAGCCCTACTTTCATGATATAATGACACTGTAGCATGAACTTTTTACATTTTCCAAAACTTCACCCATAAGTTGAGTAAGTTTTTGTGAGTAGTGCATGTAGACACGTCAAGTAAGCACGCTTCAATAATATATCTGCTGCAGTAGTGCAGTTTATCTATCTACCTTGGTGTGACAGCATATGCTGCTATGTTTAAGACTAAGAAACTATGATTGAAAAGCACTGATTATCTATCAAGATGTATGTGCATAGGAGTGTGCAGTGAACACTGAATAAAGTCTCTGTAGATCAGGGGTCACCAAACTTTTTGAACCTGAGAACAACTTCAAGGGTACTGAGTTGTACGAAGGGCACCTTGTTTGATACAAACTTCCTCAATAGCAAACTTGCGCCATCATCTTTAAACAATAATAATAATAATAATAATGAAAATAATATGTAAACAGACATTCTGATCACATTTTTGTTAATTATTCCTTGCAATAATTATTAACGATTTCCACAACAATGACGGTAGGAAACACACACACACACACATCTATATGGAAATCTGTTCCAATATTTAAAGGTCAGAGGTATCCCATCTCTGAAACTTTGGTAAATATCTTTCTTGGCAGTTTTGTATGAATCAGCATATTTACAGCATTTTGTTCAAAATCACACCAGTTACATTTCTGTGCAAATTATCACTTCTAACATTTTTAGGAAATCATTAACTGTCATCAAATCATGCTTCAATTGTGCAAACCACTACCTTTGTAACATTTTTGAACAATTCATGAACTCTGTCCCATGTTTGTACAAATTATCAGTTATGTAAGGAAAAAAAATCAACTCTTTCACATTTTGAAATGAATCCTATCACATTAGTACTAATCACCAGCATTTTTCACCAGCATTGCAACATTTTTAACAGATCATAACAACAAATCATTACATGTTTTCAACTAATTATTGTTCACATTTTTATGTAATGGCACGGTGTTCTGAATGACAACATGTGTTACCTCTTTCTTTGTCTGTAAATGTGTGTTAGTGGGAAGCCTGGCATTGCAGAGCTTATCATGTCTTACCTTTACCTTGCAGCTCACAGTTCAGATGGTTCAGTTTCCCAGTAATGTCTGTTAAAAATGCAAGGGCAAGAATCCACTCAGTGTCCTCAAGCAGCAAGGTGTCTTCCCCTTTGGATTGCATGAACTCTTTGATTTCGGCCAACAGTGACAAAAAACGCTGCAAAACTGTTCCCCTGCTGATCCATGGGGTTTCTGTGTGTAGTAACAGGTCACCATGTTTAGCTGACAGCTCCTCCAGCAGCACCTTCAATGTCCTGGTTGTTTGGCTTTGGAACCATTTATGATCTTCACGACACGAGTCATCACATGATCAAATCCGGCCACTTTTGTACATACATCTGTCCTGCTGGTGAATGATGCAGTGGTAATGTAGGAATGTTGGGAAGTCTGGATCACCTCTGCATCGTACAATGAAGCCTGCATGGCGACCCGTCATGGAGGAGCCCTGTCAGTCCTCACTGAAACAAGCCTTTCTAATGGTTTCTCCACGAAGAAACTTTTCGCCATGTAGTAGATGCCAAAGCTGCCTTTAAGTCCCGTTTTTTTCCTGTCCGTAGTGCGCATACAGTCTATGTGCGCTAGCAGGTGGCTAGTTAGCATGGAAGCTTTGTAGCGGCTAAAGCAGAGTCTCTCCACACTGTGCCGCTTTGCCGACGCAATAGTCGCCCCGCAAATAGGACACATACATTTATCTTTCACTGTCGTAAAAAAGAACTATTTCTCCCAGTCATTGTGAAAATAGTGTTTTCTCTTTCACTTCTCTCATGTTTTGGGGGTAAAAACCACATCTAGCTTCCCAAAGTGTCTGCGTCCGGACGCTTCAGCAGAATGACGTGGTGGTTTGACATGCGCAGTGAACTCTGACTCGGACATGGTCAAAGTTCATTTACACCGAAGACATTTTTGTTTTTTTAAAAAAATTATAATAAATATTGTAATTTAAAATCTGCATTAATGTAAGCATTTCTGATTTAAAAAGAACAGCAACTATAATTTTTTATAAGGAATTTCATGGTGGCTAGTGTTATTTTTAGAACATGTGTTGGGGGCAACTCACATGGTCTCTGCGGGCAACCAGGCGCCTGCAGGCACCGTGTTGGCTACCCCTGCTGTAGATTATAGACAAAATATGCATCTCTCATCACAAATTTCTTTTTATTCACCCTAAGTGCAAGTGTAAAAATACAGAACAAGTGAACTTACATAGCTAAAAATCAAAAGAATTTACAAAAAAATAAGATTTTTTTTCTAGAAAAGGGCAAAAGTAGTGGGCGATGCAGTTTATCTCTGGGACAGCCGCTCCAGCACCGATACCATGCGTCCCATCGTTTCATCCATCTTCTGGATGTTTTGGAGAATGGCAGTGGCCAAGTCTTGGTCTCTTCTGCTCTGTTCCAAGAAGTGATCCTCTGACCTTTGCATTTGAAATGGAAAACCTCAGTTCTTTTATTATGTAAATCCAGAATTTGCACACACTATCTAATCAAACCAATTGTGAGGATTTTGTGTCAAGTTCATGTATTCCAAATAAACTTTGAATGGAGCTTGTGCTGGGTGATGTAGTTGAAAAACCTATCATGAAATATCATAGCCTATTAATCAAGGAGCACAGGAAATATTTTAATTTTTAAGACAACTAAAAGTGCAAACTTATAAATAGATTTATACACAAAGGTAGAAAAATGAGGCAAAAGAAATCTTAATGTGGATTAAGTAAAGAAAGCAAGTATAACCAGAGGACAAATGAATCAGGGAGAAACTGAACACTGAGGGTAAAGTTCAGAATGGCTGTACCGGCCTCTGCATGCCACAGGGTCAAATCTGTCAACTCTTAAAACAGGCCACTGGGAGTGCATTGCTCAGGTGGAGTAAGTGGGGGATAAAAGGTAGTGGGTATTAGTTATTTTTTGGCCTTTTGCTGGCTTTATTGGACAGGTTAGCAGAGAGGCAGGCAGGAAAGTAGGGAGAAGAATGGGAGGAAGACCTGCAGCAAAGGGCCGTGAGCTGGAATGGAACCCAGGCCACTGCGTCGGGGACTACAGTCCCTGTTCATGGGCATCCAGATGTCCAGCTATCTGGATGCCCATGGTAGTGGGAATTTTAAACTGCAAAGTTTGTTGCATGGCCAACTGTTGGTCCCTGCTGGCGGAGGCCTCCATCAGGGGAGGGCTCCAACTGCAGACTGTGGCAACGACAGGCCCAGGTGGCAACGGCCTAACATGCCTTAGGAGAGCTGCATGGAAGCCATGTGCAGAGCAATAGAGGGCAAAGAGGGATCCATTATCAAGAGTTATAACTGACCGTTTTGTGTTGTCCCATTGTGATATACACCTGATAAATTTCAGTGAAACTACTCAACATTCTGTCACAATGTTTTCTTATTGTACAAATGAAATATCTTATGACCATACATATCCCTGTTGTTTTATCACCTGGACCTAATTGAAGTAACATTTTTTTCCTAAACACTGCGAAACTGATTTTTATTTCTCTAAGCAGTTTTCCTGAAGATTTCAACACTAAACAATTAATTCAATTCATTCACAATTCAGAAAACTTTATTTGTCCCCAAGGGGCAATTTAAAACAATGAAGATCTCTGTGGCACCTGTGATTACTGTCAGCAGTCATCCTAGTCAGGCTGTTTTGTACATTAAAGATTCACTCACAGACATGCTTTTATGAATTGTTTCCTGTGTAGTAATTTTGGTTAGTTAATGAGAAGTGGTGTCATTGGGAAGTGGTTAGGCTGGGGTTAGACTGTCTCACATGCACACATACGTTTTTTCATTTCTTTGCAAGAACTCACATTGACAAAATTCATTCCCTTAACAATATAGTGCTAAATCCCACCCTTATCCTAACTACAACGTAGGTCTGATCCCAGTATAATCCCAAATTTAAATCTGAAACCTCACACAGCCTTTTAAAGCCTTTTTCCCTTTCTAGGCCATGCTGAAAATGATTCTCACAAAAATGTTTCATACCAAATGAAAGACAATATAAACATCACCTGCAGATAAACATGTATTTTTCTGTTAAAACTCACCTCTGCTCTGTTGTTATTCTTTAAATCAAAGCGTTGTTGTGTCTTTCTAGCTGATAGACTCATTGGCCTGGGAACTTGGCACTCTGAAGAAGGAGATGGGGAAAAAGATTGACTCTGCAGAAGGAGACCAAAAGACAGATACACTTCTGGGGTGAGCTCATACTGTGTCTGTATAAATGACAGTTTGTGGATGTGGTAGTGTGTTTGCTTTCATGTGCATGTACATACTTTCCTATTCTCCATCCAGTATTGCAGTTTGTGTGTGTCTTGTGTGATCTTTAATCTTGTGCTTTTCCCTGTGGCTACCAGCAGGTAGCACTGTTGACAGACATTAAGTACTGTGTTTGTATGACAAGCTGGTTAAGTGTGATGAGCAGGTTATGGCACAAAGTTGTCATCGAGCCATGTCAAGAATCAGGAGATAGCATGACATCAGACAAGCTGTCACAAAACATTTTTTCCCGCTTGTCTTTGAACTTGGATATTAAAATCCTAAACTTGTTCAAAAGCATAAAATAAAAACTCAATCTTCATGTAGTGTGATCCTGCAAGATCAACAATGACAGTTATAAAGCTGGTGTGCATAATTTCAAGTTAAATACCTTAGCTGGAGTGTTCAGTGTGAATTTCTAGTAATTAATTCCTCTTTTAAGACACAGTTAGTTTAGAATTCAGAAAGTACCTAGTAGGTGTTGAGGAAGTGTGAAAAATATTTGTGGGTAGTGTGACGTAGACTGGCATGAATTCCAGTTCGTTAATCTATTTCAGAACTATGACTGTTAAACTTACTGAATTAGTCAAGGCTCATTTGATTTTTATTTTTTTTCTGCACTCAGATTTGCTTATTGAATCTTTAATACATTACTGCTGCCTGCACATTTTAAACCTAGTGTAACCACTTTATGGGGACAAATCAGTACATGTTGAAGGGGTGGAAGAATTGTAACTCTTATTATTAGTAGATTATCAGCAATCAAGAGTAATTAAGTAGAAAAAAATTCAAACGGTTCTGGGGCTCACCAGAACAAGTCACTGGAGAAAAATTATTCCTGCATTATTGTTCAGCTTCGCTATCCTTTTACAGAAGATGGTCAAAACACAGTTTCTGCTGAATTCAGAAAGTACCTAGTAGGTGTTGAGGAAGTGTGAAAAAAGCTGTCTGTTGTCTGGCAGTGTGATGTAGACTGGCATGAATTCCCGTTCGTTAACATTCAAAATTATGAATGTTAAACTCACTGAATTACCCTTCTCATACTCCCCAAGAGCATGGATAACACTAACAATTTTTTGCATCACACAAAGACACCTCGTGTGGAACCAAAGATCTGAAATTTGGACTCATTAGACCAAAGCACATATTTCCACTGGTCTACTGTCCATTCCTTTTGCTTGTTGGCCCAAACAAATCTCGCTTGTTGCTTTTCCTTAGCAGTGGTAAAGGCCTGATTGGTCAGTCTCCACTGAACAGTTGATGTAGAGATGTGTCTGCTACTAGAACTCTGTGTGGCATTTATCTGGGCTCTAATCTGAGCTGCTGTTCACTTGCGATTTTGGAGGCTGGTGACTCAGATGAACTTCTCCTCAGCAGCTGAGGAAGGTGACTCTTGGTCTTCCTTTCATAGAGCTGTCCTCATGTGAGCCAGTTTCATTGTAGCGCTTGATGGTTTTTCTGTCTCTTGGAATTTTCCGGACTGACTGACCTTTAGTTCCTAAAGTAATGATGGACTGTCGTTTCTCTTTACTCAGCTGATTACTTCTTGCCATAATATGGATTCTAACAGTTGTCAAATAGGGCTGTCAACTTTGTACCAACCTCACATCTGCACAACACAACTGATGGTCCCAACCACTTTAAGAAGGCAAAAAATTCCACAAATTAACCTTGACAAGGCACACCTGTAAAATGAAAACCATTTCAGGTGACTACCTCCTGAAGCTCATCGAGAGTATGGCAAGAGTGTACAAAGTAGTAATCAAAGCAAAGGGTGAATACTTTGAAGAATCTAAAATATAAAATATGTTTTGTCTGATTTCACACTTTTTTGTTTACTAGATAATTCCGTATGTGCTCATTCGTAGTTTTGATGCTTTCAGTGAGAATCTACAATGTGAATAGTCATGAAAATAAAGAAAAAAACATTAAATGAGAATGTATGTCCAAACTTTTGACTGGTATTGTACATATTAATACTGTTATCATGTGTATTGTTGCCTAGCAGCAGCAGCAGAGGTCTACACACAACCAGCAACAGTCTGCAGTTAAAGACGCCACTCTCTGATTAGCTATGAGGACGTATGATGGCGTGCAGTAGTGCAGCAGTCAGACAACTCTCCCAGTGGTTTTTCTGTGTTTTTGCTTCTTTTTTCCATGAGCATTAAGACGTACAGTAGAGAGGAATTACTCTGGATTTGAATGCATTATCTTGAGTCGGACTCCAGCTGGAGATTTAACCATAACACTCCACCGGAGATCGCACAACCAGCAAGCAGCCCGTGGTTCACTATACCTGGGGCAAATCAAAGGAGGTGCCGCAGGAAGTGGGTCTTCCGAGCCGGTGTCCATGCCTGGCTGTGGAAGAACCTGCACAGACCAGCGATACCTAGCATTTTCCTCACTGACGCCAGGTCACTTAACAATAAACTTGATGAGCTATCGGCCACCATCGAGGCACGGAAAAACTAATATATCTCTGCCCTTTGTTGTTGTGATGCTTGTTCTTCTCAATGTCTTATTGACTCCTTTTGTAAATATATTTAGACTTTTTTATCTATTTGGTCTTATTTGTGCTTTGTGCGTACCTTCAGCATGCACTGGAGCCATTTGTGGATGAGTGTGAAACAGCGGGGATGCGGATCAGCACCTCAAAGTCTGAGGTCATGGTTCTCAGCAGGAAACTGGTGGATTGCTCCCTCTAGGTTGGGGGGGAGTTGCTTCCCCAAGCGAAGGAGTTCAAGTATCTTGGGATCTTGTTCACGAGTGATGGGAAAATGGAGTGAGGGATGGACAGGCGGATTGGTGCAGCGTCAGCAGTAACGCGGGCGTTGTACCGAACCGTCATGGTGAAGAGGGAGCTGAGCCATAAGGCAAAGCTCTCCATTTACCAGTCCATCTACGTCCCAACCCTCACCTATGGTCATGTGCTCTGGATAATGACTGAAATAACGAGGTCGTGGATACAAGCGGCCGAAATGAGTTTCCTCTGTAGGGTGGCTGGGCTCAGCCTCAGAGATAGAGTAAGAAATTCAGACATCCGGAGGGAGCTCAGAGTAGAGCCGCTGCTCCTTTGCGTCGAAAGGAGCCAGTTGAGGTGGTTTGGACATCTAATTCAGATGCCTCCAGGGAGACTTTCCGAACATATCCGCCTGGGAGGAAACCCCAGGGAAGACCCAGAACCCGCTGGAGGGATTATATGTCTTGTCTGGCCACGAATGCCTCTGGATCCCCCAGGAAGAGTTGGAAAGCGTTGCTGGGGTGAGGGACGTCTGGAAGAACCTGCTTCGCCTGCTGCTTCTGCGACCCGGCCCTGGATAAGCGAAAGAAAATGGATGTTTGGATGGATGTACTTTGCACCACAAGAGTTGTCTTTAATTTTGTTGTGCATTGTGTGCGTATAATGACAATTAAAAGCATTCTATTCTATCCTATTCTGTTCTATTCTATTCTATTCTATTCATTATGTATATGTATGCTAATGCAGCAGTTTCTCTCCTGATATAGTCACATCCTGTCATCACCCTGCTTTTTATTTTAACCATGTTTGATATTTACAACTAGACTCAAGACAGATGACATCACTTGTGCTAATGACAAACTATGGAATACTGTAAAAGAGGGAGACTGCTTATTATTTTTGCTTTATGCAGTTTTAGTGCAAATCCACAGCTCACCTCATGTTTACCTTTCTGTGAAGCACAACTTCAGCTTTCTTTTTCTTGTATTCATTTCCCTTTTTTTTGCACATATTTAAGGGTAAATTAACAAAGAAACAATTTTTTGTGGAATGTCAGTTTGGGTACAAGAACAAGTGAAAATGCCAAAGCGCTTCTGTCTTTATGCATTAATGTGTTCCTTTGTAGCTTCCAAAGGAAAAAAATGCACATCTTTTGATCGAAAATTAAATGTGTGATTTGTTTAATCTTTCTGTCTGTCACTGGCCTAAAATGGTTAAAATGCTTTTCCCCCTGCTACAGAAATTGCTCTCATTTTGCCCAATTAATCTTTTTGGATTAACAGGGATATTCCCATCACATCGGAGTTACTCTGAATTCCTAAGAACGTATTGAGAGTGTGTTTGTTGCAACGTTCAGTAGTACAATTATGAAACATACAATTCTCATTCTGCCTTTTCACTTACAGGTTGGGTGAAGAGGTGGGAGGTCTCTTCTTACAGGCTTCACCTTGTACTGGGATTGGCGCAGGACTGGCTGGAGCAAGAGACTCTGGCTACGACTCCCTCCATCGGCGGCTCAGTGTTCTGGATAGACTGGTCCATACACATGCTGTGTGGCTACAGTTGGGCCTCAGCCACCAGGATGCCAGACGTCTCCTCCAGAGCCAGCCTGCTGGAGTAAGTGAACAACACCCACTGTGGCTTCCTGTAACCAAGCTATGAATGTATTACAACAGCACCATAAACTACATCTTAAAAAAATCACTGTTCCAAATTCAAACCTCTAACACAATCTCAACCAGTGTTTTACCTTATTAGACTACAAGCCAGTATATGTTTATTAGTAGCTGTACACATTGTTGGCTGTCATTCTTAGAAATCTGTTTTCATAATCTCTGATGGCTTTTACCTTAAGAAGAGTGAGTTGGTTAGATACAGAGTGTCTCTAATGCTGAAGGCTGAATGCTGAATCAAGCAAATATACAACTGCAGCTAGTGCCTCCCTTCTTAGGGATCTAATAAATGCGATATGTTGTCTGTTTTTTACAGATAATAATAAATATACAGTATCCCACTATAAATACATATATACAGTTGTGAACAAAAATTTACAAACACTTGTAAAGAGATGCATGTGTCTTAGTGATTCCATAATCGAACATTATGGGTTATAGGAGTCATTGGAAATTTAATCGGCGACTACCTTGATATACGTGGTCATCACAAATGTATGTAAACTTTTATGATTCTTTATGGAAAAACAATTGAGTCTGTAGAGCTCTATAGAGAATGGTGCTGTTCTTCTGCAAACACTGAAGTAAATGTTTTGATGAGATGTTTTTTCCCCCTGGCTTGCAGACATTTGTAGTGAGGAAGTCAACCAGTCTGCAGAAAAAGGTCATATCTATACGTGTGGACAAAGACTCCACAGTTTTCATCAAGGATTTCCCTGTCAAGGAGAGCCAGTACAGTAAGTGTCTGGGATCTACTTCTTTGTGCGTTTTTGCTTTATTTTTTTACCCTTTGAAACACAATGTTGAAAAATAACTCAGCTGGATAGATAGATATCCAGGGGTGGCCCTCTTCACAGTGGACTTGAGTCATAATGTTTTTTTATGAATTAATAAGAAAACTTGATACCTACATACATGATGGAGTGACGTGTTTACTACAGTCCAGCTGCTGGATTCAGCTGCTCAGTTGAACATGTCCATGTACCAGGTACTGTCTCACAAGCTTTGTCTAGAAAATTTTTACTGCTTACTGCCACTGCAAAATGTATTTTTAGTCAAAACAGGGGAACGTCACTGACAGGCCACTTTTGTTTTAGTGGTGTTGGAAGCATGTGTATTCAAACTTCTGTTGCTCCTCAGTGTTAAGTGAAGGGTTGGGTGATCTGATTGTCTTATGGCCTACCTCTACTCCTCTGTTGTATTTCATTTTTTAATTTTTAAAGATTCCTTCAGCCAAGTTGTACATGACAGGTTGATAACCTTACTGAAAGGAGAGATAAAGTATGTACATTGTTGCTATCAAAACATTTCCTTTCCCTTTGTTTAAGGTGAAATAACCTCAACTCTGTTAGACACTGTTGCTGTTCTGCCTGCTAGTTTAGCATTGGCTTGAGCCTCAGAAATTTATGGAGGTGTTCACTGCTCATTTAAGTCCAGTGAAATAAGTTAAAATATCAGAAATATAGACTCAGGTCTTTGAACCAGTTAAAGTTAATGGCAGACTATGCAGTGTTTCTTTCCCTCCTATCACTTTGCTGCAGTGTGTTGATCATGTTGTGTTCCTACAGCCTTCTCACTGGAGGGATCAGGCCTGAGCTTTGCAGACCTTTTTCGCCTCATGGCTTTCTGCTGCATCAGCAGGTGAGTTCAACAGACAGAATTACTCAAGATTAGAGAAAGAAAAAACAAACAAACAAGCAAAAAAAAAAAAAAACACAGATTCATAGTTTACCATTTGGTTGTATTCTAGTATTATAGTTTTCTAACCACTTTACACAGAATTGTGATTTTGTGTCTATGCTTTCTCCTAAATTTATCAAGTTGAATGTGCATGTGAGGGAGCTGGTTTGGTCTGGGCCGTTTGGTTCATCCAGTTTGTAGAGGTTTATCACCACCAAAACCTGCAGTGCATTTAAGCCAACTCTGTTCTTTTAACATTTAAACTATAATTTTTTCACAGTAGCAGCTTATGTTAATCAGACTAAATTATTGTTGAAGTGTGACAGCACTGAAGTCCCAAAAAGTTTAGTTTCATATCCAAAATACCATACCATGCCATATAAGAAAACCTATTAGGTGTAATGTGTTTTGTTGCCACAATCTTGTTTAATAGTAGATTACAGAACAGAGTGAAACACAACATAAAAATGTCACATGTCATAACAAAGGCAATAAAGGAAGTGTCGAGGACTGGAAAAACGTTCTACAAAATATTCCATTTTTAATCACATCTAACAAGGAAGCACAGATGTATTTTTAGATGGATGTATAGTTAAAATAGAAATACATGACCACTGCGTAACTATTCCATTGCAACTTGTATCACGACACTGTTGTTTTTTGCAGTCAATTTTTGTCTCATCTTTACTCCTTTGTTCCCATCTCTGATTTCAACAGTGTAAATAAGGCTACTGAGGTTCCTTCAACACTGTGCACGCTGTTGACAACAGTAGCAGATGACAGAACTTTATCACCTTCCAACTTCTTGTCATGAGATAATTACAGTTGACCTCAGCTGTAGAAGAGTACTGATCATTAGTTGATTTTTATTCTATGCCATACTAATGTCATTTAGCTAATTAGAACCTAATAATGTGATGAATCAGTTTCCTTCCCATAAGTCGTGTATTGTTTATTATTGTATTATCTTGCTTTCTTCTTCTGCACTTATATGCGGTTGCATGATTGTGTTTATTGGTGTGTGCCATCTGTAGACCAGTGGAAAAGTGATTGCATCACTCAATTGTTGGTGCATGGGACAAACAAAACAGGGAACCAAACCTATGAAACTGCTTAGTATCCATTTTATATCTACTCAACTTTATATGTACACACATTTCTTGTCACTTGGTGTACCTGTAATAGTCTTGTTCACAGTAGTCCAACAACGACTGTCATTTAGTGCATTCAAAGTGTTCAGGTTTTTCTGAGAGATAACTCACTACTCTAAAATCTGTACATCTAACTTTTTAGCTTTGACAACTCAGGTTTGCTTGACTGAAACCTTTGGAAACTGTGTTAAAACCTTTTGAATGCCATGTAAAAAACCCAGACGAGGAGAGCAGCAGGCACACATTACCCTTCGGCTGTGTGGTTGAGTCCACAAATCAGCCAACACCACACGCCCTGGCCGACACTGTTCCAACACAGTGACTCACGCCTTTAGGAATACGCTTTCAACCCCGCCCTCTTTCACTCACTTTCCCTTCTCTTCGTCATTCTCTCTTTCACTCCTCCATTTCTCTTCTCCGTAGGGATGTGTTGCCCTTCACTCTAAAGCTTCCAGAGGCCATCGCTTCAGCCAGAACTTTCGCTGATCTTGAGGAGGTTGCTAAACTTGGAGCAGGTTGGTTCTCCAGTTTATGTACTGTATATTTTTGGGGGACAAGCATGCACTGGGGAAGTTGTGTAGTGAGTAATTCCTTTATTTCAGACAGAAATGCTGAACAATTGGCTGATAACATATAGTTTGCACGTGCACAAATGAACTGTCTGTATCAGAACACAGTAAGTGTATTGTTGCCTGTGCTGCAGGTGTGTTGGTGTAGATCATTAGCTACATGTAGTTGGTCATGTATGCAGAGTTTGAAGCAATTATTGGTAACATTGCATCAGATTTGTGGCACCCAAACGTATTTGTGTATTTCCTTTAGCCTCTTGCAAACTCTGAAACGTAGAGTGTTTTCCGGCATCCCTTATCTGTTGTGTAGAAAAACTGAGGCAATTCTTTTTTCCCCATCTGAATCGTGACCCTCATAAAACCCATCTCGACCACATTCCCTAGTGCTGAAAGAGTTAACTGGCATGCCGGCGTTAAATGACTCACCCCCAGGCACAAATGCCTCTTCCAGGCCCAGATCAGTGCTGCTTAACTGGACATACATTCAGGCAAGAGGCAAGAGCTGAGCACCTCTGAAGGGACGTACAGCACCTCCTTCAAGACAGTTAGAGGATTTTGCCTTTTTACAATCTAAAGACAGTGGCTTTTATTGTTAAATTAAAATGTTCTATGGATATTTAGAGTTATATCTGCTATTTATCATATGTAAGCTATGTGCTTTTTGTTTTTTGCTAAATTTAGCTGAGGAAAAAAGGGATTTAAAACTGTGTAGGTGTTGGTGAACATAGCTTCCGTTTTCATAGCCCGCTTAGAGTGACATTTGTGTCCGTTCAGGCTCTGCAACTGTTACTCAGCTTTGAACCACCATAGGTACTCTGAGCAGACTTCCACCTGACAGCTTCTTTATGAGTTCAGTGTGACACACAATGATTCAATAACATTCTCCCTTTAATGTGGTGTCAAATTATCTCCAGACATACATCCCCTCCACTGAGCAACACTGAATGAATGATCTAGAATGCGGTACTGACGTACATGTACATACAAACAATCTTGTGTGTGTGGATGAGTGGGTGTTGTCTTCATTGATAAGCAAATGGCTGGGAAATCTGATTAAAGAGTACAGTTGACTCTGATGTCTGTACAGTATCATGTTACTGCTCCACCCGTAAAGACACTTTAATTCAGGAAGCAGTTTGTCATCTTGTTGATGTTTATATAAATTCTGCAGGTAATTCGGTTCATTATACACTTAAAATTACTTAAGCCCTTTCAGACATTGCATAGGTAACACTGCTGCTTAATCAATCTGTTAAAGTGACAGCATTCTGATATTCAGACGTACAGTTGTGAACAAAGGTTTACATACATTTGTACAGACCATGGAGATGGTCTTGAGTTTCCTATGAGTTTCCTTCTCACAATTGCCATGTGTAAATGTCTATCTGTTAATGTGACTTCATGAAGTTCAGACTTGTGCTGTGATTAAAGTGGTTTGGAAATTTCTAGGTCAGACTTAGCAAGACTGCCATTGCAGCTTCAATAAATAAAGTGAGCAAGGTGTCATTCAGACATAAAGCCAACTTAGTTGCCGTCATTGTAATTGAAACAAGTGCAGGATTGAGTATGAGAAGCCTGGGAGCTGGCTAACAAACTCAAATTAAGCTGACATGTTTGGTATTACCCTTCAGATGTGACTGGTCCATACTGAACACAATTTCTTTGTCATTATTTTTGACTTAGGTTAGAATTTTCGGTCACATAACTAATCCACATACCCCAACTTCTCCTCTATTATATCTTATTTTTGTGAAACAAATACATAAAGTGAATGCAGCTACCAAACTGCATGTAAGCTGCTATAAGCAACTTTGCAGTACTTATCAGTCATATGTTTGCTAAGTCTGTGATTCTTGGCTTAAGTGTTGGAGTCTACTGTACTTTGCTCTGCTGTAGATATTCCTTATCTGTGGAAGTCTAATAAAGATAAATTATTTAAACGACATACTGTTTTTCTTAATGCCTTTCTTTTGTCCTGCTTTAAAATGTACTAATCTGACACATAAAACTGATAGGCTCAGTTGTAAATCAGATAAGATTATCTACCTTTCAGCTGTAGAGCTACAAGTTCCACTTTTTTGACCTTTGAGATACGCTTTGCCTCTAAAATCAGACACACCTTATTTTTCACAGACTACTTAATCTGAATGCTGAAGGTAATAGTAATAGTCAGTCCATTTCCATATGTACTGTGGGCTGTCAAAGCAGAGCCATGATGCAAAATTAGCACCCATGTAAAGAAAGGATCAGATCGAGATCTGCTTTCATTTATTGATACTGGTTTACGACAACATGCCCTGATTGGCCCGGATGCTGATTATTAGGATATGTTTGGGATATTTCTACTGCACTGACAATCAAAGCTAAGTCTGTACTTATAGTGACACTTTGAAACGTGTACGTTTGATCTCCCCACTGGGAAGTGAAATATTCCCAGCTCTGAAAAAAACTGCAGTGATTGACTTCATGTCTCAGTGCCGTGTGCTAGTTCAGTCTATTTCTGGCTCCAGTTCAGCCGTCATATCTCGCTACAAGATACCCTTGACTTTCCCGGTTCTTACACCAACCATGCCAAACCACATTCCTCTCTGCTCTGATTGTACTATGTGTGTATGTGTGTGCAAGTGTGTGTGTGTGTGTTGTTGTGTGCGGTTGCATGCGTGCGTGTATTTGGACTGTGTATTACTGAGTGATCAAATTATTGTCTTGAAAAGTTCTAGTATCCGTAAATCAAAGTGAGCACATCTTCAACAAAAATAATGAACAGTACTGCAGTCAAAACAGCAATACAGTCAGAACATGTAACAGCAAAACAACAGATATTAACAAAAGAGAGAAAAAAAACATGAGTAGAGTGGGAGGGAATTAGGAAAAGCTTCTCTGTCAAAGAGAAAAACCACTCAACTTCTACTGAAGGAGAGGAAGAGAGGCAGAGACAGTGTGCTAACAGCCCACCCACACATTCATTAACATGAGTCACAACACAGACTGAATGTAAGCGAGCCACAGAAACTAGTGGAGTTTCAGGTTGTGGAGACACAGCACAAAGAGTTAGACTGAGTGTGAGATCAACAGCTCATCTGTGTCATTCTGCTTTGGGATCACAGTAAGTATTGTTGCTCTCTTTTCTGCTGTGTGGTTGCGCAAAGCTGCACTGTGTCTGGCACTGGTATTCTTCATATGCTGTTGTTTCCACTGCTCTGCTTGTCTTGATTTGCTCCGTCTGGTACGGCTTAGAGTATAAATGTTCCCTGACAGAAGTCATTCTGCATTATTCTACATTTAGAGTTTTTGGGTGGAATTTGTTGAAATTGCAGGACCTGTATTAGGACAGAATGAGAGTGCTGTGGAGCATTTTGATGTTTGTTTTTTCCTGCTAATCTTTGTACTGTTTGATATAAGTCTTTTAAAGTGCCTGCCGCTGATTAAACAGCAGCAGAAATATGACAGCTAATTTTTTCAGTGTAGTTGAGGGTATACTAGAGTTTTGGGGTTTTCATATTTTTGCTACTTATCTTTTGAAAAATACAGTTACCTTTATCCTTAACAGGCTGTATGTCTGTATTGTTTCAACATAATTCCACAGCTGTGCGTGGCATTTAGTTCTGTCTGATTCTACAGAGGCAGTTCCAACAACCTCCAATAACTGACATACTTTGCTGATGCCATGACAAATGAGTTGGAATATTCAATGGATATAGTTTCAGCTAAATGTGTGGTGACACCATTTCTGACATCACTTCTTCTTATTTGAGGTTGCTGTAACCTATAGATAGATAGATATAGATATGTTATTGCACACGCACGCACGCACACACGCACACACACACATATATATGTGCCAAAGCTTGTGGAACGGCAGCTACTGAATCTGTGGTCCAGGTTATGCTAATATTGGCTTCAATCCACATGCTACCAAGTTGTACGGAGCATGAATTTAATTTGGCAAATCATACACGCTTAATATGGATACAGGTTTTTTCTTGTTACTGTGTCTCACAGGCTTCTGGGATGCTCAGTTGTGCCACAGGAGGAAGGGCTCAGTGTCGCTGACAGGGACTGCAGCTCCTGATAGACCTCCCCCACCTGTCCAGAGACCTGTCTCCTCGGCAGCTGCTCCAGGGCGCCCTCGACTTCGAACTCGAACCCCATCTGAGCTTGAGTGTTGCCAGTCCAACGGAGCACTGTGCTTCATCAATCCCCTCTTCATTAAGGTTCACCAGACAGATGGTGGTGACCAGGGCACCACTCCCAACACACCTGACACAGTAGAGCAGGGCCTCAGGGAGGAATCCAGCAACACAGAAGCCACCAATAAGGAAACTCTCCACTCTTGTAGTGACAGTTCTCAGGTGTGTAGCTCAGATCACGGTGAGAGCAGCCAGTCAAGTCAAAGGAAAGTGCACAGCCTTGGAAGAAACACAGAGCTACAAGATAATAACAGACAAACCGGCAGCAGTCAAAAGCTACCTGCTACAGAGTGTGTGTCTCGGTCTCCACCCCCTCGTCCACCTCCGCCTCGATTTGCTCCACAACGCTCAGCCCCTCCTGTCCGACAGCTCAGTATGCCGGAGAAGATCTCCTGGATCAATGTCCCCAAGGAGAAAATGGAGCAGAGAGAGAGGGGCAGCAGCCTCCTTTCTCGTCTCGGCTCCTCACTAAGCATCAGCCCCTCTTCTTCCCCTCCCAAGAGACTCAGCATCAGTTCTCCCATTTCTATCCCCCGCCGATCCCTGCCACTCTCCCTGTCATCTCTGTCATCCTCTCCTCATCGATCCAAAGCCTCACCATCATCCAGTCAAGAGGATGCCCAGTGCCATTTGGCGCTGGAAGATGATACTATTGAGAGGGCCATCATTAGGGCCAAACTTTCTCAGCAAAATTCTACCAGAGCCTCCACCCAGGACTCCTGCAGTCCTCCAGACCCTTCCTTCATGGCAGCGAGCAAGGCAGGTGGAGACGAAGAAGCGGGTGAGGAATGCAGTGGGGGCGGCCAACGGCTAAGTGACATGAGCCTTTCCACAGACTCGTCAGACTCTCTGGATTTCTCTCAGTCCTCCGCCTTTTTCATTCCTCCTCTGCATGACCCCAGCCCTCCCACTGTGGCTGACTTTAACACCCACCTCCCCCTCTCTCTCCCACAATCCCACCTGTCCTACTGTGGCTTGGAGGAAGATGATGATGAGGAGGATGAGGAGGATGAAGAGGAACCTGACTATGGCGTCAGTCTCGAGAGTGATCAGGACCAAGACCAGGACCTAACCATGGTGCCACCTGGGCACCACACGAAGCGTCGCCCCAGTGCCAGCGCTTTGGTCCTCCAGAAGGCCCTACGAGGACATCTGCGCAAGATGAGTGGCGTTTTCAATTCACTGCTGACACCTGAGAAGAGAGCGATCCGCAGGGTTCTGGAGCTGTCAAGGGATAAAGGGTCCTACTTTGGGTCCCTGATACAGGACTATGTGAGCTACATGGGCGAGGGAGCTGGCACCCAGGCCTGGCAGGGATATGCCTCTGGACTGGAGCTGCTACAGACTCTCCGGCAGTTCATCACTCAGATGAAGAGCTACTTGCGACAGAGCTCTGAGATGGAGCCACCAATCGAAAGCCTCATCCCTGAAGACCAGATTGGTGAGTTTAAAATAACCCGATTCCTTCACCTGTTACTGTAAGAGAATCTAGCTGTGTTTTCTCACCTGTGCTGTTCCACTAGTTTTACTAACAAAACCTGTTCATAACACTAGTGGAATGGCACAGCCTGTAAACCGCAAATGTAGTTGTTGCCTCAGTCTGGAAAACAATGTTTGCTAAACACTATAATTACAGTAATTGCGCCAAAAACTTTGGCCAACTCCAGTTTAGACTACTGCTGATTCCAGGACTGGTGAGCTGCAATATTTCTACCTTTTTAGCACTATGAGCTCATTGTCAGCTCAATAGGGAGTGTGGTGAGCGTCATTTCTGTTGTGCTTGTGAATAATCCTGTGGTTATGTTTGGGAAATGTGAATGAGTGATAAATCCTTATTGCTGTGGAAACACCGTGTCACAGAAACCACGTTGAATGCAAATGCAGCAGTTTCACTTCTATATTTTAGTTTTGAAGACACTGGAAAACTTGTCCTCACGTGTTGGCAGCTGGATGTGAACATGTGTGTTTGTGTATGTATGCATTTCTGGTGAAGTAAGGAAACACACTAATTATATGTTATGTATGCCTGGATGTATCTATTTGAAAAACAAAGTAAAGGTAGGTGATCGTGGACTCAAATAAACTGTACTTTTTGAAATGGAGTACAAATCTTCTGTAGGCCAATGATATCTCTTCTATTGTCCTTTATTATATCCGTCCTTTATTGCATCTTACAATGCCATGAAAGCAGCACGAAAAAGGAGAGTGAGACACAACCTCATAGATACACAAGATCACACACACACACCTGCCGGAAGAGCGCTTTGAATCATTTAGGCCAAGATTCAGTGACTGCATTAGACCTTGGACAGAGTAACATGTAAACAGAGAGCACAAAGAGGGTTTTATATTAGGAGGAAGGAGGCCGCTCAACCAACCTGTTTCTGCTGGCCTCGTTCAAATAGTTTAGCAAAGGGCTGTAATTATGAAGTCATGAAATGGGTGAAAAACTGTTCTTTTTATCAGTGGTCATCACACAGCATGAAACCCCATCGTCAGTGCTGACATTTTACAATTTTTGCTATTTTTTTTAAAGAGTTGTTAGCAGTTCAAAATACATTTTTATATGTTTTCACTAAGCTTATTTGAAAATGCTAATTGTTTAAGTACTAATCAGCTTCTGAGGACAGTAAAATAATTGTCAAGTCCACCTCTCTTTCCCTCCAAAGGACGCGAGGAGAACTCAATTCAAATTTCCAACTCAAACTTTTATTTTCCTTTTAGTTGGTCGGTCATGATATTTCAATAGGTTGTAAACCTTTAAAGACAGAGAAACGACATTCATACCATCAAACACAGGACCAAAAAGTTGACATATTACCCACTTAACCATTTAAATGAATCAATCACTTAAACCTTTTTAAAATCAAATAAAGAATAATCAACACTTTAGTAAAGTTTAGTAAAGTTTTAACATTTAATAGAACATATATATTTTCTATGTTTTTACTTTACTTAAACTCAAAATGAAACATCTTAATTCAAACTCATTTGACATAAAAATGGAGTAAATGCTGCAGGCTTTCATTAACCAATCACACAGTGAGCAGTTAACATAAACTTGGCCATATCAAGAAACATTTGAAACCACCAAGAAAGCAAATAAACCTTTCACCAACCATTGGCGTCTTTGGACTGAATCCATGAGTGGACTTGGATCTTCTTTGTTCTTCCCTCGTGTCTTTCTCTTCTGAAGATTGTTTGGCTGACTGACTGAGCTTCTCCCAGTCCTTCCCAGGTGTCCCAATCAGTGATCACTGATCAGGTGTCAAGCACCAGGTGTCAGGTCCCTCCTTGCTGCTACCAGTGCATTCTGGGAAGTGTAGTATTTAGGTCCCATGTCCTGAGATTCAGCTCAACAATAATGTCATCTACCAAAGTCTAAAAAATTAACTGCAAGTTTGCCATAATGTCATCTACATTATCAGAACCTGAGCTTCAGATTTAAAATCCTAAATGGGGAGGCTGTATTGCAAACTGAAAATGACAGAATATATCCATTTGTGTTATTGGAACTGTGGAATAATCAGTCCGACTTTCTCAGCCTCTGTTGCTTTGATTATAAGCATCGACTTGGTGAAAGAGAGATACTGTATCACTTGAGTACTCTTTCAAACCAGAAAATGTTTTACAACATCCTAACAGATGTATCACAGCTTCAACATGTAAAGCTTTAAGTCTTAGCTGTGGGAAGGGTCTTTGGCAGAGAAGAAATTATGCTTTATTTATGGCTTCAGCATTTGGAAATTTTGAAAAACAAATGAAAACTGGTGAGGCAGAGAAAATTATTTTAAAAATATCTAAATCTATATTAACGAGAGCACATCTCTCTCTTTGTGAAAGTCTAACCAAGACATACACTGCCCTCAAAAACAATAATGTAAAGAAAAAAACAAATTGTCAAATATTGTCAGCTAGTTTCCTGGACATAGATTAAGACTATTCCTACCTAAAAACTTTTCTTTCAGTGGAGATCTTCATTGAATTTTGGGGAAGCTAAGCTAAAACTGAAATAGAGTCCTATTTTTCTGTGTTTTTATGAGGCATATTGTGGCCCCCTCTCATGCCTGTTTTTTTGAATGGCTTGTTTTTCACACTGGGAGCTGCTGCAGTTTTTATTTCCTAGAATAGTTGCACAATATCTTGCTGTGGCAGCTTCAGAAAGTTTTCTGTTGAGCTGAATGGCTGGCCAGCTGGCCCAGATGCATCTGGGTGGCTATCTGCCAAGTCATGCAATCTCTATCTTACTCCAACTTCACTTCTTTTGTACCAACTCTCCAATCAGAGTGAGAGGATTATAGACAAGCCCCCACCACATACTGCCTCACACTGTCTCTCTCTGACACTCTCTTTGCATTTGCTCTATATCAATTCCCCATCACCTAAATTGCCAGTATATTGGTTATTAGTTCTTTTATGCAATATTTAATGCAAGTAAATAATGGCTGAGTGTAACACAGAGTGGTCACTTCATTGAAATACTACCTTAAATACCAAAAAATGTAAAGCAAATTTAGCGAAGTTGACATACAGATAAGATAACATGCAACATCTACAGTCTGTGTTGAAGTGAAGGAACCATTATGTTTCAGAAAAAAAAACAGAACAATAAAACACACACATTTTCAGATATGGAAGGGGATTTTTTGTTGTTGCTTTCTACACTCACTCTGCAACCCAGCCATGTTTGTGTTTAGGTTCAGGATGTTCAGGCGGGGCAAAGACATGGGCGGGTGCAGAATGGACTCCGTTGTATTCCACGCATCCCACACAGAGAGACTCTCCTCCAGCAATTAGCTCCAGCCAACTCGACGTCATGAAGCTCAGCTTGTGGCATTTCACAAGTGTCTCTGTGTTATAATAACATGAGCAGCCGGATGAGACCTGGGGCTTTCCTTATTATCTTACAGGGTGCGACATCTTAGCCTCAATCTGAAAGAGATCAAAGCGTTCTTGTCCACAGATATAAGAACTTCATGTTTTTCCATTTTGGGAAAGCATTGGGCTTGAGACCACTGTCATACCCAGCTGTTGATAATAAAGTTGAAGCCAGCAGCCTGTAAGTGAAACATCAAAATTTTCCACACTGCCAGGACTCCAGCTTTAAATGAAAAAAATCACAATTTTTTATAACTTTGCATGGCACCAATTTTACCAATTCTCTTGGAGTTCATGCACTTGAGTTTACAAGGCTGCAATTGGCAAAAAAAAAAAAAAAAAAAAACAACAGGTGAATTTCCTGATGGGTTTAGAGCATGGCTCCAAGAGAATTTTTTGTATGCTGCACACAATAAATATACTTTTCAGACGTTATACTGTACATGTTGGTGAAACACAATGTGAAGGCTGTAACTGAAGCTTTAATGGTGCATATCAAGAAGGAAGTAAGCTATCAGTTGGTCCAGTGACAGGACAGATAAATTCACCTCTCCTGATTGCAGAGGGCTATTTATACTTCAAGGAGACTCAGTCACATTGTCTACATGTCATTGTGTTTGAGTGGAGATAATAATACAATGCAATACAATACAATAACTTTATTAATCCCCGAAGGGAAATTCAATTATCTGGGGTCTCATCTGTTTACTTTAGAATTAAATAGTCTAATTACTGATGGTGAGAAAGATTTTCTGAATCTTTCTGTCCTGCAGTGCAGGGATAGGAGTCGTCCACCTCCCATGTTTTGTTGCTCATTGAGGCAGATATGAAGTGGATGATCCATGTTTGTCAGAATGGCCTCCATCTTGCTCAGTGCACGTCTCTCCAGCTCATCCTCCAATGAGTTCAATCTGATTCCAACCACAGAGCCAGCTTTTTTAATCAGTTTGTTCAGATGCCTTGCATCCTTGTTTTTCATACTGCCTCCCCAGCAGACTGCAGCATAAAACAGGACACTTGCTACCAGACTGATAAAACATCTGCAGCATCTTACTGCAGATGTCTAATGATCCAAGTCTTCTGAGGCAAAAAAGTCGGCTCTGGCCCTTTTTGTAGATGAAGTCTACATTTTTAAACCATTCCAACTTATCAAGGTGGACACCTAAATATTTATATGATGTCACCACCTTGATGTCCACGTCACAAGTGTTCACTGGCTGAAAAGGGGGTTTGGGTTTTAGATGTGCATTTGTGTATTATATGTTTTCACTGTTATTCTGTCTGCTGTAAGTGTTAGCCAACAATTGATGACAATGACCTGGTGGCTACACCTATAAAGTTCATTAAACCTCACATGGTCTGCTGTTAATGTTTTATGTCTGTCAAGTAGAAATCCTGAGACACATGGGAAACCCGAACGCTTGTAACTCATTTTAGAAAAAAAGGGACAGAGACTTCACTTTAAAATGACATTTCACTGTGCAGTTGTCCAGGACAAGGTGATTGGTTAGAGGCTAGGAGAGGACAGAGAGGATGTTTGCTGAGAGGATGTTTATATCAAGTGGGAAGAGGCCCTTGTTTCATGGCAAGAAGTGTGTGTGTGTGTGTGTGTGTGTGTGTGTGTGTGTGTGTGTGTGTGTGTGTGTGTGTGTGTGTGTGTGTGAGACATTGGCTGTTTTGGCTGTCCTTGACTGATAAGATGCCCTCAGGAAAACTGACTCCACTGTGGTTTGCACTGTCTGAGATACAACACAGGGGAGTGTGACTCATTCGAATCCTGCACTCAGTATTCAGAGGTAGCCAGGTATATGAATTGATTTTGAATCCAACACAGAATTTAAAAACAAAAGAGGCATTGACAGGTCAGCATTTAGTCGTGGTCATTCCTCTGAAATGTGAAAAATTTAGGACAACAGGGAAAATAGGTGCACATTTTAACAAGCTTGTGGGCACACAGCTTTACTTTGAGAAGCCCAATTAGTGTGTCTGTAAATGTGGACACTTCCCGTCTATAGAATGACTTGAACACAAGTCTCAACTGAATGCCCACAGTAAGGAATGTTGGCACTGCACTCCCTGTTTTTAATCACTTCAGCAGAGCTGCAGGGAGTCCAGTAAGTACTGAGCTCTTCCAAGTATCGAAAAAAAAAAGAAACTACTACTACACACACACAGACACAAACACACACTCTTAAAAGCACACACAGACGCACACACACTCACTCACACACAAATGCAAATTAAAAAGACATTAGTGGTTGCAATTCTGTGTGTCCTTAAGCAGGTTTTTCAGTTTGTTTTTAAAACTGTCATCAGCATACACGTGCAGATCGACACCATGGCACACCTGCCAGGTCCTGAAGGTCGCTGACATAAAGACTGATGTTCAGCCTGACATGATATGACCTGAGCCATACGTTGCTTCAGTGTCACTTTCATTATGCGATTAGATGACCTGTGTTGTACATCAAAGCAACTGAATATTCTAAAAATGAGATATAGTCACATCCTAGAATATTAATAGCAGCTGGCAAAGACAGGTGCAGCACCAACAAATCCAGTCTGTCTTCACCTCTAATCACTGATTAAACAAACAGGAACAAAAGGGAAAAAAACACTGTCAGTGCAGAGCAGGCATCCTGCTTACTGGCAATCCTCAATCAGCAGTGCTGGAACGAGGAAGTGAGAATGTGCTGCTGGCATGAGTGTCACCCTCTGCTGTCTGGTCCAGGTTCAACAGAGGCGTATCAGGAGGTGTGGAGAAACTTTCCACCAAGACACATACATTAGCAGGATGGACTCAAACATTTTATAACGACAGGACAGACAGAGACGGATTTTTGTGGATGGCAGATGCTGGATGTCATCCAGCTGTGGTTGAGAGTAAAACCTGTGTCTGCAGATGTGCTCAGCCAAAAAGAAAAAAAATCTGCTGAGTACACTGAATTGTGGAGAGTAGTCAGCAACACACACAGACAGTCCTCACACATGGTCCTTATTCAGCAGTGCTGTGGTTTGGCCTCCTTCCCTGCATCCATCCTGTCTGTATTATGATATCATGGTGTGTGTTAGTCAGGCTGCATGAGCTGAGCTTGTTAAAGCTCATGTTGACAGTGTCTCTGTCTGAATACACACCATGCTCTGCACACCAGCAACAACGGCATACTCATGGAAATCAAATAGAAGTCTATCAGTCACAGTGATCTGTGGACCTTTCTGCAGTTGCTGTTATCTGAGGGTTGTATCGGGTCAGGGGGTGTACAATAGCCTTCTTGCTGTGAGGTGACAGTGTTGACCGCTATACCATAGCGCCACAGCGTTACATTCAATAATGTAAATGTGTTGGAAATGCTTAGCTGTGTCCTCCTCTTCTCAGACCGAGTCCTGGAGAAGGCCATGCACAAGTGTGTCCTGAAGCCCCTCAAACTGGTGGTGAGTGCCGCCCTGCAGGAGTTCCAGGTGCGCAGCGGGGCGTGGCAGGAGCTGACGGAAAACCTGTCGTTGGCCAAGGCCCGGCAGCCGCATGAAATGGGCGTGGCTGACACGTTGCCCCCAGACCCTGTGGCCATTGAGAAGATCAAGCACAAGTTCCACACTATGTGTAAACTGTACTCCCCAGAGAAGAAGGTCACCATGCTGCTGAGGGTCTGCAAACTCATTTACACCATCATGGAGGACAATTCAGGTACACACCTGACAGTCGTACAGCTTTTCTACAGTGCAGTCGCAGTCATTGTCATGTCAGCTCAGCCAGTTTCATAAGTATGGAATGATTTCACCGTCCTGCTGTGTGTGTGGCTCAGGTCGTCTGTACGGTGCTGATGACTTCCTGCCCATGCTGACCTATGTGTTGGCTCAGTGTGACATGCCTCAGCTGGACAATGAGATACTTTACATGATGGAGCTGCTGGACCCCTCACTGCTGCATGGAGAAGGTGGTTGTAAATTCTAGAGAACCTTCACTGTTAGATCTATTCAGACCACACTGTTCCTTTGGAAACCAGGCTTCTTACAGCTTCTGTGTTGCTAATTCTCTACATCTGTGTGCTCCTGTGCAGGTGGCTACTACCTGACCAGTGCATATGGAGCAATGTCCCTGATCAGGAATTTCCAGGAGGAGCAGGCAGCCAGGGTGCTGAGCTCTGAAACCAGAGATACGCTGCACCAGTGGCACCGTCGACGCACCACCCTGCGCTCCGCACCGTCTATTGATGACTTCCAGGTGAGCACAAACAGCTGTACACTTTGAGAAATAGTGTCGAACATTTTGACAATTTTTACAGATGTTGCATTACTGATTGTAATGATCACTTGAAATTAAACTGCACAGCTCGACATTTCAAACAATTGCAGTTGTGTGAGCAAGTGCTGGTGGGAAGAATTATTTTATATTTGCATTAAATATAATCGTAGTGATCTACATACTAACGTTATGAAGACAGATCAAATTCTGCTGAATAATATCTTCACTAATTTCCTTGGCCACTTTCACACTCCTTAATAAAGTAATTATATCCACCTAGAATAGGCATAAAGCACATGTTTTTTCTATTTTCTAATATATATAGTATATCATGGCTCTAATATCATCCGATTCCAGACAATCTTCCCAACACAATTGAATTCTGCAGTCTTTAATGAATGAACATTAATGTACAGCAAAAATCATGATGGAATTCTAATGGATCACAAATAGACACACATATCCCACATTAAACTAGCTTCCAAATAAAGAAACACCAAGTGCCACACATTATGTCATAAATTCACTCAGTCAGGCAGTCTACGATTTACTTTAAAATTTCTTAACTCCTTTGTGTAAACAACTCAGTCACATTTGTCTTTTTAGTATTTGGTTGTCTGCATGAGGAGAGCTTATTTTGTGGTGTGTGTTATCACAGCCACTTCAGATTCCCTTAGCTAAAAACGTGGAGGATTTCTAGTCTCTTGGTTCCTCAAACAAACGTTGCAAGTTCTGCTTCAGGTGTTTGCTTTAGCAGCCATTGTGGCGGAACTACAATTCTACAATTTCATTTAGCAGATGCTTTTATCCAAACCATCTGCTGAACTGTCTTTGCAGAGTGTCTGACTGTTTCCTCTTGAATGTCCCTCAGAATTACCTGCGGGTGGCGCTGCAAGAGCTGGACAGCGGCTGCACTGCCAAGACTCTACAGGTCCGGCCTTATGCCACTGTGGAGGAGGTGTGCCAGCTGTGCGCCCACAAGTTCAAAGTGTCCGACCCTGAGAATTATGGTCTGTTCTTGCTGATGGAGGGCAGCAGCCAGCAGCTGGCCCCGGATACCCACCCTCAGAAGATAAAGGCGGAGCTCCACAGTCGCCCAGAGGCCGCTCCCTTCCACTTTGTCTTCCGCCGTGTGACCAACAGCACCCGATCGTCGACTCATCTTGACGCTACACCCAACCTCAATGACCTCAACGTGACCTCTGACTCTCAGGCTAACCTGAATGACCTCAGTACAGAGCTGTCACCCCCCTCCTCCCAGCTCAGTGTCAGCTTAGGCCTCAGCCCAACCCTGACTTTCAGCCTGCCGCCCAACCACCTCGACAGTAGCTCCACCTCCATATGATTGTAGCAGCAAGTGGAAGCCTGAACGGGCTCTTTGTTTCCAGGTTTCCACAGTATCACCCATTCTCTCCAATGAGCACGGTTCATGAGCCATAAATGAGCCAACATGTTGAATGGGCAACACGCTATGTCGTGCCAGTCTTTACAAAGCCTGACTTCTCCTTTTGGATGACACGTCTGTCTCAGTTAACATCCCCTCACTGGAAAGTTCTGTCTGACAGACACGACTGAAAGAGGAAAAGAAGAAAGGAGGGAAGGAAATGAGAAAGATGCAGTTATTTTTACTTTATTGGTTCTGGATTTGACATCAGAGCAACACTTCAGTGAACACAGCTCTCAAATTTCTAAACACAGATGAAAGTTGTCAGGCTTGCCTTCACGCTGCTGCTTTAGGGTCAGTGGTGGTTGTTGCTACTTTTAGAGTACATGGAGGGAAATCTGATCTCAGACACACATGGGACTAATGTGTGATTAGTCACTTTATGTATCCACGTAGTTTGTTTAGGTGATAGAAGGAAGATTTACTTCTCACAGTTGCTGGTAAACTGTTGGCTTGTTGTTTGTGTTTTAAAATGAGTAATTCTTCCAGTTGTATGTTTCCATAGATTTGGTGCCACCCTGTGGGAACTGATGCATACAGCAATGTAATGTTTTCCAAAGTTTTCATTTGAAGAAACAGTTCAGGCCACTGGGAGGAAACAAAACACTTCACATCAACAACTATCAGAGGACATGTAAATAATGCAAAAGACACTATGAAGTGCCATGAGGAGGTACAACTTGCTGAAATGTTGCTACCTTTACTTTAGTGACCCACTTTAGAAGATAATCAGTTATTAAATCTATGCTGTGGCTACATTAAACACCAGTTAAGACCAAATTATGGTTTCTGCATCCCTGCGTGCTAAACTGATGCAGACTCTGAAAGCTGACGTTGTTCTGTTCATACTGCAATAGGCTGCGGTAGGTCTACTGCAGATGGCCACTGTGGAATATTCCTAAGGTGTGTCGAGCTCAGTGGGCAGACATCTGCCAGTGATTACTTCAATTACAGCTTGTGGATGATTCTTAGACAGTCTCTCCTCTAAACAAGAATATCTTTTATGCCTAAATAGTTTTCGTGGCATATGTGCATCTCACATATTTTGGGCTGCACATAGACATCCGCAAGGGGTGTAGACATTCACAGACTTGGGTGGATAGACCCTTGCAATGGATATCCCATTCTCCTTCCAGCATGTAGCATTTGTTATGCATAAAGCTGCATACTTTCAGGCATATCCCATCATTATCATTGAAATTTAAAATTAAGACAAGTGCCTACACAGGGATCAATACTTTTGCTACAAGATATTTATAAGAAAGTGTAAAAAAAAATCTATGAGAATTTTTAGGATTAACATTGTAAAATGTAGTGAAATATCGTTCTTTCATGTAGTTTATGTTTAATGTTAGAAACAGGCAGGTCTGCCAGTTTTGATGTGAGTATCCTGGCGATATGATAGAGACTGTATGATACCTGATAGATGTTGCTTGGTATCATCTCCACCTGGATGGACAACATAGCACAAAGGAACAGTTGCTGGCTGCCCTATCTCACTTTTGACAAGGACTCATACTACTACAGGACAAAGGTTTATATCCTGATGAGAAGAAAGGATGATGTGACAGTTACAAAATGGTTGTGTGGACCTTTAAGCTGGTCTGAGGTGCATCACAGTCACAAGTACTGATATTAGGAAAAGCAAAGTTAAGTGACTATGACCAGAGAGGGAACAGTACTGAGATGGATCATTGTTGAGTTGGATACTGTCAGTCATAAATACTTGAATTTTAACAGTTTCAGTAGTCAGAAAATGAAATTCTAGTGCTGTTTTTGTTTATTGAATAAACTGAACTGCATCACTCTCCATTGAGTTCTGTTTGACATGAGGACGAAATGTTAATGTGTGAGGTGAGGTCAGTGGAGAGACAAGTGAAAGGTAACGTGGCTGAAGTGAAGGAATTAATGTCCTGAATGGTGTGTAAATAGCCTGTACGGAGCTCACCACGCATATCTCTGGGAGCCAAATGTTCTAAGTTTGAATTCACATGTACTGCCGTGTTGTTGCAATCTAACTTTCTTAAACTAAGCAAGTATTTATATGTCTCTGTGCGGGGATTTTTCACAGATGGCTTTTCCATGTCTAAAATATTCCTGGTGGTGTCACAATGTCATTTGCATCCATTTGTCATTGATATCAGAAATATTCTTTTGCACTTAATAAATGTTGGAAATGGAATTACATTTCTGTGTTCTTGTATTTGATCAAAGCACTTGTCAAAGTCCTGCTGTTCCAGTCCTTTGCCACTAGATGGGGCTCACTCCTCATATTCACAGCATCAGCATCTTTTGGTCAGCAGTTCTGTGGTCAAATGGAAGAAAAATGGAGTTATTTGGACATGAGGACGTGGCTTTTGTGTGGCCAAAGAAAGAGAAGTATCCAACGTCAAGAACGCAGCTGAAGGGTGTAGTCAATGTGACAATGTGATGC
This sequence comes from Amphiprion ocellaris, assembly GCF_022539595.1. Classification (NCBI taxonomy): domain Eukaryota; kingdom Metazoa; phylum Chordata; class Actinopteri; family Pomacentridae; genus Amphiprion; species Amphiprion ocellaris. The sequence goes on along the minus strand of NC_072781.1, from coordinate 27,230,388 downwards.
TTTGGGGGAATTTTTCAGCTACTGGGTCAAACAACCTTGTCAAAGTAAACAACATCATGAGAAAGGAGGATGACATTAAGATAGCGAACAAAAACATTTATCGGCTCAGAGAAAATCTTTTACTTGGGCAGCACTGGACCTTCCAACAAGACGATCTCATACACACAGCCAAAGTGGTTCAGAAATGGTGAACTGAAAACTACACCAACATGAAGCAACCCAGCCAGAAAAAAAAGCCCATGAAGAATCTATGGAGGAACTAATGACCAGAGTGATGGAAGGAAGCCTTCAGCCTCAGAGATCTTAACAAAGAGAGGTGTAACAAAATCCCTGTGAAGATATGCACAAAGATTGTTATTGATCATAATAAATGTTCGATTTATGTGACGGAAATAAAGACTTACAATTAAATGTTTAGTAAAAAGTAAAAATAAATAAATAAATAAATTCAGCGTCAACATCTTGAACAATATTTTACTATCTTTTCGTCATTTGTTCGTCGTTTCAAGCCAGAAGAAATCTACTGATCAAAAAAGATTTATAGTATAAGTCAAACTTAGGTTTTTGGTATGAATAATGTTGTGCTCAACTGCACATTAAGAACTGGAAAGCAAAAAAAGAAGAAGATAAGTAAGATATATCCATCCATACAAGTAACCAGGAAGAGAGAAATGATCTAAAATGATGACAAAATGAGAAGGCTAAGATACACAAACACAACCATTATATTTGATAGAATTTTGCTCTTTGATAAATATGACTGTGAAGGCTTTGACAAGGAGCTGTTTTTCATCTGTAATCTGGAGTCAGGCGGTACCTACCTGGCAGCGTCACAATGACCTCATTGTGACGCCGCCACCGTCTCTACAGCTGGTTTGCTCTGAGCTGGAGACAGCTCCACTCTCATCACACAACAAAGCCTGTACTAACCATAGTCTCTTCTCAATTTCAGCACATCTGACTCTGAAATCAAAGTTTATGTAGTGAAAGTCACAAAAAAGAAGCTCTTATTTAAGCTAATTTCTGTCACATTTGTGTTCTTTTTCCTAGTTTCAGAGTTTATTCCCTTGATCTGTTGAAGCCTTATATTCTTATCAGCTGATGGATGCCTAACTTTAAATGACATTCTTCAGTCATGTACCATCTCTACAGTTCAGGACTGTAGCTCTCCCTATACAGTCCCAGTTTCTTCTTTTTAAAGAGGAGCTCAGTCGTCCCACTGACCAAAAAGATGCTCAAAGAGAAAGATTTGGATTTGTTGAATTTTTCTTTACAAATATAGTAGTGTAAGGTCTTTACTGTCTGAAGTGCTCTGAAACTACATATATTGTGGATTGGCATGACATAAACAGAACTGAATTGTACTTAAAAATAAAAATCTATTGGTAGGTCCTTGAAGGTGTGTTTCTGCATGCATGCGTGAGTTAATAGGTCCAAGAAAAACTCACTGCAACTCAAAAGATGGGGTTACCTTAAGCAAAGACAACTTTATTAATGCTCAGGTAGCAAAATGACCTCTAAAAGTACATTTGAAACATCTAAACACAAAGTAAACCATTCTGTTCAAAAGTTTCTTCTGTAGGAAGGTAAAGCTCGGGTACGTAGAGAAACAGCATCTGCAAACACTCTCACTCTCCATCTCTTATTATGTCCTATGTTAGCAGCGGCATGCAGTCACCTAGGATATCCAGTTCAAACTACATCCAGTGCCATCTAAAAACTCTCCAGACTTTCATCCCAAAGCACGTCAAGATTTACCATAAATAATTTATTATATTGAAATATCTCCATGCGAGTAAACAAAGGACGATAGCGTCAGAGGTCTCACACACATCAAAACAAAGGGAAGTACAAGGGAGACCTAGGATCTATGAAAATATATTCAACAGATATACAGATTGAGACAAAAAATATATGAATACATTTACACCTATTTATATACATATGTACATCAGCAATGGGGGATAACCCATGTGAATATCACAAATTATTTAGAAATCTCCTCTACAATATGCCTCGTTTCAGAATGTGAGCATTTTGGTGGCATTTTGGTTCATTTCAGAGACTTGGTTCCTGCAGTGAATAGCAGCACAGAATGCATTGAACCAAATCACCTGTAGCATACCGGGAGTTTTTGACGGTAAAGTGCTGGATACAGATATTTTCTGATAAACATAATAAACCAAAAGAAAATTCCTGGTTTATACAGGCATGGTGGATGACAGTGATTTGTCTTCAACAGTCAGCATATCAATTGACATGGAGTGGGTCAGCCTACCAAGACTGAGCAGCAGGGAGTTAGTAGCTAGTGATAAAATGCTACAATATGTATGAATTATCCACTTCTTGATTTGACTAAAATCACTGAATCTTGAACAGTCACTTGTTGAAGTGTGTTCCACTATTTTGGAAGCAGGAAAGAAAAAGGGCAGTGTTAGGATCAGAGTGATTTTGACAAAGACCATACTGTAACGCCTCCATGATTGGTTCAGAGCATCTCCAGAGCAGCTCTGTATGATGCTGTATAGCTACAGACTGGTCAGCGTCCATACTGAAGAATACACAGGTGTAGGAGCTGGACCATGGCCTGATCTGATCAATCACACTCTCTTACACATCATGTGACGAGTCATGTGTGTGTGTTCATCATTTAACTGTAGAAGAGATGGCAGCAGAATGGGGAAAAATGCAAAGGACAGTATGATGCTCTGGGCCGTTATCCACGTGAATGCAGGACCCAAGGTTTCCCCGCAGAGAAGGGAAACCTTGGGTCCTTATTGCACCTTTAATGTTTCCACAATTTTTCCTTAGTGCCTGATGATTCTGACATACTGTCTCATAATCTGAATTCCCAAGTCAAACTGCGTAACCATTAATTTTCTAACCAAAGAAGTTAAGAGTGATTTTTTTCACTCTTAATTTTAATCTTTTTTGGGGGGGTACAAATGTGCGTTCATAATTTTCCTTTGGAAATCAGAACCGGCAACATTTTCTTTGTAAAGTGTTTCAGCGTATTATCATACGTTGGAAGAAATAATTAAGAAAAGATGCAACATTTCTACCCTGATAAACGATAAAAAACGGTGACCTCAGGTGCCATTATCAAGAGCTCCCATCTCGATGATGTTAAAACAGTGTCTGATAATGATTTGAACAGTTTAGCTTATTAGGAATGTTTAGAGCTGTCTGGTTCTGTATGTTGGTAACAGTCCTGCTTTAGATTATTGTTGTCAGTGATGAATCATTTCATTAAGAATGACAAGTTGATATTGACAGACATCATTTACAATTTGAATACATTTTTAAACTCTACTATAAATGTTTCTTTGAATAGTAAAGTGGCATATTTACATATCTGTAAGCTCATAGTTATTGCATTACTTTAGATTCAAACCCTGTTTTCCGGTCATAGCACAGAGTACTCTGCCTGTATCTGAGAAATCAATAAATATGGAGGATATAGAAACAAAAACAACATTAATTATTTGTACATTCGAAAGACCGTAATTCTCAGATTTGATCTTTTATATTACTTATCAATAAATTAACAAAGTACCTGAAAAAGTCATTCAGTTTTTAGTTTTAGCAATAGCTTTCCCTTAGAGAAAAAAAAAACCAAAAAAAAAAAACCATGAGTAGGGCACTTGACATTTCAAATGAACCAATGTGCTGGCAAAGCTGACATTTTGATGGGTACTGTGTGAGAATCAACACTCTGACAAGCGGTCACTCACAGTCTTTGAGGAACAGTGTGACTTCGCTGGCCTGCAGTGGAATCCAAATCCCTGGAGGGTTTCACAAACCACATTATACATGCTCTAAAAACTAGTAGGATTATTTATGTACCACAAACCTACCATATCTGGACAAATCTAGACATTAGGAATTACAAAATACAAAGAACTCCTGGATAAAAATAAAGTGGAACTACCCTCACCTTAAAGAGTTGGGGTTAAAGTCCTGCATTGTTACTCTACTATTACCTTCCTGCCACTTAAATAGCTTAAATTGTCTTTGGGCTGCACAGGAGTGAAGCAGGACGTCTATCCACCACAGAGGAAAAACCTCGTCCAGCTGACATTTTGAATAATGCCACCACTGTTTAGAGTCTATTTGGTCAGTGTCTTCAAGAGGAGAAAAAGCAGCAGTCCATTATTTCTGTTCCTGGGTGTCAGTGCAGACTGTGACAACAACAATTCCCCTCCCTCCCCGAAAAAACATACGAACACATCTGCTTCTCGAATACACGAACCCCATATAAACCTGCTTCATTTTACAAGGATCTTCTCCTTATAATCAGCATGTATTAGCAGGAGCAGCCTGGCCGCCTGCAAAGCTTTTCAGTGCAACTTTGAATTCTGCATTTCACATCCACACACACAACTACAAATCCAAATCAAATGAAATCAGCAAAACGACCCTCAGAGGAAATTGTGCTTGTTTTGTACACGAGTGGTTGTCTGAGGAGGTCTTGGCTTGGACGCTTGACTCCAGAAATGAAACCTTGTGTGGAAAGTGTTTTTGTGACCTCCAGAGGACAAATGTGCGTATTACATGAATAAATAATAAATAGGACATCTGCGGATATTTACAGGGGTGGGCTATTTACAGAAGGGAAATGGAAAAATAGCTAATCAATACCAAACAAAAAAGCTACAGCTGTTAGATAATTTATATAAAAGTGAGGGGATAATGCCCTGGTTCTGTGGAGGTGGAAATAATTGGGAAAGTCACTCAGCAGACTTAATTATGACCACATGATGGAAGTAAAAATAGTCAGAAGATAATGGTGTTTGAAAATGTACTCATCTGCATAACAGATTCTGTTCTCTGCCTAAAGACGTGACACGTGACTGTCTAAACAGCCCTTCATTATCTGCACCACGGTGCTAAACTACCCCCTCCCACCCCTTTACATCATTGCTTTTTATCATTTTTACTCTCAACTAGTAAATCTAAAAGACCTGCCTCTCCCATCAGGAAAGGTTAGCAGCTAGGAAACATCACACCTAAATACAAGGAGGTTCGAAATGAAAGGTCCTCACATCAGAAACTAGCAGTAGTTGGACAAAGATGATGCTTTTCCTTTTTGTAAATGTTGGTTTGTGGTAGTTGTCCTCGGTGCTCTTCTATGTGAGGGCTTGTAATGAGTCCGTCAGCTCCATCTCTGCTCCTGGAATCAGTCCCACGCTCTGGTCTGGTCGAGAGTAAACACCAGAGCAGCTCCATATTGCACCGAGCAGGAAAACAAGCAGGAAAGAATAGCAGAGTGGGACGTCGTCTCGGCAAAGAAACGAGAAGCCGGAAACAGTGTGAATCAGGTCTGAGTTATTTCATATTTGCCTATTAATTTTTACTGATTAGGTGTAGATTTCTGTCATTGAACACTACAAGCTACTTATGTAATACTTCACCTGGGATTCTTTGTAAACACCACCCCCTGTGTGTATGTGCGTGTAGCGTGGAGTGTAAATGTGCGTCTCAGTCGTCCCGGCAGGTGGGCAGGTTGACGAAGGTGAAGATGTTGTACTCGATCAGGCAGGAGAAGCACAGGAAGACGGTGTAGAGGAGGAGACACATTAAACCCAGACGTCTGTCCAGCGTCCACTTGTTGAGGTGAACTCCCAGGACCTGCACAGACAGAAGGCAGAGAGGGGACAGACGAGCTCATCAGGAGACAGAGCGATAAAGGGAACTGTGGTATGAAGAAGCAGAAAGCTGTCAGAGGCGGAGACTGTCCTTCAGAAACTCACCGTCATGAACACAGATGCCAGCAGGAGCACCACAGAGAAAATCAGTCCTTTGCTGTTTAGTTTGATCTGCAAGAAGAAGGAGGTAGACATTCTATAATGGGGTGGGAAAAGATCCATCCATCCATTATCTATACACTGCTTAGTCCTCATTAGGGTCCTGGAGGGCTGGAGTCTATCCCAGCTGACTTAGGGTGAAGGCAGGGTTCACCCTGGACAGGTCACCAGTCTATCACAGGGCTACACATAGAGACAAATGATCACACTCACATTCACACCTACAGACAATTTAGCATCATCAATTAACCTCAGCATGTTTTTGAACCATGGGAGGAAGCCAGAGTACCTGGACCTACATGCAAACTCCATGCAGAAAGATCCCAGGTCCAGGCCGGGATGCAAACCGGGGAGCCCCATGGTACAATATTGTATTTTCTATACATTGCAATGATTGAGTGACCCATGTTCCCATTTTATTTACAGATACAAAACTTCTTCTTCAAAAAAACTGGCCACAAAAAATGCTAAGCCTGTGAAGCACCACAAAGTTAGTAGACTTGTTTCAGTGTATCTAATCTGGATTTGTGTTGAGCCCTGATTAGATTCCAAGACCCTCTCAGATGGCATGTGGTCTCACACACATTTCTTTATAAACTACAACTATGGGAATAAGAACACAGAAGAAGGGGCACTGGAGAACACCTAAAGGACAATTCATGACCTCCACAAGACAGATATGGGCCTTAAAGGTGGACAGCACAGTGTTCTATTTATTCTACAATAAGTCTCACACAGTTGAATTGTCCCTCATATCAAACATGATAGACACAGTCCTGTGGATGTTACTGAAAGTTTGAGACTTTGGACTTTTTCCAGGTTACAGCAGTTCGTCAGTACCTGACATTAGTCCAGCACAGTGGACAGACACAGCACAAATATTTAGAACGTCCCAGTGAGTTTAGGCTTCACCAGTTGAAAGCATTTACAAATCAAGGCAGTGACTTCTTCATTTACAAGTTTTGTAACACCGAAATATCTAATGATGTCATACTTAGAGTACCAGTCAAATGTTTGGACACAACAACACATTTTTGCTACGTAAGACATCAAATCTACAAAATATCATATATAGGTTTAAATAGAGTAAATAAAAGTTGGAGACATTGTTGGAGATTTATTCAAAATACAAGGCAACACTTAGAAATCCCATCTGGTTTGAGCTCAGTGGGATTAATGTTAGTTGTTCAGCAGGAATGAGCCAAAATACCTCCAGGCATTGTGAGGGCTGTTTGACCAAGAAACAGACTGATGGAGAGCTGCATGACATGACCTGACCTCCACAATCACAATCTTAAATAGAAGCCAGAGAATGATTACCTACATAAGTCCAAAAGTGCTGTTTCATAGATTCGAAGGTTTAGTCTTGCAGAGAATCAAAAAATGAAGAAAAATCTAGAATGAGTGTCCAAACCTTTGACTGCTACAGCATGTGACATCTGTGTTCTGGTTTGACACTGAGAAGAAGAGGTGTGATAAATCAGACACTGAGGGGAAGAGCAATGTGCCACTTACATCAGAGCCATAGTTGATGGCCAGGGTCTTCAGGGCCCAGGGGAGACCGAGCCCCACCAGGATGTCAAACACGTTACTACCAATGGAGTTGGATACCGCCATGTCTCCCATTCCTGAACACACAGCCAGAGAGGGCGAGTTGTGAAGCAGCAGACATAAAGGGAGGAAGAAAAGGAACAAAGAGGTACAGAGAGGCAGCATGAAAAGCAGAGTGGGCAGTGAGAAGACAGGAAAGTACAAGGGTGGGAGGCTGCAGGGAGGTGGGCACAGGAGAGATCAGTGAGCTATCTGTCCCACTGCCGGCCCAAAGAAACGATGAAGCGACAGCAGCTACAAAGCAGGGGAAGGACGGCTAAACTGCAGTGGTGAGTATCTGTGTCCCGCTGAGTCCACCACACACACACAGACACGAACGCACAAACGCACACACACACACACACACACACACAAACACACACACACACAGACACGAACGCACAAACGCACACAGAGAGAGAGAGCTGTTTAAATATTTAATGTCAGGAGCAAGAATAAACACACATGAAAGGATGGAGGAAGAGACCCCCTTCCACTGTCGTCCCCTTTTTTTACGGGGGGGACAGTGGAAAAACATGACAGGCTCATCATCTTCCTCACCCATCTCTATCTCTGTCATCTCCTTCCTTCTCCAGCTCTGTGATAGTGCCTTTGATTCTGTTGTTCAGCTTCCATCAAACTGCAGGTGTGTGTGTGTTAAACGACAGCTTGGTAGCCCATCATTTGGTGTGTTTGTGCTTCAGTACCTTGTCGTGCCACTATGAGGCTGGCCATGCAGTCAGGGACGCTGGTTCCAGCTGCCAGGAAGGTGATGCCCATGATGACATCTGGGATGCCGAGTGTGAAGCCTATTACTGTTACCTGACAGATACATAAAGGCAAAGGTAGGGTATTACTACTTGTATTTGGACAGCCATTGCAAATGCTGGTGGAGATACAGGAGAAAAACAAAAACAGCGAGAGATGAAACTCTGTATTTATCAAAATGTTACTATTTCTATTTAACACATAAAGATAAAATGGAAAATGAAATATGCCCTTACCAATATTTTTAAATTAACAATGAATGAAATTATGTCTGAGAGATGTCTCTGACACTGACAAATCCTCAGGTAATGATTACCTGACTGCAGCTTTGTAGAGCTTTTGAAACCCCATTAGGATGAGATTAACATTACAGGGGGGTGGGGGATAAAATATTCCCTGTGCTCCCTGTTGTCTGATTCATCGTTCTGGACAGAATTTGAACCCTCTGAACTCCCAACAGGTTGTGATCTTTTTTTTTTCCTGCTCCTGTCACATTTTTACTCACTATGGACTCATTTTGCAACATAAAGTCCTGCACCTCTATGGGAACAGCACACCCATGACTAGAAGTAGAGAGACCTCAGTCAGTAATGTCTTTGGCGCAGAATGACACAATTATCATGCCAACTGCAGTATAAACTAACTATACTACATGCATGGTTTAGCTATAAATTCAGCTGAACTGATTCTGTAAATGTGTGACTGTTTCCTAATGTGTTCACAAAGCCAGTATTAGCTCACTGATGCTACACTATTTCTTTTGTGCCAAACCTTTCAGTGGTCAGCTAACATGTTTGCAACATCAAAATGAAAATACCAAGCTTTTGTGACTTATTATGGTCAGCAACAATGTATATGATGAACATGTTGAAAAACTCTTTCCTCATCCAGCAGACACAGAGCAACAAAACAGTTCCACTTTGGTGAAAAACATCAGGGAATTAATTGTTTTTCATGGTGCTCAGCAGTAATTTTTGTTGGTAAATGAGCGACATTAGAATGGAACATGTCTGCATCTTCAAACCCAAAACAAGGAAGTGAATTCGGTGACGTACGTGCATTACGTTTGCGCTGGGGACTGCTATTATTGGTGGAAGTCATGGGAGGCTGGCCAGAATTGCGGAAAAGTTGCGGTGACTGGACAAAGTTGCGAGGTCGCGCAGAATTCGCAGAGATTGGTTGAATTCACGTGAATACGCACGATCGAAACATCGTGAATTTCTGGAGGGACTGACTAATGCACCTACTTTACCAGCAGCAGATGTGGCAGTAGTAAACAGCAATACAGATGCATTTATGCATGGTTTGATGTAGCACCAATCCACTGGTAAGGCCTTGAATAATGGCCACTAGTGATACAAGTAACTGCTGATAGGGTTGAAATGTGCATCAGTCTACTAGTATTGCCTTGGGGCTCCAGCAGGGTGTGAACCATACAGTCTATGGTGTGAACGCGCACTTTTTCCCTCACTCAATACAGACAAGCGAGCGGATGGACTGCGTGCTGTGTGTTCTTAACATTCTTCCCTCGCTACTCCCCTTTTTAAGGGCGCAACACAGACCTTCCTTCCTGCCCCACTTTGGTTTTCAGTTCAAATCTAAATTTCTCACAAATACACTTTCCATAATTCGAAACAAATATGTCATTTTTTCCCCCCGCTGTCGCTCACCATCCAGACCATGATGTAGGAGAAGGCAGCGATCCACAAGGTGGAGCAAGCGAAGGACAGCATGAAGCAGTTCTCCCAGCGAGGTGAGTTGCAGTTGGGGACGGTGAAGTAGAGCAGCAGACACAGAGGCCAGGCCAGCAGCCACTTCAGCTTATTCACCACACCAGCTGCAGACACACACAGCATGATACAGCATTGGACTGACATACACGCACTGTATATAGAGGAAAGACAGATAAAGACCACAGCAAAAAGCACCCTGTAAAACTGACAGTTCTGTCCGCCAATTAGAACAACTTACCATCTAGCTAAAGCAAGTCTCATCAGATTCATGCAAGTCTATTTTTGAATATGTAGCTTTGAAATGTGGAGACCATGCATTTACACTTTGTTGCAGAATGTCTCCCAGATTTATCATATCTGATATTAAGTGTGATGTGGATGAACAAAAGAATGATTAAGAATAGTATTTTCAAAAAGGAAAGAAAGCAGCAGTAAGATCAACTTGATAAAGACATAATTTAAAGTACATACCCTCGATCTGATAAAAGAACAACTCTTCTCCATCTGATTACCAGTAAACTCTAGTATCAGAGAGAATAGTGCAAGAAGAATATCACAGTCATGGTTTCGCTTCTGTTAAACTGTGTTTTGATCTAATTATTCATATTTCTACCTAAACAAGGTAATTCATTTTATAGTTTAAGTTTTTCTGATTACATTTTTCAGTGGAAGCAGTTTTACCTTGACAAACCAGTTTGTGCGTTGTGTGTGTGAGGAATGTACTGATGCTGGAAGACAAATGCTGACTACGTGGAAGTGGAAACATAAAGCAGAGTGTGACAAAACAAAATGAAATCTAACTGGAATTTTGTGCATGACTGTTCATCTCTTTCTATATTCTACATGTAGCTGCATTACGGAAAAAATCATGCTCCTTCTAATTCTCAGTTATTAACCTTGTGTTGTCAAATGTGAAGCTCATCTAAAAATGAAATAAATGAACATATTTAGGAGGAGTTACACTCTGGAATAATGTGATGTTAGCGCTGGACACAGTGAGTGCCTAGTCCACACAATCATGAGCTTAACATCCACCTGGGGTTGTTGTGGGCAAATTGAAAATGCATATAGATACAGTGGGGTGCAAACACCTAGAGTATAGTTGGCAGTTTTGTGGCAACTGCACCCAAACTAAAACCTGTGCTGCAGCCTGGCTACTGCTCTCTTTGAAGTGCTTATGCTAAGCTAGGCTAATCACCTCCAGTGTGCACACCTGTCCAATTTCACTTCTGCAAAGAAAGCAATTAAATGTGTTTTCCAACAAGTGTGACAGAAAACCAGTCACACACGAGTCCAGCAGTTACCTGGGCACTGGAAGGGTACAAAGGGTCCTTCTCCATCCTCTTCTTCCTCCTCTTCATCATTCTCGTTGTTCTCGTTGTCCTCGTTCTCTGTCTCATTGCCCGCCTCTCGGTCGTCATGGCGAACGTTGATGCCCCTCTCGGCTCCGGAAAGACCGTTTTCTATGCCCCGTCGACTTACTCCTTTCACAGGGACGTCAGAGTCACCGTTGGTCAGAGTCCTTGTGTTAATGAGACGCTGCCTCTGTACATCACCAGCACACACACAGAAACACAGAAGGTGGGCTGGGTCAGATCTCAGGGCTCAGCATGAAACATATTCCACTGATGGAAACAGCGTCATCTGACCTTAAATAGTAAATGTCATTCAACATTTGGCTCATTGTGTCTGTTCACAAATCTTTTTTATACTAAATAATGCAGACAGCTTCTGTTCAGCTCTAATTTTTACACAAACTTGTTCTGTCAGTTTTCACATGAACAACAGAGTGCAACACCATGAATGTCTTTGAGCAGAGACTGAAAGCGTGGACTGCTATCTCCATTGGAAAGACTATCACGTCTCCCCTCTCTCTATGATGGCAGGCTTTTCATTGTACCTTCAAGTGCAGCTCTTTGGAACAGACCACAGACAGGGCTGGATGAAACTTTGTAGAAACTAGTTTGTTGCAAACACACCCATCCCCTCAGGACTACATCATGCAGCGTCTTAGCTTCACCAATCTTGACGTTTAGAGGTAAGTTTTAGTCTAGCTGTCCATTATTAATGATAAAAAGACAGTAGTTAAAAAGCTAAAGGAGGTTGTGCTTTAAAGTTTCTCTGTCACCTGTGTGAGGAGAGTGGATGATTTCAATGAGTCCTCTATTTTTTAGACACTTTTGACTGGAGATGCCAGATTGGGGCATATTTTTAAAAAATGGGGCAAGTTTGTAATATGAGGAAAAAAATGTGATAAGACTGAAGTCCTAGTTTTTGGCAATAATAAACTGTACTTAGTCAATAGTGGTATGGTTCACTTAATGTGAAATAAAACAGTGCCAAAGAAACCACTTCAAATATTCTAATATGAAATGTTGTAACTCCTACAGACAGGGAATTAGGAATCTGTGTGTAACAATCTCCCCACCCATCCTACATTAGAGAAAGACAAATAGTTTAGGCTATGTGCAACAGATTTCTGTCCCTGCATTGTGGCTGTTTAATGCACGGATATCAGGAATGGCAATGAAACCAAGAAAATGTGACTTACTTTAAATACAACACCAAATTTCCTTGCTGGGGTACTTCTGGGAAGTGATGGACTGAAAGGTATTCCGCAGCAATGTCCCTTTTCCAAATGTACAATAGCATGACCTGCTATTGTATGTTTGTAAAAGGGCCTGATCGAGACCTTGCGTAGACACTGGGTGAAAAGAATGACATGACATCTTATGTTTCCTTCCACAGATTGCTGCGGAATACCTTTCAGTCCATCACTTCCCAGAAAGACACGAATGTCTGGATGCTCAGTGTTGGAAGTGATTCGCAGGTTAGAGCCTCTGTGCAGCTCCAGATTACCTTGTTAAAGAAGCTGTCTGAAAGGCTGTCCTCTCTCAGAAAAACACACTGCAGTCAATTTCAAACTGGAAATCTCAGCAATCCTCCCCTCCCTCCTTTTTTTCAATCAGCTGTGCAACAGCAGTGTGCCTGTGTCTGCTCTAACCTCAGTGATGAGCATTCTGGAAGCCATGGTGAGGCGGGTTCTGGGGGAGAAGTGGCTGGTGATCATGATCCTCATGCCGGCCTCGGAGAAGGACAGCTGGTGGGGATACGCTGACAGCAGCTCATCTACCATCAGCACGGATGGCTTCCTGTGGTGGTTCGCTACAGGACACACACACACACACATCATGACCACTAGAAAACACACAAATCTACTGTACAGTGTGCTCTACAGGCACACTGCCGTTGCACTGATTGCAGTGTCATGCACCTTATGTAGTTTAATACAACTGTCATCTTACTACCTGCCAAAGTTACTTTAAATCACTTGAAATCACTTTAAATCCCTCGACATGTGTAAATACTGTATATTGACTTTTAATACATTTAGTATTTGTAGTGATTTTAAAATTAGAAATGTTTTTTATAGTATTGTACAGCAAGGTTTTCAGAGTATACACTAACCTTTAATGTTAATGTTACTAACCTCTCTGTCCTGTTTTTTTATTTCTGTTGTTGTATGTAAGCTGCTGAATACTTGAATTTCCTTCGGGATTAATGAAGTGTCTGTCTGTCTGTCTGTCTGTCTGCCTGTCTGTCTGCCTGTCTGTCTGTCTTCTACACCCTGGAAAATCTGTGCCAAAACAAACATATATCTCAGAGGCACACAGTCAGATCCATGATGACTGAGTAAGCCTAATATATCCTATGCCTACACAAAAAGTAATAAAGTAAATATGGAAATGAGCTGCATGGAATGACTATTTCCTAACTGCATTAGAGTTCAGGAGGCAATGAAGCTCAGCTTAAACACTGCGAGCAGGTTTAACTAGTGAGCCTAGTTCCATTCTGAGGTCAAACCTACACCTTCACACCTCCGTAACTCACATGTATTTCCTCTTGTTTAACTGCTAAAGTGCCCACTGCTAGTGTACACCCAGCTGTTTAATCCCAGTTGAACAAAAAGTAAACCTTTTTTCAACAGAACAGCCGTAGCATCGCAGCCATCATCCAGTTCAGCGTTACTGGCAGCACCATTCCTTAAACTGGACGAGTTCTTCTTCCGTCTCTCCAGAAAACGAACAACGTGAGAGTTCAACCTGAAACACAAGTCAGGGTAACTCTACAAACTACGCAGTACATGTAGAATTGCCAAATAGCATCAGATTTTTGTACTATTTATGTTCAAGGAGCTACTGCAGGCTTTTATAGCTGAAGCAAAATGACCTCGGTTTAGTTTCACAAAGTAAAAGTATAGAGTACTTTACCCAAATCAATTTTTAGAACAGGTTTCATAACTTCAGGGTCACTCACTCATAGTTATAAAGATGTTATTTACTCTATCAATTTACACTTTTGATTAAACAGAAAGAAAGAAGCTTTTCAAATCTCTCAGGATACACTCACTGAGATATACCGTAATGTATAATTCTCTTAGTTTCCTTTCTTCATTCAGGTCTTGTAACTGCTGACTCATACTCACTTCATAATCAAAATGTAGACAAAATACATCAGAATCAGCGTGAGAGCTTCCCACCTAGAAAAGACAGGTGGGATCAATTCAGAATGAGTTACAATCTATCCTGTAATTTGCAGCTGTAAGTACAATTAGTGACATTTCTTTGGTTAAATCTTGGGATTCATTTTAAACGGTCAAGACTAGTAAATATCTGACTTACCAAACCACTTTTTCATCATATATGAACTGTAACAGAATGAGAAAAATAGTAGAGAAGTGACCATCACATAAATACTATATATACTATATATATATATATATATGCGCATTATATCTCAGTTGTGCTTTTGAATTTGTTGATCTGGTGTTAACTGTTAATTTATGGCAAATCTTTAAATGACACATGACGAAATATAATTTCAAGCATAGATTTGGACAGGGTTGGGCATTAAAGGGTTAAAGAATTCTCTACTGTACATTATATGCTAATATCAGTTCGTTCCTTACCACTATTAGAGCAGTTATAGACAAGGTGTAGTAGACAGAGTCTCTGAGCAGAGGCCAGCAGGACAGACGTATCGTCTGAGAAAAAGAAAGACAGAGAGAAGGCAGGACTGAGATGATGTTAAAACTTGCCGACACTGAACTGCATTTTTGTCCTGTTGAGTAACACATCCCACAAGGTACTCACTGCTGTGCACTACCCAAAAGATAAACCAAGTGCTGTGTGTGTGTGTCTGTTTGGGTCTTATGTAACATGTAATCTAAATCAGGGGGAAAAAAAACAACTACTTTCAAGTGTGTTTCTCTTCCTCGTGGGATTACAGCAGAACGGGACAGATATTGTCTTCTAACTCACCCCACACAGAGGGCACAGTTTCTACCTGAGGTTTTTAATGTCAACTGTGACGCAGCAACTTCACACTAGCATGTGGCAGATGAAGACAGAGCACAGAGTCTGTCTCAGTGCCTCTGTATAAGGTGGACATCGCCGTTCAGTAGGTGTCTTTGCTTTCATTGCACTCATTAATACAGAGATTTAAATGCTTGCCAAAAATCTGTGTGTGTGTGTGTGTGTGTGTGTTATGTTCTGTACCTGCAAAGCAAATATCCCACACACTCCAATAATGCAGAGGATGTTGAAGACAGCAGAACCCACGATGGTGCCGACCCCAACGTCACCTTTAGTGATGAACACTCCTGTACAGAAGGAAGCATAGATGACCCCACAGCAAGCTGTCTGTCCACATTTTAGATGGACAAAGTTGTTTTCTGGTCCTACAGGTTTGTCTGATTGTTTGCTGAATGAACTACTAAAGGTAAGTCAGAGACATCAGTTGTATAAGTTCAGCCTTCTTCTCAGAAATATTACATAAGTTGCTTTGTGATTAATGAATTTCCCTCAACAGGTATGTGAATGTAATGCCACTACCGTGTGTGTGTGTGTGTGTGTGTGTGTGTGTGTGTGTGTGTGTGTGTGTGTGTGTGTGTGTGCGTTCCTCACCAATGACAGATGTGAACAGTTCAGGTGCTGAGCTGCCGGCTGCCATGAAAGTGGCTCCTGCAACATCCTCACTCAAGTGCAGACGCTGATGGACAGGAAAAGAGCCGTAACAGGACAGAGATTCATTCCAAAAATTAGTGAGAGTGTGTGTGTGTGTGTGTGTGTGTGTGTGTGTGTGTGGATGGATGCTCAGTGGAAATACAGTAACCACCTGCACTGGTTTCTTACCTCACATATCTTCTCCAGGGAGGGAACAAAGTAGTCATCACACACCAGAGCCAGAGCATAGAACATGTACACAGCCTGCAGGGACCCAAAGACACATAAACAAAGGGAGAATCAGTACTCATAAACAAATGACCAAGACAGCTGCTGAGAAAATAGTAGTGTTTCATTTTCTGTATTCCCAGTGGTACCACTAATTCTGCCATTATTTGATGTTTGATAAAACTGAACCTGAGCCCCGGTCCAAACTAAGTACATACAATAGTACAGTAATACAAGGCTTGTCTTGAGTAGGCTGTGTGATACAGACTATAATTTCCTGCTGCTGAATGAAACACAATCAGAGTTCTTGTCTTAAGCCTCCAGTGAGACCCTTGAAACTTCACACCATTACTTAGGTCCCCTGTCTGCCTGTCTCACCTTTGACTCCTGAGCAAATTTGGGGGAATCTACCAAGTTAGTTATTTGTCTAGTTGTTTTCCAGGAACACTGTCAAACTGTACTCCTTCTTAGTAGCTAGAACAACCATCCACTACGTTGTGTCCTCCTTCATGGACTTTCATAATGCACTGTAACAATGGTTAGGACGAGTTCCCCAGGTGTTTGCTGTATGATTTGGTTCTCATTATCTTTGTTTTTCTTTTTTTTTTTTTGGATGGCTTTCATAGAATTATGTAATCGTGCTTTTGTCATTGTAAGTTTTGATTTGCACTTCATGACCTTGGTTTGGAAAAGCAGACTCACAGACTATCTTAAAGCTGACGTAAATCAGGGCCTCAAATCCCCAAAACACAGTAAGTTCAAGTTAAAATAACCAAATGCAATCCAAAGCCCTCCCATTTCTCTCTATCAGGAGGCAGAAGTATGAGTTGACTTCAAAGAAAAAAAAATCAGCATTTTGGAGAAAGTTCTTGGGGCTGAATGTTTTTTTTTTTTTTTTTTTTAAATTATGTCCAAACAAAAGCCAAAGCCCCATAATTAATATCTATCCATAACATCTGCAATACAGTATCTTAGTATCTTTACTTGTTTTTATCATTTTAAGTGAGAAGAAATCCATTGGGTAAAATATATTCCACTATAAATCAAAAGTTGGCATTGTTATGACTCATTTTTAGGCCTAACTGTATAAATCTACCTCCAGCAGCCAATGAACTTATCTCAGCACAAAGACTGGAAACAAGGAAACCGCTCTCAGACACATTTATGATTCTAACGCCACCTGCTGCTGAGTTGCTGCTTAAAGACAGCACTGGAGTAACCTTGATGGAAGGAAATATGCCCTGTTTTCTTCACCGGGGCTGGTTACACTGCTCCATAATTCATTCAGATCTATACAAATGAAGCCAGCCAGTCCATACATACATACATACATACATGTACACTCAGTCACATGTAGAGTGCTGCAGGTGACACTCACACAGAGGACATGCAGACCCACTGCTCCTTCAGTGCGCTCTTGGTTGGTGAAGTAATCCCTGGGGAACTCATGGATAGCTGCAAAGAGAGAAAAAACAAACACACAAACGCTGAAACATGGGAGGAAGGCGAAATATGAACAATTAAGTATTAACTGCGGGTGAAGGAAGATACCCCAAAGGAATGACTCACCAAGAAAGCACACATAAATAAAATAAAAACCAAATGCAATGAAGCCGACAAGCACAGATGCAGGATTTAACATCCAATAAGGTGACAGAGGTATAAATAACTAGAAGTGACACATCAGTGAATTCACATGAAAGCATTTGTTGAAACCCAAAGAGAAACACAACGAAAGGGAATACACATTTTTCATCATGATTCATCTTCTTTAATTGCTGCTTTTTCTTGTTATCGATTTTCAATGAAACGTCAGAGAAGAATCTCTAAATGACAGTTATGCATAAACGTCCAACAGCAGAGGGAAGACATGAACGAAGTTGTCTACAACAACGTACAGCTTTGGTCTGTTTTCCATTTTAAAATAGCTTGTATTTACTGTTGCTTCAGGTTTCTAGTCCTCAATCCTCCTTGTGGTTTCAGTCCACCCAGTATGAGGCAGCCTTCACCCATTCAACCTGCATCACTCCTACATCACTCCTACATCACTCCTACATCAGCCTCTACTGATCTGCAAATTATCTCTTCCTCCTCCCTGCTGTCATCTTTAAAAAAAAAACAAAAACGTGGTTTCTTTGCTCACGCTGCGTTCATTAAAATGTTGTGATTTTCCAGGTCTGCCGGGGGGTTTGTGAGCTGCCTCAGGGACAGTGTGTCATGCTCGCTCAGATTGTTCTACAGCATCACCACCAAGTACAGATGTAGGTCATGTTGAAATGCTTAATAGAAGAATTTCACTCAGTGCAGCTTCAAGTCCAGCTACTGGAGGCCAGCAGACAGAGAAGACTGGAAATTCTGCTGCAGTGTCTGGGGCCTATTTACCTTTTTTGGTTTTTATAGTGTAACCAGGCCTTTATATGGTGTGCTGGATACAGGTCTTTCCTCCTGATTACCTCTGTCCTCCCATTAACACACACTCCAAACTTCATCCATCTTCACCTATAGTCTTAACAGACTAAGTACAATGTTCCTCTCAGCAGCCTTAATTCCATGAGTACATTAAAGGTCATGTCAGGCCGTCACTTTAACTGTTTATTTTAGAATGATGCTAAGCTACTCAAGATTTCCTTCAAAATGTTTACAATAAATAGGAAGTGTTGAGTTATGTTAGCATGAGAATTTATGGTAACAGATTTAGCAATGTCAGCAGTAACACCCACAAAGGGCCAAATCTTCTGCACTGAATATACACTGCTATAGAGAGTGATTGTGTCACGGTTTGGGACGTACCCCGGGACCTTGGTGTTGGATAAATGTTCTCCTCCGGGACTGTTATGATGGGGAACACACCTGTGGATTCCCATTGGCATGTGCTGTGAATGAGTGAGCGTCTACTAAAAGTTCTGAAACTGTTACCAAATGTGTGCATTGTTGCTTTGAGGTTATAACAAATACTAGTAAGTTCTAAACCTTAATTTAAATGATTAATTTTATTCTAGTCAGTAGTCATATTCTCCTATGTAAAAAGTCTATGAGGACATTGCTGCATTCATATTATCTATAAATGTGTGTGCTAGTTGTTAAACCTCTGTATGTATATGTTTATCCAAACCATAGGTTGATCCAAACCCACTTTTCAGCCAGTGAACACTTGTGACGTGGACATCGAGGTGGTGCCTCAGAAGACTTGGATCATTAGACATCTGCAGTAAGATGCTGCAGATGTTTTATCAGTCTGGTAGCAAGTGTCCTGTTTTATGCTGCAGTCTGCTGGGGAGGCAGTATGAAAAACAAGGATGCAAGGCATCTGAACAAACTGATTAAAAAAGCTGGCTCTGTGGTTGGAATCAGATTGAACTCATTGGAGGATGAGGTGGAGAGACGTGCACTGAGCAAGATGGAGGCCATTCTGACAAACATGGATCATCCACTTCATATCTGCCTCAATGAGCAACAAAACATCGGAGGTGGACGACTCCTATCCCTGCACTGCAGGACAGAAAGATTCAGAAAATCTTTCTCACCATCAGTAATTAGACTATTTAATTCTAAAGTAAACAGATGAGACCCCAGATAATTGAATTTCCCTTTGGGGATTAATAAAGTTATTGTATTGTATTGTATTATCCAGCCTTTGTCTTCACTTGTTACTCTCTGCAGGACAAACCTGAACATGACTATCTCAGACTGGATGTGTTCAGAACCAGACCAGGTTTCCATGCCTCTACTGCTGATACACAAGTTGAGAGTGATTATTTGGAGTCCCTTAAGTTCAGGCTACATAAAGAAGGAACAGCATCCAGGTCTGAATCCAGCGTTCCACACATGCTCAGTGGGAAGCTGCACTGAGTGACGCATCACTTTGACACCACTCCGTCCCTCATTCCTCGACCCAACAGAGGTGACAGCATGAATGCATCCCCCACTGACAGCAGCGACAAATCACAACATGCCAAAATATGCCGCATCTTCATTCACAGCCATCATGTGCAGCAATTCTTGTTGTACATGCGTCTGCATACGAACGGCTGCGCTAAAAATAGCCTAAGCCCCATGTGTGTATGTATTTTGGATTTGCTTGGCTTGCTCAGTGTGAGTACTATCTGTGCTCTGTGAGCATGTGCGTGCACTTTGCCCGCTGTATGTTTGTCTGCTGCATGCGTGTGCTTGTGTAACGTGAACGCAGCCCAATGTGCAGTGACATTCTCCCTGTCAACAGCCGAAAGCCTGTGAGTCAGGCGGCTTCAGCTTCAGCTGTCCTGTGTGGCCCAAACACAACAACTGTCTGCTCACAGGAACTGACAGCAGCGTGGGGCGATGGAGGGGAGGAGGAGGAGAGAGATAGAGAGGGGGGGAGACGGAGAGAGAGAGAGGGAGAGAGAGAGAGAGATGGGGAGAGAGAGAGAGAGACGGGGAGAGAGAGAGAGAGACGGGGAGAGAGAGAGGGGGGGGGGAGATGGAGAGAGAGAGAGAGAGAGATGGAGAGAGAGAGAGAGACGGGGAGAGAGAGAGAGGGAGAGAGATGGAGAGAGAGAGAGAGAGAGATGGAGAGAGAGAGAGATGGGGAGAGAGAGAGAGGGAGAGAGAGATGGAGAGAGAGGGAGAGAGATGGAGAGAGAGAGAGAGAGAGATGGAGAGAGAGAGAGAGAGAGATGGAGAGAGAGAGAGAGACGGGGAGAGAGAGAGAGGGAGAGAGATGGAGAGAGAGAGAGAGAGAGATGGAGAGAGAGAGAGAGAGAGAGAGAGATGGAGAGAGAGAGAGAGACGGGGAGAGAGAGAGAGGGAGAGAGAGATGGAGAGAGAGGGAGAGAGATGGAGAGAGAGAGAGAGAGAGAGAGAGGGAGAGAGAGAGAGAGAGAGATGGAGGGAGAGAGAGAGAGAGACGGGGAGAGAGAGAGAGGGAGAGAGAGATGGAGAGAGAGGGAGAGAGATGGAGAGAGAGAGAGAGAGAGACGGAGAGAGAGAGAGAGGGAGAGAGATGGAGAGAGAGAGAGAGAGAGAGAGAGAGAGATGGAGGGAGAGAGAGAGAGAGACGGGGAGAGAGAGAGAGGGAGAGAGAGATGGAGAGAGAGGGAGAGAGATGGAGAGAGAGAGAGAGAGAGACGGGGAGAGAGAGGGTGACAGAGAGAGAGAGACAGAGAGAGAGAGAGAGACGGAGAGAGAGAGAGAGTGAGAGAGAGAGTGAGAGAGAGAGAGAGAGAGAGACGGAGAGAGAGAGAGAGAGTGAGAGAGAGAGTGAGAGAGAGAGAGAGAGAGATGGAGAGAGAGAGTGAGACGGGGAGAGAGAGAGAGAGACGGAGAGAGAGAGAGAGGGAGACAGAGAGGGAGAGAGAGAGAGAGAGAGGGAGACAGAGGGGGAAGCAAAAAAATGAGACTTGATTTATAAGATTTGGAATCTGACATGATGTGGAGCTGCCACAAAAGAAAAAAGAAAAAAGGGAGTGCATGAGCAGGAGAAGGTTAGAGGTGTGAATTAAAGCAGACCTTTACCTGGCTGTGGTCAATAGAGCTGCTACTAAACATCATTTTATCTATTCATTTCATCTGTTCATTATATTTTCTAATAGATCAGTTGTCTAACTATAAAATGTCAGAAAATCTTGAAAAATGTCGACCAGTGTTTCCTAGAGCTCAAGATGACATCCTCTTGTTTTGTCCACAACCAAAATATATTCAATTTACTGTCATAGATAAGAAACTAGTAAATATATTTACATTGAAGAAGCTGTAATCACAGAATTTAGACATTTTTTTTCTGAAAAAAAAAAACAAGAAACAACTCAGTTAAAGTAATAGTTGACAACTACGTGATTGATGAAGCAATTATTGCAGCTCTTCTTGTTAAAGATGCAGAGAGCATTAGAAAGTAATTATCAGTGGATGGACATCCTGGACACTCATCTTCCTATTCTGAAGATGAGTGTCCAGGATTCATAATTTTATATTGTTATATTAGTAGTGATGGATCAGGCTGCCATCACACAATACAAACATCAGTATAAACCCTCTCCCAGCACAGCTGCTGTCATGAATCTGCATGCTGCTTCATTTTATAATAAAAATATGTAAATGAGATAAACTATATTAGGAATTAAGCTTCATTAAAACAGCAAAACAGCTGATTAATGGTGATTGCTCCCTAATACCAGCAGAATCTCTCCAGAAAATGAGAAACCCATTATAGTTTCATTCCAATATAAATGTCTAAATGTTTTAATTTGGTCTGCCTGTTTGTTGATAGCACTTATTATAAATGGCTGTCAGTCTAAAAAGCAAAGCATTATGGGTTTTGTGATAGATCACATTCCTGCCGTTAAGATTAAAAACATATAGAAAAAATATGTAAATATGATATATTTAAAAAGTAATTCATACATTAATTTCAGAGACTAGTTCTAGTCACCATAATCAAATGTCAGACAAATGAAGGTGCACAGTGATGTATGAATGTATGTAGGAGTGTCATACAGCAGATGTTAACTGATCAGCAGTGTTGTCCACAATATTTAGCCCCTAAATGCCATCTCCCTTTTGGTTTTACTAAAAATGAGAAAAACTTTGGGAGCCATTTGTTTGCTGGACTCTTACAGTGTGCATGATTCTAACAGGAAGGAGGGGCCTGATGTTGCTGTGGTGTCGGTAACTTGAAGTTTCCATTGTAACACGTGCTTTTAAACAGTGCTATTCATGATACAGTGAAAAAACATTCACTAAAAGACTTTATGGAGCTGATGCAATTAAATGATCCATCCATTACTAGTGAGCGGCAGACTGAGCCCTGGACAAGCTACCAGTACTGTTAATGTAATTAGAGCTATCAGTAGAAACAGTGCAGAAAATCTCCGATAAACCATAAGCTGTTCTCATAGTTACAACACTGTGAGCCAAACAAATACATGAATGAAATAAAAAGCACACGCTCAGACACAGACACGTACACAGGTCACTCTGTGCAGCATCACAGGGGTTTGCATGTGCACTAATACATATGTGGGAATGTTGAGTCACACCATCTGGACCTGAGTTGATCTGCAGTTTAGTCTGGTCTGGATTTTCATCCCGAGCATTACATCCCAAACAAGAGCCACAACCCGAACCAGAATAAGACTGTATGAAAATATTTACAGAGACAAATTCATGTGCTATACTTGGGTTAAAAATGACTTTTTAAGCAATAGTATCAGCTCAACACAAAGATCAAACACTGAATTGAAGACCTGTAATATCTGCAGTATGACGGCGCTACTGCAGAAGATAGAAGTGCAACATGTTTCACCATTCTCATACATCTCTACTTACAGTTGTAACTAAATTTATGGTCCAGTATGGTTTCAGTACAGTGAAGAAACAGGAAATGCTGGAAAGGTCCCATATCGTCCCTTACTACTTAAAAAAATGAAAGCTGTAAGATATAAAAACGTTCACTTTGACTTATACTAAGAGTATGATCCAGGTGCTGACACACATAAATAACCAGTGTAACTGATGCAAATGCAGACAATGTGTTTTTCACAAAGAGGGCATGAACAGCAGCAGAAACAGCACATTGAGGACAGTCAAAGAAAACAGGAGTTCTACATTCATGAGGACCAGGATATTTAAAAAATTAAAAAGGTCATTAAACATCCCCAAAAATGACTGATTGACCGGAGCAAAACATGTTATTATGCTACATTTCTTGGACATACCTCCCAGTCTGAGCTGGCAGTATTAAATAAATCAAAGAAAAAAATGTCCACTAGGACAAGAGAAACATATTCACGTTCCACCATTAAAGCTCGACTGCTGTCTTTTTGTTGGGACATAGCCGTCTCGTTTGAATTTTTTTAGACTTCTTTAAATCCAGCTCTGTCTGTGAGCTGCTAACTTTATAGGAGCATCAGCTGAAGCTCAGATGTCAAATCTAGAGTCAGTCTGTTAGTGAGAAGTGTTTGCCAAGTCTGTAGGTACAAATCTGTCAGAAAACAGCTTTAATTTTGTTGCCAGTTCAATTCCAGCAGTGGAATGTCTTTTCCCATCGAACCCTCACAGCCAGGAAAACCTGTGCTTAAAGCAGAAAACACACACAGACAAAAATGGAACCTACAGCACTCTGAGAACATGCAGGGGAGAGAACAATTAGGTTCAGTCTCACATCTGACACATATTGTATGCATATTCATACACACCTTCACAAACACACAGGCTTGTGTTGGTACTGATGACATACTGCTTCAGCCAAATCCCACAGACCAAAATCACAAAGACAGCAACGTGTGACTGCTTCTTTTGCAGCATCTATGAGGAGTCTTTGTGTTTTCATTTCACAGATTAGGGGCTCAGTGAACCTGGCCAGTGCAGGCATGGACACAGGCCAACTCCATTTCTACAGGAGATGTGTGTTTGTGTGTGTGAAAGAGCATCGTCACAAAGCTGTTCTTTCTTTCCCTTCAGCGTGGCACAGATACAGACGCTTCCAGAGGAGACAATGGGCAGCATACCACTAAATAAGCACAACACATGAGAACATGTTTGCATATACAGCAGTGTTTGCTCTTACAGGGGCTTCCAAAAAATTTGGGTTTCCAACATTAGCAAATCCATCACATCTGCTTTTGTCTATACCAGAAATTATGAAAGATATTTGTGAATCAAAGCTCAGGCTGTCACAAAGAAACGTCTAGTGTGGTCTTTAACTGACTGATCCAGCTATTCCAGAGCTTCCAGTAAACTCTGTGAAATGTGACTGACATCACGTGCAGCTGAGGGGATTTGTGGAGACACCATAACATTTATAATCATATGTTATTATATCCATTAATATTTTGTCTATATGGGTGAAGCATCAACTTTCTCTGTGAACTCAGACTTTCTGTTTCAAACTCGATCACACAAAAAGGTTTTTTCGATGCATCATTTGACTCATTTTCAGCCCAAAATGAACAGATTGTGTTCCGCTGCTTCAGTCGACAGGTTGCTTTAATGGAAAACAATGAGGAATAGAAACATTTATGACAGTAAAAAGCTGCTACTGGAAATGATGCAAGACAGGAATGCTGATAGAAAACTGTTAAATGTGCGTAATGCTTTTATTTTACTGATCAATGCAGTTTCATTTTAGTGATACTGGGCAAAACGTTTCTACTAAATTTTCAGCATGAAGTAATTCAGGTTGTCAGAGAAGTAAATACATTTTTGCGCCTCTTCCTGGTTCTGTTATAAGACTTTAGAAAATGTACCCTGTGACAGGAAACGTTTCCTCCAGATCCAGAGAAATAGTGTAATGAGCAACAGAGTCCATGATGGGTATATTATGTGATGGAGTAATAAAATAAACAGAGGGCTTCACTCTGGAGAGTGAAATTTAAATCCCAGTGGGAAACTCTTAGAACATAGACAAGAGGCTGTGCTTAGAAATTCTGCCGACAGCTACTTCTTAGCAGTTTCAGACTGAATAAAAGGCCACAGAAGCTCTATCCAGCCCCACTGCAACTTGGATCAGGTGCCAAACTTCAATACGTCTTTGGCACCAACCAGTATGTGTCTACAGTAGCAGGTATTTCACGTCCAAAAGCACAGACAGCTTGTAGACTCCCAGGTCAGATTCCGTCTCTTTGACAAGACCACTTTCTAATGGTAAGAATTTTAAACTTTTTTGTTTTTGGTTGAAACGAGAGGCTTGGGTTGCTCACTCAAACAGAATTCTTCTGGTCTCTGAACCATTTCCCTCCTGGTGATTTAGGTTGCGTGCCATGTGTTTACTAGCTGTGTTAGATGGTATTTATAGTACTGCTGCCCTCTGTCCTTCTGGAGAAAAGCTTCTGTCGAGTACTTAAATGTTAAAACAATCAGTCACATGTGAGCATCTATCATGGTTCAGGATTAAGCAACCGGCCTGACATCAGTGCTGTCGTCTGCTTCTTATAGTTCACTAATGTTGTTAAATATTCTTTGAGAAAAAAAAAATGGAGTTAGTGACACAAAAGCATTGCATAATCTCCAGATCTAGAAAAAAAACATCTATATGATTTACAGTAGCTGGTGCATTAAAGCTGTTTCTGGAAGTGCATAATCTGAATTAACTGGTACTTGGTTGATGTAAGTGCAGCCTGAAGCCTCTCTGAAGGGCTTTATGTAGTATAGGATGAAGGGAGCAGAATGCACAATGGACACACTGTTATTAGTCTCTGTTAGAGCCCTTAGTGGGCTCAGATGAACGTTTGGAGAGGCCCACGAAGTGATTTACATTTACTCTTGCTTCCATGTTTTAAAATCTGCATCAGTTCTGACTTTTAAAATAGATTAAAGAGAAACTGCTAGATGGATTATATTTACAAAATCTATACTTCACATTTCCTGGGAAGTGATTCTTGGAAAAATAATACAGAAATTCAGAATAAAAAGGTCAGAATTTTGAGCAGGGCTCTTCAAACAGTTTCACAGCAGGTCATTTTATGTCACATGTGATCTCTGCCTCTGTGCAGTAGGTAGCTAGTATTATTCTGTATTTCATACCTCCGTGCCTGTCAGAACATCCAGTCCACAATTTTCCTATGCAGTCTAACATTCGCACCCTGGTCAGTTTTGTGCATGTGAAGAGTCGTGACTTCACTGCTGCTTCAGTATTGCTTAGTGTACACAGGACCATTATCTTTCTGCAGCAGTGCAAAAACATACATATTATAGATCAAATAGGGTGCAAAATGTGCGTTCAGCTGAATGTGTGGTAAACTGATTTGAGCTTGAATGACATGAACCTTAAAGACTTCAGCAGATGAGAAGACAAAGAATAACAATAACAAAAAAAAAATAACAGGCTGGAAAAATACAGGAGATCATAGACATACTGCACCAACCACACTGTGTATATGCTCACATAGTAACTCTAGCTAAAATCTGTACAATATATTGGCTGGTTTGGGTAAATCATTTGCATAAATAAAGCAAATACAACCTAAACACACCTCAAACCACTTTTGCCACGTGGAGGCAAAAAGCAATAAGCACAGCACAGACAGATTATGACCTTATAAACTTCATTAATGTGTTAGGTTTGAGATTATCAGAGCATTTTGCTGAAAGAGCTGCGTGCTCCTGGAAATGATGCTGGAACATCAGTGACACTAAACTGGCAAAGAAACACACTGAAGGAGACTAAAACACATAAAGATGAGAAGGGACAGCAGATTCTGGAGATGTTTCTTTGTGGGTTCATCACTACGACAACCCCTTTCACAATACATGTGGATGTCATGAAAAACACTGATGATAGCAGCTTTTAGTCCTTTAAAATAATAACACCTGGTTTCAATCTCCCACTCAGCAGATCCATGATGAGCAGCTGCACTGGACTCAAATGCTCCTCTCAAAACAAGACAAAAAAAATGATTTCAAGCAACTTTTACCTTGAAATAAGTGAAAAAAAATCTGCCAACAGAACAAGTGAAAAATGGCTTAGTAAGATTTCTTGAAATAAGATATGATATTTAGAATATTGAGATCTTAAAATTAGGTGGAAAACTTATTTTAAGCTATATTTTACCAGGATTGTCAAGCTTAGGTGTCTTTAAAAAAGCCAGACATGCTAAAAAAAAAAACCAAAAAAAAAACAGCAGTTTTTCACTCAAAAATCGATTTTTGCTGTCATGTAACCTCCTAATTTGAGATGTATTAACCCTCCTGTTGTCCTCATTTATGGGCACCAAAAAATATTGTTTCCTTGTCTGAAAAAAATCCAAAAAAATCGGCAAAAAAAAACTCCCCAAATTTCTGAAAATTTGCAAAACCTTCAGGAAGAAAATTCCTTAAAAGTTTCCCTAAAAAGTTTTATTTTTAAAAAATCCCTCAAATTTGGCAAGAAAATTCTTGTAAATATTTTCAAAAAATGAGTAAAAATCTTCCAAAAAACCCCAAAAATGGCTAAAGTGATTACATATATATCAGTAAAACTTTGGATATTTTCTTTAAGAACATTCACAAAAACAAAACCAACCAAAATCCAGCAAAATTCGCTGGATTTTGGTTGATTTTTTTTTTGTGAATTTTCTTAAGAAACATATTTAACATTATCTTTTTCCACCAAATAATGTTCAAAGATTTCCCCAAAATGTTGAAAATGTGGACATCAGAAGTTCCACGGTGAAAATACACTTTTTTGCCACATTTTCAAACTTTGAACCAGGTCAATTTGACCCGCAGGACGACACGAGGGTTAAACTTATTTCGAGTTTTCTTGTAAAATACAACTCAAAACAAGATAATTTCAAGATTGTTTGACTTAACAAGATATTTAAGATGCATTGTCTTAAAACAAGTCCCTCCATCTTGCTGAAATGTTTCTTGTTAAGTGAATTTATCTTAAATCAAGTGGGATGAGACATTTTGACTAAAAATAAGACAAATAGACTTGGTAGGATTTTGAGTTCTAACACAACAAGATGAAAATGCCTCGACATCAGGAAACTGAGCATCTCTGGCTTTTGGTGGCTTTTATTTAACATCAAGGCTACATTTACTTGTTAACATAATGAGTGCTTGCCCTAAGTGTGAAAAGAAAACAGTAAGAAAGATATCAAATCTGGTTGACAGTGGTTGTTTGAACTGGATGTAGTGGAGGCTGTCTTATGTTTGACAACTATACATTGATACATTCACAACATGAGATACTGATTTTACTAGAGAGCAACACTCTCTAAGGAGAGTGTCGCATGAATGTTGCTAGGCTAACAACTGTTTTCAGCCACTGAGATGAGTGTCAAAGTGTTTCTAATCTGCAGATCATTTTCTAAGAATCTGCTTTTGGAAATAGGGCTCTTACAACGGGGCCATTCTATTTTGGGGCCAATACAGTGAATCATGGCTGCAATTGCACATATTTTTGGGAATGACACAAATGTGAGACAAAGCTTTAGCCACACATATACACACTCGCACACACACACACACACACACATGTTCATCTGTCAAATCCCCAAGCTTTGTGAGATCAATGTGGATTGACCCTAGCATAGACGTACGACTCGTCACTCCAGGGCCAGAGAGCAGTCGACCCAACCTCAACCCACACCGCTGCCACCCCCAACACTTACGTAATACCCTGAGCGTTACATAAAAGCTCTGTGGCTCCAGTAGAGGCAGTGCTACACACAAGCAGAATCCTGCAAATCCTATACATCATTAAAGGGATCTGAGGATGCGGCTGTGTTTTAAGAGCCGCAGAAAAGACGCTGCTTTTTTCCAGATGACAGATGGCTTTCCTCCATCTATGACAAAGCGTGCTGTAGCATCTGTTGTGTTGGACAGAAAAACACACATGCAGGCATGCAGTGAATGGAGGGAAACCAAGCAACAGATGCAGCGTGGCTCTCATGTGAACACCAGGCATGTCCAAACTCTGCTTTTCACTTTTGCATCATGACCTTAATTTTTTGAGCAGTTTATGGCTTTTTTTTAAAAAGAAAAACTTGATTTATTTTAAATGTATGTCTGAATGCTGATGTTTTTTTTTTCACCGCACAATGGGCCTTAACTGTCTTGAGAAGTAGCATTGTCACGTGGGTGTTATCACTGACCACATTTTACTGACCAATAGGAATGATAGCTGCCATGCCCTGCTGGAAAGAAAACTTACAAAAACAGTAAGAGTTAACAAGTAACGCTTGTGTGTTCAAAATACAGTGGATAAAATCTAAATAAAACTTTTTTTTATTAAAAATAGGTCATTTCAAAAATAACCAATGGTTGTTGATATCAACAGAAGTGAAACACTTTACTGTTACAACATTATGCAGCTATAGTGCCCAGCCCTATTTTGTCAGATAATTTAGGTCTCGGTTTATTTCCATCACTGACATTGGAGGAAAGAGCATTGCATCAAAGTAGACAAGCTCTCCTATTGTTTTAGCTAAATTAGTCTGTTAAACGATATATTGAGCACACAAGATTTTACTGATCACACAGATAATGTCACATTTCAAAATGGCAGACAAAAGCAATGTTTAACTGCCAGCTTTATGAGGGCTCTAGTAGTTTCAGTCACTGGATGTAGACTTTAAATACAAGTCTGCATTTCTGCCACTTTCCCTTCCCATTCTGCTATCTGAGTGTTCCACAACGGAAGACAACTTACACACTTAAAATTTCAAGGTTCACCAACCATTTGGACTGTGCAATAAGGAAGGACTGCTTGATGCTTTTGGTGAATTAGCCATTTTAATGACCTGACCTTGCAGGGACACTGTCACTGCCTTTTGGCACTGCCCAAAATTACTGTGGTAGGAGTCAAGAAATACAAACGAACCAGAGCGATTTTACACCCACTATACAAGTATAAAGTGCAGTCAGACCATTCTCCAGCGCTGACACAGTGTTATGGAGATAGATCTGGCTATGCAAGACTAAACATTCCCTGTGAGCTCACAGAGCACTACAGCCAGTAGCTGTCCTAATCCTACAGATGCAGTTTAATGCATTGAGAAGTACTGTAAGCATTAGGGCTACTCTGACAACCTCATTTAGGTTCAGTGTTTTATGCAAACGTGTATTTGTTCTCTGAAGTGAGCTGGTTAAGACGCACAGTTGGTATGCCGTGTGCATGTGAACAGCGGCGGATAGGTGGGAGAAATATGATGCAAGTTTAAAATGTTCGACCCTGTGGCCTTGGGCCTGCTAGTCGTTAACAGTTTAGTGCATAAGAAAGCATCCAGCTACACACAGATACACAAACTGCAGCATGTGGTTGCATTTATTTTCTGCCACAAGTGCTTACAAGTAAGTGGGTGGCATTACCTAACATGTCAGACATTCGTCAGCATTCAGAAAAAAAGTGCAGAAATGAGATAAAACAAGGGGGAAGCACGAAGAGAGTTTGACTATTTGCAACACCTTCCTGGAAATCACTCACTAACTCAGCGCTAAATGAACACACATAAACATGGCAACGTAATGGCTCTTAACGTCTGCAGGAAACACGCAGGGAAAAAATCCACAGAAATAACTGTAAAGGGAAACAGTAAACAAGACCAACAGAGACAAAGCGAAGAAAAGAGAGAAGGGAAGACCAGAGGAGGAAAAGAGAGAACTTCAGAGTGTGAGTGAGCTGCCCTCAGCTCCTCCATTAACTGTTCCTCTGAGTGTCTGCAACCTCAGGCCACAATTAGAACCTTGTGAAGGGGGCGTCAGGTTCAAACTAGCCCACCCTGGAGCTACAGTAGCTGGGCAGCTAACCCTCACACAGCCCAGCGTTTTAGCCTCTCTTTGTCCTGGTCCTTCGATCAAGTATATTAGGTCTTTGGTAGAGTTGTTTTAATTTCCCTTATTCAGAGCTGTAACAGTGTAAATTTGATCATTTAGACAAACCGGTGCAACATGAATAAAACTGAATTTAACTGCACTGAAATTAAATGACCAAGTCTGAATCCTTGCTAGATCCTTATCAAATCTCTTTTGGTTTCATTTTTAGTATAGTGACTAAAGAAGACGTTTTTCATCACCTACTGCTCCAAATATCAGAGGCTCTGCTTCATTTACCACAAACAGCTTGCAGAAAGTACATCAAAAAGAAAAACTGAACCAAGTTTCCATTTGACCTCTTTGGAAATTCTAAAAATCGTACGCACTAATTAATGTTTTCAAAATAACATCACAAATCACAAATACACAAACAATTAACAAAACTGCCCTCGTATAGTTTGTGCAGCATCAGTGGTTTAACATGTTACAAAATGTCCTTTGTGACAGAGATTTTAACAGTCGTTATATTGTTTACAGTCGTGAACAAAAGATTACATTGACTTGTAAAGATCATGTATATCACAAGAGTCTTGAGTTTCCAGTGACTCGTACAACTCTCAGTTTTCTGCAGTGGAATGATTGAGACGTGCATCTGTCATAAAAACAATCATGCATGTTGGTTCTTTCATAGATTTATTGCAGGTCTTCTGAAAATATGACAATTCTAACAGTTTATCTCTGGATTTATCACTTAACTTTTCACCTTAACTTTCTGGAGCACTTTAACAGCTTTTACTTTATACTTATGATTTTGCAGCTTGCAAGGAACAGTAGGAAAAACTACAAAAATAAAACCCAAGTTGTTAAAGCTGATATTATCCACTGACTATGTTCACTTTCAACAGGCAAAGAATATTAAACAGTAAGGAAAATGCCACATTTTCCACCTGCCTTTTGGGTTTCCATATCTCTATCAATGCAAACCCAGCAGATAACATATGAGGTGAAGACATGAGCCCCTGACAGGACACATCCCCCATCAATCACCTGACTGTTAGCTCCTCACGCAGCTCTTTTATTTCATTTTATTTTTACCCCCCAGAGAGACATCATATTCATGGAAACATGTTTAGTTGTGACTTGGAGAGCAGAGTGACACCATAGTGAGGTGAGAAGAAAGGTAGTAAATAAATCAGGCATCATGGGAAGATAGGGTCAACGGTGGCTCAACAAGGAGGCATGTGAACATGAGAAAGATGATGAAAAACATGAAAAAACATGGAAAATAGATGAAAGGCATGAACTATCTGCAGCAGCTATGTAGACATCGGAGGGAATGAATGACAGGAAGAGCAGCGTTTTATTGCACATGCAAAAACTAGACACTTAACACTAGCTTGTGAGTGAGTGAGTGAGTGAGTGAGTGAGTGAATGAGTGTGCGTGTGTGTTACTTCCCAGTTAAAGGTTACATGGTAATACTGGCATTTAATCAGTTTGGCTGCAAACGCGGACAGCAACAAATCAGATTATGACCTGCAATGACCTGGGACTCAAGACAGAGAAATCCATACACTCTTTCTTCACTGTCTCACCTGTGGATGATGAGTGTGTGGTGTGGAACTAACATATGTCATATTTCCATTATGATGTGTTCTTATCACTATCCTTTTTATTGCTCTTAGGTCAGAAAATAATCAAACTCATAAAGCAGGTGCATTCTTTGCAGCTCATTCATCATTTAACAGTAAATACTGGAATTTGTAGGTCAGAATAGCTCTTGGTGTCCCAATTGGGGGGATATGCGAAAAAACTGCAAATTTCCCCTCGTAGGATTAATAAGGGATAATAATAAATAAATAAAAAATTACTTGTCACCTCTGCAAACAGGTTACTGCATGTGAACACTTCAGTGAATTAAACTACAGCTTCCTCTATGATGTTCTGCAGTCCACCAGTTTTTAGCATTTGGTCAATTCCATCAATTCCCGCCGCTCGCTACATATTTAGGTCAGGCGAATTGGTGTCTGTACACATGCATAACACACACCTGTGCTCAGTGCAAGGTCAGGGAATGAACAGTCTTGGCGGAGTACTGCGCTCTCGTGCTTTTCTTGTTAATTGACGTGACAAGCCGTGAGCGCATGTGTGCCAGGATGTGAAATAAACTTTATAACCACTGACAGACATGTCCAAATGTGATTCATTCAATAGTAAATGATCATTTTGTACCTTAAATCTACCAACCACTTCATGTTAAACCAGTATCTGGCTGCTGCCAATTTCCCACCATGGTATGCCAGCTTTTGTGTAAATGGGTTGGAGCGTTAAAGAGTTAATTTCGGAATAAATACTGTAAATTACAATGTTGAAACATGTTCTGAAAGCTGAAAAAAAATGCAACTTTTAAGCAATTGTCATTGTCTCCCACACTTTCTTCGCAACAAATACGTTTTAAAGAACGCAACTTACATCTCAATGTTTTAGAAAAGCTCCTGCGAATTCAGGGATTTTAGGCCACAACAATCTCGAAAAACACCCACAAAATCCATATATATATATATATATATATATATATATATATACATATAAAATTCTTGAGTGATTCATGGATGAAAGGAAGAATCTGGCTGGATGGAGCATATCCCACTGTAATTAGCTCCTTCACCAGGGGAATGTGTATATGCAGTCAGGAATGGTTTTAAATTCACAAACACTCTGACACAAACATTCATGCACATAGTTTATGCAGGATTCTGCTCATGAACAGCTGATAAATGAGGCCACACATGTTTAGAGGAGCAAAAAGAGGTGATAAAGTGTAGATAGTAAACTACTGCTGGGTTAATGGTTTTAGAATTACAGTAAAATTGGTCTCCTTGTTTCCATCCAGGATGCTGTATGTTTGTTACGTCAAGTGAAAATTAGTTCTACATGAATGTTCAGTTAGTTGGGTTCAGTGGTCTCCTCCATCTGTGTACCTGAGAAATGTCCTCCCTGTTCTGATCTCCTTGGTAGCAGTGTGTGCTCTAAAGGTCTCTGGGTGTAATATGGTCTGATGGAAATGTGTGGCATCAACACCAGTTAAGAGGCAGGGAAGGAAAGGAGGTCTGTATTTTAGGGTTCAGAAACAGACCATATGTCACAACATTAAAAACAAACAAGCCAGATTTTTCATGTGGTTGTGACTTTGCCTTCTTGTTGACTTAAAGAACATTGCTCACACCTTGATTTACACACACTGTCATACATGAAGGTAGATGTGTATGAGAGGCACTGCTCTGTCACTTGTCGCTCTGTTAATAATTCCCAGTGTTAATGCACTGCAGCCATGGAGTTCCATTTCAGCAGCAATCTACAGTACAGCTGAGCCCTGCCTCCTTCTGCTGCTGCTCTCAGCACAGGAAGCAGGACACCACTGTATCTACGTGTGTGTGTGTGTGTGTGTGTGTGTGATGCTAAAGTGTAGAGGCAGGGGAAAGAGATACAATAAATGTGATGTCATGACGAGCTGTGGAGACTGTGAGGTAGGATCAAAACACAGTCCCAGAGCAGAACAGAAGGCTGGCAAGATGCTTGTTGCTCGTGAACAGCACATGGCTGTTGTACTAATCATGATTTTGATATGAAACTTGTGAGCGCAGAAATAGTAAGACCTTCTCTGTCTTTATGCCCGATTGGATTTCAAAGGAACATAACAGTCCAACGTTGGGATATGTTGTCCTCCACTGTGGAACATTAGTGGTGCTAGAACAGTAGTTGCAGCTGAAATGCGTTGCTCAGATGCACTTACAAAAGAAGTAAATGAATAGCTTATTCTGACACATCTCAGCAACAGCAATTTAAAAATGTCAGACACTGCAGAGTATGCTAGTGATGAGCTTCACAGCACAGTGAGTACTAACAGTAAATGTTCATTGTTCTCTTTGTACTGCTTCTTCTCCATCTTCTATCCTGCTATACCCATCCCTCTTATCCCCCACTCTCACCCCAACAGGTTGAGGCAGACGGCTGCCTTCCCTGAGCCTGGTTCTGTTGCAGTCCTTTTTCCTTTCCCCTCTCTTTTTAGGGAGGGTCTTTTTATTGTTGTTTTTGTTCCTTCCCACCGTTGGCGACTACCTACTCATAGGGAATCCAAAGGCAACTTTGGATTGTTGAATGCTGTAAGATAAGAGTTGTGAATTTGAGCTACGTAAATTTGTCATAAATTTCCCTGCTGTGGGATCAATAAAGGTTTAATCTATCTATAAAATTGAATTGAATGTTAGTGTCACTGCATTTTCATAACATTATCTTATGATAGAATCGTGGCAGTCACCTATAACAGACATTCAGACCTGCATGCTGACATTCATCCATTCATTTTCAACCACGTCTCTGGCTCGTGGTGCTAACAGACTAAAGTTTTGTGTTTACTCTAACTCCTCCAGGGGCACTGTATTCAACTTCTTCTAGATGTCTGAGATCCTCACCTCATCTCCAGGTGAGCCCCTCTTATACAAACACCAATCAGAAATAAAAACAAAAGCTTTTAAAAAAGCAAGTAGTGCGTCGATATGGTAATAACACCCAGTTATTACTGAATGTTCACCTCGGTTTCAGTTTTTCCAAATCCTGAGGAAAAAAAATGATCTCTTTAGCTGCCAAATCTCACAATGTTCACCTGCTAATTGAATGTATGTGTCTGTCATTTAGTGCTGGCCTCTAAGTACACATAAGTGGGTTCGTCAGTGATTCATTTATTTTTTTCGCAGGCCGATAAAAGCACAAACACTAAACCAAGCTAAGTAAAGTTGGGAGGTGATAATAATTCATCTTTCCCACAGCACACAAAGAAATCTGGCAACAAAGTGCACAGCTTTGTTAGGTTTGTCCACGCTGGTATGCATTTTTGTGGCCATTATTAATTCTTCTTTATGATGAAAGTGTCTCAGCAGCAGGCTATGCTGGAACATAGATGTCCCTGTTCACACCTGCTCAGCTCCAAGTGGGCAAAACAAGTCATTAATGAATTATCACAAGACTTCCTGCATGGGTTGGGACGGAAGCTGTGATTGTGGGTCTAGAACCAGGCCTTAATAGATATAATAATATAATACATTTCTCATAACTCGGTCCACGATATCATGTAATTACAACTTAGCATCTCATAATAAGAGAGGAAGGCCCAATAATTATCTGTCTGTATAATTACAAGACAGGGAAGCTATAATTAGCAATACATTTTCCTTTATTGTAAGCAATGTGTCTTAATATTTTGCTAATTTTTAACAGCATATATGTTGTTTACAGAACAAAGAAAAATAAGCTTTGTAGTCTACGTTGTTACTTTTTTAAAGCCCAGATCAGATCTGTAATGAGGTGGGTTGTAGCAGTGTGCATTGTTCAAGGAAAAGTTCAAGATTTTAAAAAAAAAAATGCTACCAATCCCCACCTTCTGGTACAGTACACCTGCTGACAATATGTGGCTCTTCTCTAAGCTTCTGGCTGCTGCTGTGTGCTGTACGGTCCTCTCCACATACCAGTTAATACCTTAAAATCAACCAGCACAAAGGTTACATACCCTCTTTCTGGCATGTGCCCTCCTGACACGGACTCTATCCTCTTTGTATGAGCATTATGAGCCCTAGCACCACCCAGCATGAAAAACTAACTACAACACGTATTGTTGGTAGGCATGTACTGCTCCAACATCCCCTACATCCGGCCATGCACCATCATACGTATTACATGCCTGTCTACATAAACAGATGCGCCTAATAGTAATCCTGTCACACTCACACCCACTGCCATGCCACTTCAATGTTCCTGTTATTCTCTGGCCTAATGTGATCCTGCTTTAAATCCACCCTCCGCTGCACATCATGACATCACTCTCTAGACCCTGCATGAATCTGCTAGTGCGTGTGTGTGTGTGTGTGTGTGTGTGTGTGTGTGTGTGTGCATATCGTATTACTGTGCTGTGGCTGACAACAGCCCCTCTCTCTTCTCTTATATCCTGAGCTCCTTGCTTCTGCAGCAAACAGTTCTCTTGCCGGGTGACACTTTCGATGTGAAGCACAAGATTGAGGTGAAAACTGTTGCACTATTGCATGCTTTTCTCTGATTATCAGTGCAGTCTGAGGGTTAAAGTGAGGACAAGGTGTTGAGGAATGACAAGATTGTCATCGTGCATGGCAAGCACAGACGTACAGGTATGTTTGTGAATAGGAGCAGAGTTATTTCATGGTGTAATCCTCCGTGTCTGGCCCCTGCTGATTATGTCTGCACTGCTGCGACAGCAACAGCATCACGGAATAAAAATGTGCTCGCATCTTACCGATTTCAAACATGAAATACGTTTGAGCATCGACACTGAAAATAAACCAAGTTGGACACGAGAGAAGAGGAGAGCTCTCTCATAATTTCACTCGACAGACTCATCATAAATGTTGCCAATGATGTGCTTTTTGGCTGCTACAGAGAAGGAGAGACCTGTCGAAGTGAATTTATTCGACAAATCGAAGTTGAGCAGTGGGAGGCGCTCACTGAAATTTGAGAATGTTCAGCAGGCAGAGAAAGCAAGGCAACAATAAGCAAATAGTTTGCTGTGAATGATGTTTTCTGCCATCACAGTGACATATGAAAAGCTTAGATTGAAAGCTGGTAAAAAGTGATCTGCAGTTCCACTTCTAAGTGATTCCACTGCAGCTATCAGGTTCCAGGATTCATAACCTGGATGAGTTTCATTATTATAAGAAAAACTTATTTTAAGCCATATTTTACCAGGATTGTCAAGCTGTGTCTTAAAATAAGCCACACATGCTTAAAAAAATAGTAGTTTTTCACTCAAAAATAGATTTTTGCTATCATGTAACCTCCTAATTTGAGATGTATTAAACTTGTTTTGAGTTTTCTTGTAAAATTCAACTCAAAACAAGATAATTTCAAGATTGTTTGACTTAACAAGATATTTAAGATGCATTGTCTTAAAACAAGTCCCTCCAACTTGCTGAAATGTGACTTGTTAAGTGAATTTATCTTAAATCAAGTGGGATGAGACATTTTGACTAAAAATAAAACAAATAGACTTGGTAAGATTTTGAGTTTTTACAGTGTATTTGTTAGGCACCGAACAGATCCTAAATGGAAGTGGCCTCAGTATCCACAACCCTGTCTGTCTCCCCCTGAACCCTCCGACTCTGGTCTGTCAGCTCAACTTCTTCATCTTCCCACCAGAAAAGTTAGAGAATGTAAAACATGCCCCATGGAGCTGAGGAGTGCAGAGCAGCACGCCGCGGCTTGAGAGGCAACCGAGCACTGCTGCAAGACCTCTGGTACGCCAACAACTGGCAGTGAACTCCGTTACTAGCACTGAGCTATCAGATGAGGATGCAGAGAGGGAAGAGGGAGAGGAGGAGGGGTGTGTCCAGGTATGAAGCTGACCTGCACAGAGACACAGATGCTGGGAGCAGCAGTATCCAAATATGCATCAGACACGCTGTGTGCTCTTTTCCAGCAACCTCTTCCTTTTTGGAAAACACACCACTGCACACGCGCAAACATACACACAGAGAAACACTAAATCCACCGGCAGGTGACACAGTTCACTAGTTGCCATGGCAGCAAGCAGGGAGGTGGGTCTTTTCCCAACAGCGAAAAATTTGCTGATTTGCTTGAGAATGATGGTAAAGCGTGCGCACACGTACGTACACACGCACACACACACACACACACACACACACACACACACACACGGCCAGGTAACAGTGTGTGCCATGTTCCTGCTCTCTCCTATATGTGTTTGTGCTGCAGATCTGTGAGCTGTCAGGGCGTCTCACATGCCTGCAGTACAGTTCTGTTGTTAAAGGGAATTCCACTGTTTTACAGTCTACTATAAATAATTTGGTGTAATTACAGCGCTGTGTCTCTGTTCTGAGTTATTCCAGTTAATCTGGCCCCATGTCAGTTTGACATTAGATGAAGCTATGCAGAGAATTTGCTGAGGTGACCAAACTTAATGGCACAAGTTCTCAAAGAACAGCAAGAGTCCAGACAATTGTGCTGGAATGTACTAATAAGTAAATAATGT
Source organism: Amphiprion ocellaris (assembly GCF_022539595.1). NCBI lineage: Eukaryota > Metazoa > Chordata > Actinopteri > Pomacentridae > Amphiprion > Amphiprion ocellaris. The sequence goes on along the minus strand of NC_072781.1, from coordinate 27,190,978 downwards.
TAGCTTGTACTTTGTATGTATCATCTAGCTTATCATGCATGTATCCAATTGTGTGTTGTGTTCCTTGTTCCACACCCTCCTCTTCAAAATCCCTCCTGCTCCCCCTCCATCTCTCTATCCCTCTACCCCTCTACCTCTTCTGTCCCTCTCAACCAGCCGGCCAGCAGCAGATGGGTCCCCCCACATAAAGAGCCGGGTTCTGATCAAGGTTTCTTCCCTGTTAAAAGGGTATTTTTCTTGCCACTGTCTCCTTAGGGCTGCTCTGGGGGTTCAGATATATGGGTTCTGTAAAGCGTCTTGAGACAATTTGACCTGTAATTGGCGCTATATAACTAAAATTGAATTGAATTAAAATTGAATTGAAAAATAAAGTTTGGTTACTCACAAAGACACAGTAAAGAATACTGAGGGGGAGGAAGATGTCATGACAACTGATCTGCAGTTTGAACTTTCCATTGTTAACATGTACAATTTCATTCACAAATTATGTCCAAATTTTTTTACTTTTAAGTTTATTTGGCTGTGTTTACACTATCGTTAAAAAGCCACTTCCTGCAGATGCTCAAACTAAAAGCTTACCAGGATTATGCCATTTGAACTACTTGAAACTTTTTTGTTGGATTTCAATGACGAAAGTGGTACCAGCAATTCAAAAAAATGGCAAGGTAAAAGTGATTGTAACTAATATGAATGTGTGAACAGTGTACCTCCTAAAAAACAACTTAGAACAATCGAGAGGCAAATATGCTAATTTGCACAGGTTAGATACAACTTTAGAAGCAAACTCAAACCAAACATAAAAAAAAGGCGTTGTCTCACTGTAATATGATCAAATAGTTTCAGAAACACTTTTTTACTCAAAATTTCTTACGCATTTTTATGGAACTAATCAATTTGAAGTCATTAGTCTTTATGTTTAAGTCTTTTTCAGGATTTGTTTAGTATTTTGGCTGTGACTGTACTAAAATAAATTGCACCTGAAGACCTAGGAGTGACTCTTAATGCAAAATTTCACAAACGCATGGAGATCTGACTATTTAGACTTAAAAATTTATATTCGGATACCCTAGTCTAAATGCTGTCAGAATCAATGCCAAGCTGTGATATCTGCCACAATAAAAAAACAAAGAGTAAAAGACAAACAAACAAACAAACAAAAAAAGAGCTCTTAGGTCATCTTTCAAAAGAACTGTGAGTCTTTGGCCACTAATAACAGATCAAAAGCACAGGGGACAGTCAGCTCCTCAGTAATTTCCTCAGAGGATTATACAATGACAAGAACAATCCCCAACAATCAATAGTTTCTGCATGTGCAGGTTTGGTTTCTGGGACAGATACATGGGATGATATCAGTTAAAGAGAATAAAAAGATCTTGCAGGGCGCCACACTAGGACACTTATCTTTTTCACAGAGTGAGATGTCTGCTTAAAACAAAACTACAGTCAATTAACATTGATTTTCCTCTGAAGAGGTGCAGCAAAGATATAACCCAGAGACTCCTGGAGCAAGTCAGTGTGGACGTGCACTTAATGTGTGGAGTTTGTGCATGGAAGGGGATTTATTGACTTCTTAAACAGAAGATGACAGATCAAATCCCCACTTGGGTTTGTCATCAACTGTGATTGGTGAGATTTCCATTTGTGTAACTTTGACTTATTTTTGAAATGTAGCGTCCAATCCAGCCTGCACACATTCATCAATGCTGTCACTCATCCGTCAAACTCGCTGCTCACACTGACCAGTAGCTAATAAAGATGGTAATTAACTGTGACATGTCGATAAGTGTCAGAGGACATAAAACCAACTCCTAACCTAATCTTCATTTCATGGTACTACACTGTAGGGTGATGTTTAGCTCCTAATGTAAAGGTAAAATGAAGTCATGACTGGGAAAAATCAATATGATGGTCTTTATATTTATCTCAGTATCTTAGGCAATGTGTATCTGAAATTACAGATTATATACTGAAAATAATGTTTAATGTGCTAAATTAATGCAATTATTTGGTAATGTTAATGTGAAAAAGTATTTTAAAAAATATCCTCTACATTCCCAATCAGACCACAATTATTTTAAACATGCTAATCATTGTTATATCATTAACTTGTTTGGTGTTTTGTTTTTGTTTTTTTTACTGTGCATCATGTAAACACATTCAGTCCAATATATGTCAGAGTTGGAGACATATTTAAAAGCAAATCACAAATCAAAACCAACAAATCCCAAGTCAAGTACCAACCCAAGACTAACAAGGTCCAGTCCAGTGAAATTTCACAGCCTCACATATACAAACACCAAAGCCTTCACTGACACCTTCACAGTATCCTTGTGCAGCACAGTCTGTCTCAGCAAAACTACAGGCACAGAGTGAGGTTCCAAACCAGGTTACACTAAAATGATAATCCAGGGTCATAAATAAACAAGAAGGCTGCAGTAAAACACACACATCTCCCCAAAGCTGATGAAATCTGGCACCTTATCTGAAGCTGGCTGCACCATTACGCTGCTGAGTAAAATGACATTTAAGTCTTAATCCCCATATGTGTCTAAGGTTGTGTGTGTGTGTGTGTGTGTTTGTGTGTGTGTGTGTGTGTGCACATGTCTCCATGCAGAGAAAAAGCAAGTGCAGTGACAGACTATGCATGAGATTACACCATTATGTAGTGTGGCTTTATATCCTGCTACACACAGGAGTAGAGACACAGTAGCAGGTGGGAGATTAAAGCGCACACAAACACAGTCATGACAATCTGTCCAACAAAGACAGAACAACAATCTAGTAACGTAGTTGAACATGATCCATTTTCCTCTGACTGGAAGGTGTGTAGTTCAGAGCATCAGTACTCTGAGATCCCAGCAGACTAAAGTGTTTCCAACCTGAATCTATCCACCCACTATATGCTCAGTATGCTGAATATGTTCCAAGCAGCAATAATTGCTTGGAACATATTCATATCCAATAAAAAATAATGCTAAACATGCTGCTTCCGTACTGCGCTACTGCTCTCCTCAAAGCTCCAAAACAAAGCACCAGTAGTGCATTTTAGTGGCACGATAGTGAGTTCACCATGTAGCAGTCAATGATTAGGCAGCTGAGTGTTCACAGTGATTATGCTGCAGGAGCAGCTTGAGAGTCCTCTTTGAATGTTCTGATACTTATTCCACAATCCTGTCACTTGAGGAATTCATTGTAACTGCTGTGACGCCAAGCTGGCAGAAGCTGCTGCTCCTCATGATGGATGAAAATCCCAGCTTTGCCAGCCTCCTTTCATACCTGAAGGAGCTGAAGAGATCTGTCATTCTGAGCGGCTCCTTTAAATTAAACAAGTGCTTAAACATAACACAACAGTCTGAGTGTGATGATAATTAAAGCGTATAGACATGTCAAACACTCAGTCTTGGTAAAACTGTCAGACCTTTATAACATCAACCTGACATCAGAGTAAAGGTGTAACTGTACACAAAATGAATGGTTTGTTATGTAACTTTGAAGTCACACTGCGGTATAATTTCAATGAAACAGAGAAAAAATCCATAACAGAACATTTTCGTCATTTATTTAAAAAAAATAACATTTAAAAGTGTATAACTGATCATAATTGTTAATGTAACAGGCACTAAAATACTACATAATGTCAGTAAGAAAGAGTAAAAGCCCCTTGCAGACTACTTGCTTACCTTCTTACATCACAGTGTGTGTTGACAATGAATAATCACTTATTACATTTTTGTAGGAAAGAAATCAATAAGGTAAATGTAAAATGTTTAAGAGAACACACTTGCACTCAGATGGGCACGGCATAACTTTACTTTTGGATCAGCTCTGTTTATTTCTGTGAGGGAGGGGTGAGGAACAAACAGCTAGAACAATATAACGCTAAAATAGTCAATCTCCGTTATCATGCATCTCTTCTTTCCTGTGTCAGACTTTGGATTATTTCATGCTGGTGGAATTCCTTAAGAGGAAATGATGCGATATAAAGTGACAGAGATCGCCCCTCTTCCACCCAACCAACACACACACACACACACACACACACACACACACACACACACACACACACACACACACACACACACACACACACACACACACACACACACACACACACACACACACACACACACACACACACACACACACACACACACACACACACACACACACACACACACACACACACACACACACACACACTCTCCCAGCTGGCCCGCAGACTCTGACATGCCTAGTGAGCTTTCTTGGAGTGACAGATGGACCGCGGGCAAGGAGCGAATGGCTTGGTAAACACACTCCTCTAATCACACGCACACACACACACACACACACACACACACACACACACACACAGAGAGAAATAAAAGTGCCTACACACTCTGATGAGAGGTGGAGGGAGTGCAGGCTCATGTAATCATCCCCTCATCCACACACAAGCTTCCATCCCTCCAAAAAGCTGGCATTGTGCCTCCTCTCCTGCCTTTACCCACAGTCTCTGCTCCGGCCGGCTGCCCACGGCGCCGCATACGAGGGGTTACATGTCCTGCCCATCCTGCTTCTTCTTGTCCTGCCTGACCAAACACCACAGGCTACACAGCAGCAACAACTAGTCTGGATCAGCAATGACATATGATGTCTAAGTAAGCCGGATTGAAGAGGTTTCCTTCTTTAAGAATGCAGCTGTAACAGCCACTGGAAAGGAAAAATTTGCATGTGGCCAAAAATCCAGTCAGTATTGTTCTCCTGTGATATGATAGACATGCTGTAGTATTGCTGATTATTATATAGTCATTCCATTTCAACTTCGCTGCACAAATAAATCGTGATAATTGGTGATTATCTATCCAAAACTCTGATAAAGAGCAAGACAATCACATAAACAGCCAAATATTGTAAAAAAAATAAATAAATAAATAAATGGCCAATGCATCGGACAGATGTTGAAATATTGTCTGGACAACAATATTAAATGAAAATTTAAGGCAACACCAAAGTCAGTAAGATTCAGCTTTTGGAAAACACAAATGTCTGTACAAAATATTATGGTAATCCTTATCAGCTGTGATATTAAATCTAGTCCAAAGTGGTGGACCAACCAGCCTATAGCTACACTACCTGTATAAAGCATAAGCTGAAAATTTACTGTGCACTTTCCTTCATTCACTAATTTTCCCATGATAGGCAACTTTACACTGCAGGAACACGGGAAAGGCAAGAGGTTGGGTGGATATTTGCAATAACAGCCCCATAATCAACCTTTCCAGGCTTTCTGTTTCTGTTGCAGTGTAGGATCTGACAGCTTCAACTACAACATTAACTCAGAGCGTGCTAAAACTCCAGATGCAGCAGCAACTCTATGACCACATAGGAGGTAGGACAATGGAGTTTGGCTAGGTTGTGTGTGGTGAATTTTACTTTGAAGATCACAGTATTAGAGAGGACAAGACTACTACTTGATGAGGACGTCCAGAAGGCACACAAATGGAGCTTGTTTTAATATTCAAGTTTAATCAATTAGGGTCGAGACCTGCACAGCAGCTTTTCAACGCTGATCAGAAGTACCAACCCTGGAGCAGGTTCTTTATTCTTCATAAACGGTACAAAGATTGGGGCACCTCAAAACGGCTGCAAGTTCCTGCAGTGGAAAATGGCCTGATTTGTTCGTTCCATCCAGCTTTCCTGCTGTAAGGTCTAGCAGTGTACACAATGGCACTTCCCTAGTTTTCTTGATAAACATTTTCTTTTAATGCATATGAGAAATTCCCTCCCTACAACTCGACAGCTCTGAATGTTTTTAGATGTCCAGATTTTAGCTGCCTCCATTCTTGCCCAAACTGTCTCCAAATAGACTCTCACTCTGCCTTGAAGCTTCATTTTGCCTCAGTGTGCAGTAATGGAAAAACAGAAAATAGTCCCATTAAGCAGATAATTAGCTTCATGTCAGGAAAACCTGCAGTACACATGCTGTTTATCTGGTGTACTGCGACTCGGGCAGCAGTTTCACATGCATTTGTAAAAGGATTTGTGGAAGCATTTGACTTTCTGTAGATGTGCTACGGCTACAGTGAACAGACAGCGTTGGCAGCCCTGCCTGGGGAAGAAAGGGCCTTAGTCTAAGGCCTCACTGGCTGCACCTCAAGGCCTTTACTACATTGGTTCGTTACACTTCACACTGCAGAAGTGCTGAAAGGAACACACAACATACTGCAGCTATTTTTCAAGCCTTGCCAGTAATGTGTTTAAACAGCGAGTGATGCCATGAGGCCAATACACTCAAATGTTTGAGCCCTCAGAGAGCTAAAATATGCTCAGAAAACTTCATGGCACTATCTTACATTATGGAGAATCTTGCATGCAAAGTAAAATTCCTGGGTAATGGAGTTATTTTTGTGCATTACCAGCATATTTTGAATGAAGGAAACATTTTGACTCTGGCACAGGAGGTCACTTAACACATTGGTCATTACACATGAACTGTCACATTTTAGAAATGCTAGAAGATGGATTGTGGGAAAAAAACGGTCTCAGTTGGGCAGGCTTATGGGCACAGCATGTGTTAACTATTAGCTTTATGCTTAATGCCTTTGACCAAAACACTATCAAACACAGCTGAGATATCATATTAGCTTCTTGTAGACACAACATATTGATATTTGTGTATATTTTGGCCTATAAGTAATGGACTATTGCATTACTGTGCTACTTAGCATGTTCCTTCTTTCTTTCAAGAAGCAGGTGATTTTAGGTATGCATTACTAAATATTACTGGCAGATATACTGTTTTTTAGATTTTTTTCCAAGTACTGATATCAGTATTGGGCATAAAATTCCAGCACAAGTCAGGTTACAGAACTGACTTTTGTAATGCCTTTTAATTATCTCATGATTATAATGCATATTTTTGTATCCAATCACTATAGTACGAGGTCTGTGGGACATTATGGTGTCAAACATGCTGCTCTGTGTTTTTTAACTCCATGACTTAAGAGTGAGAAATAATAGAAATGTACTTACACAACCACAGGTACGCCATCTGGAGTAGATGATCTGATTAGAATTCAGTGTGCCTTGCATGAATTTTTGTCTATTAAAATTATTTCTATAAAGTTACCACAGTCTTTTGATTAGGGACGTCAATGCAAAGAAAAAACAAAAGCATAGGGCTGAACAAATCTTGATGACAAAATGCTGATATGCTGAAGATGCAGTCAACAGGTTTTGTCTATTTCTCAGTGAGAAACTGTGGTAAGATTAACTATCAGTTTTAATATCTGTCTGTCTGTCAGATATCAGCCTCATGGGTAGAAAGTTTAGTGTTGCCTGGCAACAGCATCTGCTTCTCTGGGCACTTCTGGGATAACCATAACTCTGACTGGAGAAGGGGTGAAATGGGAGTAAATCAGCCTGACGTCAGTCAAAATCAGGGACCAACATCAACACTGTGGAACCTTCAGACACTCACTGATGCCAACTTGTACTCTGATTAAAAGAGCAGAAAGAAGAGACCAAGAGCAAAAGAGCGTAACCCTTTAAAATACGTTCCATTTGTGCAATCAGAGTCCCAATAAGAGTGATAACAAGTGATGTTTTTATGGTCAATTAGGACTTGATAGAAACACAAGCTAAAGTGTAACTGATGTGGCATGTCAGGAGTCTGTAGGACTACACTCACTACAGACACACACATCTATCTGTGCTGCTGTTCAAAATGGAGCAAGATTGAATTAGATGACAATAGATATGAGTCACAGAGGGAAGTGAGAGACAGAGGTTATTGCTACCATGGTATGCACACATTCGCACTGACAAATAAATACACACAACCTAATGAGGCAGAGGTTGTTGTTTGTGGTGCATGAGCAGAGAGGGGGAAGTCTGCAAACATGATTATCTCTAATCCAACACATTCCGCTGTGTAATCATATCTGAATGTGTGTGCTTGACCTCAGAAATACCTTTACTTTGTAAGTTGATGGAAAACGACAGAAAAACTTCCATGCACATCAAACACTGGCTGAAAAAAAGCTAATGTATGAGCAGTTTAGTCCTTCACAAGTGTGCCTGTGTTTGAGTGTATGAGTGTGTTTGTGTGCAGTGGGATGAGAGGAGGAGGTAAGTGCAATTGATCGGAGCAATTACGGCACTAACAGAGCACTGGAGAGAAAGGCACTGCTGTAGGAATGCATAGAAACATCTCTGTTGACAGATTAGAACAGAGTTTTCACGCTGCTGGGTTGATTGCTGGCAGCCCTGAGAGAAACTGTTTAACCCCAACACAGGAACTGGTTCTCAGGTGTGACAGCTCAACTGTTCACATTCACAGGGGATGAAACAGAGTCAAAATTTTTGAAGTGTCTAATCTGACTGCTGGTATCTTCTAATCAACAGGTCCAAAATGTTGTAGTTTAGGTCAATCAAATGGTGCTGGTGCCTTCCTTCATAGTTGTCTGTTACCTTTTCCTTCATCTGATGAATAAAGATGGATGGAGACTAGAGGTGTGAAGGTACATGTATTCATCCCAAGCGCTACCTATAGGCCTGGGGGGGAAAATGGTTAAAAGTTATATATACTGGCAATAGGTAGTTCTGCAGCAGGGATTACAAAATTGCTTGATAGAATGTTTAGTAGTTTCACTGAAATGCATCAGGTGCATGAAAACACAAAACGAAGCGAGCAGTCGCTTGAACTCAAAGCATGCTCCCCCTCTGCCGCATAAACAGCCCATTCTATCACTTTATAATGGAGCTCCTTCCCATCCATCACTCTCTGTGTAACTTTTGTGCAGGCCTCCTAATCAATGCTGGTTCTCAACGGCCTGGACCCCTCCATACCCCCGTCTCTTACACTCATCTCCCCTGATGCAGGACAGTGGGACCGAATGCTGCCCTTAGACTTAGACAGACTTTATTAACCCCCAGAGGGCAATTCAGTTGTTACAGCAGCATGGATATTCGTACGAGACATGCTTCATGGTCCTATCTCTATTATAGCCCTATCATACGCATTATGAACTTCCTCCTGTCAGAATTGAATGGTGTACGTAGCCAGTCGGTATTTTAAGTCACCCGTCTGCACTGAGTAAAGCTGCAGTACCAGATAGTGGCAACATAAAATATAGAGCTCTTCATTTCCCACCAAGCTGCCAGACAATATACTAAGTGAAAGCATTTCACACAGAATGCTGAATTCATGTCATGTGGACAGTGGTACATTTTGCGAGGGGTGAGGAGACTGAGACTCAGAAGCAGAGAGTCATGTTAAACCTTGATTATATAGCTGTGGACATCACTGACATATAGTTGTTGCTATTATATTAGCTTCTAGTCTGCTGGGAGGGTTGCACTCAGACCTTTGTGGACTAATGATGTGTCATGCGCAAAAGATGCGACTCTAAGAGCCGATGCTTTGTAATAAATCAGAAGAGCCGACTCCCATCGAGTGAAAGCCGACTCCCAACATTAACACCGTCCTCACAGAAACCACGTTACTGGATCCTAGGTTAAAGAAGCCTTCCTTCAGTGACAACAGAGCTGTTGACGAAGCACTTCAGAGAATAAGTGCAGCAGCAGCAGCAAAATGTGCCCCAGCAGCCAGACACCTCCACTATTAGAGGGCTAAGTGGAGGAGGAGCCACAAACTTCTGCTGTGTGGAGGCTCTTTGATGAAAGAGCGACAGGAGATGCTGCAAGGAGAAAACCTACAGCTGATGCTGTAATGGAGGTGAGAATATATCTGGAGGAGCCCCTCATCTAACAAGCAGAAAACCCACTGAGCTGGTAGCAGACCAAGGCCTCAGTCTTCCCCACCTGGTGAAGGTGATGGAGGAGGAACTGTGTATTGTGGCAACTTCTGTTCCATCTGAGAGAATCTTCTCAAAAACAGGGCAGATACTCACTGAAAGAAGAAGTAATATCAGCCCATCCAAGCTCAGGCATCTGATTTTTCTGAATGTCAACCAGCACTGAGGACATTTATACTGTTTGAACACCGAGCTTGGTGCTGTTTCTGTTTTATTCATTTGTTTTTTGTGCAAAAAAAGTTTGATTAAAATATTAAACAAAAGTAAGAATGCCTGCTTTTGTAACAAAACAAATACGCAAAATGAGGCAATTATGAGGCTTCTGATTAAAAACACTGAATGCAAAATGGTTTATCAATACACAAACCATTATATTTGCCAGGTTAGGCTAAAATATGAGGCTACAAATAATACTAAATTAGGAGCCATTTGGGAGCCGAAAGAGTCGGCTCTTCTTTGGGAGCGATGCCAAAAGAACCGGCTCTCTGAAAAGAGCCAAACTTCTAATCACTATTGTGGACCCTCCCATGTTTGTGGACATGAAAACTCTAATGCTGTCACCAGAGTTCTTCAGGCTGATGCCTGACTCTACCACTGCAGCTATTCCCACACCGTCTCCTTGCAGTCAAAATCACCGTCTATGACAGATGAGGGCTGAGCGAATGCAAGAAAAGTCCTGGTAAAATGGTGATCAGTGCTCAGCCTTTGGAACAAAAATAATAATAATGTGCAGTTTTTGTGAAAGTGAAAATATTATGTAGTAACTACAATTTTAATAAACTTTCAGGGAAGAAGTACAAAATTTAATAACTAAAGTCCTTTAGCTCAGTCACCACTGACTGTATGTATGCAGGACACTTTATTTCAGCGTAGAACTAGTGAAAGCTTTATTTTTTTTAGGTGATTGTGGGGAAGAGTCATCAAGAAGCTTTTACAAGCCCAAAAACAAAACGTTCTCAAAATGGGAAACAGTTGCAGAAAATGGCTCACATGCCATCATTTCCCATCACTTTACTCTTATGTAATATCATGAACAAAAAACTAAAGTAAGGCATTGTGTGTCTAATAATAGACACATCATGTCATCAGAGTGATGAGGATCAGTCACTAACATTGTTTTCAAAATAATTCAAACGTGTCTCCCATAAACAACATCATTTCCATTTAGTCTAAAGCAGCTCGGTACAGTTCAACTGATTTGCTCCCTGGAGGAAGCCACACAGAGCCCAGCTGGTCGTAGCCAACAGCAGACGGAGTAAACGTTATTTTGGGGGCTTTGCGTCACGTGTCTGAGCTACATTGTTATGTATTTGCAGCGAGACTGTCAAACACACTAAAAATAGGAGCTAGGCTATTCCCCCAAAACTGTTACTGTAAAAGCTCTCCAATAAAAAAAGATTCTGATTTTTATACTAACAAAGACATTCAGTCATTCCAGCACATTTTCAGTCATGGTTCATTTTGTTTCGCTGTCGGCCTCACCTGGATAGATCCACGGGAAGGTAGGATGGTGCCGAGCAGCAAGAGGTGATCTTCTTATGAATCTTGCAGGAAATTAAACAAATGACACAAATCTAAATAAGCTCACTGCAAAAATGTGCCACTGGTTCTGAAATCAAATTCTGCCCGAGGCATGAAATATTTGTTTAGATGGATATGCACGTGTTACCACATCAGCAGCATGCACAGAGATGCACGTGCACGTGTCCTCTCAGCGAGTGCATGTTTGTGTGCTGTGTTTCCGCAATGTGTGATATTATACCACTTGGAATAGAACTGATGACTGTATGTGAGGAAAAAAAAACACAGACAGAACAGAAAAACACAAAGAAGAAGCAGGAGACAGCAAGCGCTGCGGGGGGACGAGAGAGCTAAACAGATAATAATGGAGCGACAGGGAGAGAGAGAGAGGAAGTGAGGCGTATGGAGAATGTTGTGAAGGCTCTTTTCAGTGCAGGAAAGCAGGAATAATCTCTATTAAGGTAATTAGAGTTTCAGGAGACAAAGCGTAACAGAAACAGGCTATAAACTATGTGCTGTCTAAATATAACTTGTCCATATGAATCCAGTCAGACTGAGCAACATCTCTGCATCCCCGAGCTGCAGGAGGATGAAGTGTGTGTGCAAGCATGCATTAGATGGGGGCTGTGTGTTTACAATGAGATCAAGAGAATGCTTGGCAGGATGTCAGCCTTGTAAAGCCCCAGGATTCCACATGGAAAACACTCACACACTCCATGTCACGAGGAAAACATAGAAAGACACACACACTGACAAGCCTACAGAGAAAACAAACATGAGGCATGAGAGTTTTGCATAAACACAGAGGAAGAGTCTCTCTCTCTCTCTCTCACACACACACACACACACACACACACACACACACACACACACACACACACACACACACACACGCACGCACAGTATTTGGGTTGAAGGAGAGCAGGAGGGCAGAGAGGATTTCTACCTGGGTGAAGTTTGTGTTCTTCATCAGCTTTCATCTAAATGTCACCATCCTCCTCACTTTCTCTCTGCTCATCTCCAGCTCTTCTCCAGATAGAGTGCTGTTCTTTTATGACTTTGTAAAAATACACTGTCCACCCACTGTCTAAAAACATGCTGAGGTTAATTGATCATTTGAAACTGTCTGTTGGTGTGAGTGTGAGAGTGATTGTTTGTCTCTACGTGTGACAGACTTGTGACCTGTCCAGGGTGTCCCCTGCCTTCACTCTAAGTCAGCTGGGATAGAGTCCAGCTCACCCTAATGAGGACTAAGTGGTGTAAAGATAATGGATGGATGAATGAATCAGCTAACCAACTATTTGACAAGCCAAATCTAATTCAAACAACATCCAATAGCGGTAGGCTTTAGCCCTAACAAGGTTGACATTCCAATGCTAGAAACAGTAGGCATGTGTAATACAAAAATAAAGGCCACTTGAAATAGTCATCTGGCTGCTCTAATCACAGCTTTTCAGAAATCTCCCACACTGGTGTAAGGACACAGAGATGCACTCCTCCATCTTTCAGCCACACTCACCTGGTTCAGTGCAGTTTTTCTCCACCTCTGAGTACAGCTTGGACTCATTGCCCTCTTGTAGAAGGTGACGACTCTCCCACCTCGCCTCCTGCACAACCATGGAGCTGGAAACATGATATCCTGGGAGGCAGAAAACAAAGAGAAAGTGGAAAGGTTAAGAAGAACTCATAAAGAACAAACTCACTGAAAACAGCCCCCCGGACAAACCATTAATGGAAGCCTGAAACCAAGAGAGATGATTTGGTGTAAAACAGTGAATACATCACTTTGTATGTTGTTTAATGTAACAAAACATGATTTGACAAAGATCCTTTGTATTTTTTGGAGATTTTTTTCTTTGGTTTCATTGTTTTTACAGATGAGCATTAGATAATGACTTTTGATTCTCCAAATATTGTGATGCCTTCCCTCCCATACATAAAGAGTGTAACAGCCACGATGCATAAGCTCTTCTTCCACAGTTAATCAACATTCCTGAATACTCTAAACCTTCCTTCTCACCACAGAACAAAAGGCAGATGAGACATGCTTTTTGTGTCACCACACTCCTGTGGGAGCATTAGTACGGCGGCGTGCTGAGCACCGCAAGGGCAATCATTCCAGCTCAGTCATCTGGGTCACGGTATCCTCAAGCGCCCCACCTCCCGCCCATCTTCTCTCCCACCATGCAACAGGCACCGACTTAGATGCAGAGCACGTTAGGGCTTCTATAAATAGCACCGTGCTCGGTTATATTTATCAAAATGCAGAAACATGAAACGTTTGCAACATTTTGCAAATAGCAATGTCAAAGCAAAGGAGGTACAAAGACGCAGTGAGCTGGAATAGGATGCTCTGGAGTGATAGCTGCAGCAGCAGTATTATGTGCTTGGAAGCATATATTTACCTAGTCTTAAGCCAGAAATGCAGGAGAGCAGTAATGGCAATGTCGTCCATATTCCTCCCCTGGAAACATTGTTATTACTTGCTATTTACTTAAGGGCTAGTACTTTAAATGATAAAAACAAGCTTATGTTCCCTAGCACTTTTTCTGGTATGTAGCCATGCACATAATGCTATTTATTTGCCCAGGTTTCCAGATTTCTGCATTCACCATAAAATAAGAGTTCCGTAGGACCCATTTCTTAAAAGAAAAAAAAAGACAGAAAAAAAGAAGTAAGGTCAGAGCTACATAAACATTAAGATGAATAAACGACCTGTATTTTTCCTAGAGGGTTCAGTGTTGACGTCTGTCTAGAGTGGTTAATATTTGATTGTTTACATACAACAATCACAACTCAAGGTTTATTTAGCAGTTGTTCTGTAGATGTTCAAATTGACATTTTTCATAATTTTCTGCCTCAAAAGCTGCATCCCAAAGCCTCCTCTTCACCTTGAAAACAGCAGGTGAAATAAAAATAGCACCCCTTATTAAATGTGGCTGAATCAGTGACAAAATGTCAAAGTACTCCATGAAGTCACTGAGGTTCAGGTCACTTTACTGGACTTGTATTGCCACTTTACTTTTGGAATTCAAGGTGGGAGTTGCACTAATGGAGGAGGCACAGCAGCTCGGAGCTGCTCGTTATTAAACATAATATAATTCGTCTGTTAGCAGCTGTGGATTGGACTGTCTTCTCACTGTTGTTCCATGATGTTCTGACGATGGCATCTGATTAAGTCTCCAGTCAACTAAGCAGGACTGCTTTATGACAATATTAGATCTGCATTAATGTGATAAAATAGTTTGATCTCAGAGATATTTAGTTTGCTGAATTTACCTCAATATTTCTGATTTCAGCAGAAAGATATGCTGAGAATGTATTCTGTGAACAGAGACTGTGAGCCTGGAAATACATGTTGCCAAGTAATGCTTTATAAGAAAATACTTAGTGGTTCCTGCTGGTATCTAAATGTAAGCATAGTGGCTGAAAACAAGGCTATGTGCAACATTATATCTTTGTTACTACTGGTACAGTGCTGATAATGTTTTCCTTACTGTGTCATCAAACAATGATAAGGAGAATATTTGACATTACACCCCACATACCTGATTCTTCTCCTTTTTTCCAACATTGTCTTTACTGTTTTTTAAAATTATTTTTACAAACGTATGCATATAGAGAAAAAAACAACCACAAAAAAGAACAGAATACACAAACAAACATTGAAACGCTCCTTTGAATTTGCTGATGGGAATTTGTATTTGTTGTCCCAAGCAGGTTTTCCAGATACAGGATTCATCACCAAAGAGAACCTTAGTCCAATCATCAACAGTTCAATCCTTGTGATCCCCAGCCAACAGTAACCAGGCTTTCCTCTGCCTTTCGTCGATGAAGAGCTTCTTCCATGCCCTGTGTGACTTCAGACCAGCTTCAACTTCTGAGTTGTGCTACGACTTGAATGTAAGCAGGAAACCACTCTATGCCTTTGCATGTGCAGTGCTGATGACTAATGACATAAAATGGCCTGTCATATATCCTGGGAATATAATTAAGCTTAAGCATGTCAAATAGGACATAAAATATTATGTAATCAGCTGCATTTTTTGTCATGTTCATTGTATTCTTCAGGTAATATACCTTTAGTGGTACCAGGCATTGAAATGAACAAGAAAGTGAAGAAAACAAGGGTGGTCTAATCATTTTTTCCATGACTGTATATTCCCCACAGAATTATCATGGTTTACATCAGAATCACTGGGTCAATATCACCAAAAAGTGCCTTGGAGACATGATGATTTCTCTCCAAAAAATTCCAGTTTTCTACTTAATTTCATATCCCTTGTAACAAGTTAACCCTAGACTGCTGCAAATGCATGTTGGTGAAACTTCCACATTTTTTTAAAATGAATTTACTGCAAGCAGATAAAGTATGAACAAATCATACAACATGTCCACCCTGTGTGTCAATGTATGGACCTTTTTAATAACACCTAAACTTTCCATTATTTTGTATTGTGCTAATGATAACTTAGTGATTCTGATGAGGATGCCAGAAGGCACTTGAAAGTGATACTGACCTCACGCCTTAGTGTTACCCTCTGTCAAATCCTGGTCTCTTACATATTTCAAAAAGGGTCCCCAAACTTCCTAATATTGATTTCTTTGTCTTTCAGTATATAATTCATTCTCTCTAGACGAAGGTTTGACATCACCTGTCTTACCCAGTGTGCAATAGTTGGTCTGTGAGTTGTTTTCAGAATGGAGCTTTCAACTTCTTAGCAATTAGAAAGTTGAGGATCATTAATATTTGTTCATTTTTAAAATAGATTCTTTTGGATACAAACCAACTTGAAACAATTTAGGGTCCAATGAAATTCTTTTTGAAATAATCTTCTCACATGTACAGTAGCCCTAACCTCTTCCCAAAATGTTTAAATTAGGCCTGGAACGCATTTATTTTGATTAATTAATTACAGCAAAAATAATACATTAAAAAATAACACATTTAATTGCACTTTTCTCAGTTCCCTAATTTTTGGCACACTGGTAACACTGATGAACACTCCAGCCCAGTAGGTGGGGCTAATTCACCCAAAGTCTGTTTGCCAGCCGTGAAGAAGATACACAGGACACACTGACTGATGTCAGTGCACAAGAAAGTTTGGTGAACAGTGATGGAAGACGAGACTGCGTTGAGCTTGTTGGGAAGAAAGTTTTCTTTTATAAAACTTCCTGATGGCAGCTTGGATAAAAGCATGGTTGTGTGCAAATTGTGCAACAAAGAGTTTATTTATCTCTGCAGGTCTTCAATTAGTTGCTGACGGTATCACCTTAATGCAAAACATGCTGCCGCGAGCACCAGAGCAAACATTAGCGAAAAAATGAATGAAATTGAATTGAATTCCCTATTGTGTCAAATATTGCTTTTTGATAAAAAAAAGTGATATATCATGATTAATTAATAACAAAGCCTGTAATTAATTAGATTAATATTTTTAATTGCGTCCCACCACTAATTAAATTTTTTCTGCACTTCCAGACAAAGTGAAACAGTGTTTCTTTAACTTCTGTGCATTTAGTGCATATATCTGGTGTATTTTTACTGAACTCATTTAGCTATGCAGGAGTTATGTATGTTCACATTAGCCAGTTATAATGAATTAGTCTGAGCTGTGTGTTTGTTGTGTTAGTATTAGTTGCAGCACAGGCAGAATTCCACTCCTTTGCTGACATTTCAGTTTCCAGATCTTCATTCCAAACACACAGTGTGAGCTCTCAGATGAACAAGATGCAAGAATATTATAGAATTCAGATATGATGCCCTTATTTAAACTGTGCTTTTTATCAGTGTTTCAAAAAAAAATACTGTGGGGGTTTAGAAAATGGATTGTTTTGATTTGCTTTTACAAAGCTTCTAAGTTGTAGGAAGTTGAAAAAGTGTGTTCTGTTCAGTTTGAAATTATGCTTCAGTTGTTCAAAAGACATAATATCAGAGTTTTATAGATACAGATCTTGGATCTTTTTGAGTTCTTTAGAGACCCACATTTTATATGCAGCATCAGCTCTTCCTGGTGTGAAAAACAGTTAACCCATATTGTGACAAGGAATCAGGTTCTTTTAGATGTTTTCTTACATCATGCCAGATTTTAATCATATGTCTAACTACTGGGTTGTTGGTCTGTCTTTGTAGGGTTTTTTTTGAATTTCGTACCCATTCTGCCATAATTTTACAAAATAATAATAATAATCAATGAACATTAGTAATATTTTAGGGTCAGAACTCAACAAGCTTATTGGCCTTATTTTCTTACATTTGTTATGGGGTTTCCATACTTTTGGGAGTAATATAATTACAAATTACAATCCAATTTTAGCTTCTAATCTATGCTGCAGCATGCATATCGTAAGACGCAATGTGAATAACTTGCATTTCTTCTTTTTTTTGTCAGTGCACAGAGGAGACAGACAGTAGGGAGAGACAGTAATGACATGCGATGAAAGGTTCAGCCATCTGGGAGTCAAATAAGGAAGTTCTCCCAAAAACAGTGTCAAAAAGGCTTCATTTCTATTTAAGCTTTATTTAAACAAGTAAATCTCACTGGGTTTAAGAACTGCAAAGATGACGTGGCCAGCAAGGCAGCATTGCAAGTTTCACACAGAATAGCACTGAATGTGAATTATATGAAGGTTCAAAAAAATAGAACTTACAACTATTCCAGTAAGAAATGTTAAAATGCCAGAACAATTCAACAAGACAGTTCCAAAAGGAATCAATTTACCATAGGCTTCAATTAATTTCTTGATACAATGTTTTTTAAAATTTCATTTAATATTTATATTTAATTTTTAAATCCAATTTTTAAAGAATTTCTGCTAATGCAAAGTGTTTGGAGCAAAAACACGGCAGATATGTATTGTAACATTTCTGAATGATGGACTGGAATCATGAAAATCATTTCCAAATATGTAAGACAGTCTTGTAAAGAATAATACATGAATGGCGTCAGTGACTCAAGTGGAGCAAAGAGAGAAATTGCCAGCCAATTCTAAAGTAGGGAACACAATGATGAATGGTTTAAAGTTCGTGATAAGCAGAAACACTGTTAACAGGAGATTTTCTAAATTGCTAAAAAAATATATAATTTCTAAATTTGCTTCTCTCATACTGTGAGTATATGAACTTCAGAGTTAGAGTATTGTTCTCCCTGGTCTTGTATTCCTCCACTGTACCTCCATGTAAGCACCAGTGGGAATTAGTGGGCGCTTTATTGGTTTCTAATTCCTACAACTAAATTACATTGTGAAGTGCAAGCTGGATTATAAAGTGTTACCTGACTTCTCTATGTTGCAAGCATCACAAACTAAATTCCATTCTCCTCCAGTGTACTGGGTTGGATAAAATCTCAAAACGCAGACAAAACATAAACCCCCTGCATGACTAGGTCCAATTCAACGTCAGAACTTTGAAAATGAGCTGTAAAACAAACATGCATTACACGTTAAAACAAACAGATGCACAGCACAGCTGTGCAGTGCACTTCCTTACAGTGTGTACGGTGCTACGAGGGAGAACTGAAGGGTGAAATCTGCCACGTTGCATCAGTGCCAGTGCTTCTATACAGCTGTGACGCCTTTTGCCCTCTTACTGTATGCTCTTCCCCTTAGCCAGTGTTTCTGTGCTGTGACATTCACAGGAGACAGTGGACAAGTTTAAAGCACAAAACACACTCCACAGGAGTCCTCTCTGTCTCCTGTCATATCTTTATAACTTGAGTTTGAGCTCCATTACAGTCTTCACACACACACACACACCTTGCTGAGTGTTTTAGGTGGCTCCAGTGAAGCAGAATGCATCACCACTGCCGGGGTTACTATGGTGATGTGACGTAACTGATGAGGCGCATGGTGGTGGGGGGAGGAGCATGACATAACACCGAGTAACTCACGCACGTGCACAGACACATAACTATGACTAACCAGCCTATAAGCACATGCTATCAGATGTGCTGTGGAGCGCTGTCACTCACGCAGGTAAACACAGTCAGCAGCCACATTCACTTTAGTGCAGCGCTGCCATACAGCAGGGAGGACTGTGAGCCATGTTGATCAGGATCATGCTAACAGCTAAAAAGGTCAATTTTCATGTCTAAATCAGACTCTCTTCCAGACAAAGATAGTGTAATGTCCTGTTTTTATGACGAATTCTAGTCTATTAAACGATAACAGTAATGCTAATCTACATTGTTATTGATGTGCTGTATATGTTTCTATGGCTGTGGGTCACAATATCAAAGGTGCCGGTTGGACGATTATCTGGCATACTTGACCTGAGTTTAAAGTGGCAACACTTCAGTCGCAGCAAGACATTTCAACAAATACTGACCAGTTTGAAACTAAATATTTTCTTGATCCAGATGATATCAATATGACTTTGCTGACTGATGATCAGCATTTGTCAGATTATTTGTCTGATGTTCAGATAAATGCCGAGTATCGGATTCGATCATATTTCTTTTCTTTTGAAATGCTACATATTGTGTAAAAATGTCATTTTAAATTTTCTGAGCACATTCATCCTCTTTAGAGGATTTAAACCTTTCCATTTGGACATACCATTAGCTGTTGCGTGTTCCTTAGATCCAACTGTATGTTCTAAAAACGGATGCTAAAAATCAATGACTGAGTTTCGATGACATTTGCTTTGCACTTTCATGCTCCAAAATAGATAAGCACTTTTGATTTTAAAAGCCCACTGACATTTCCCAGTGCAATCTCAGCACAAACATGTACAAGTTTAGCTCCTGGTAAGCCCCTATGGGCAGCAAAAATCATATGTGAAGTTTGGATTTCCTTCAGATTGGACTAATGAACAAAAAAATATTGACTTCAAAAGACAGTGATAGAAGCAGAGAGACCGAAACAGATACATACGCACACACACACACTACATTCACCCTCTATTGCCCAGTCTCTCACTAACAGAGTCTTGTATTGGCCAAAGTCTCCTGTCTATGGGTCCAAGACGACCCCATAACGTCACATAACACGGCTGCCCATCGCTCCTCACTGTCACGCTTAATTAGCTACTTTATCTTCATTAGTGTCCCTTGGCAGGTCTGTATGTGTATGCATGTGGATACGTATGTGTGCTGCACAATTCTCTGTTCATAAACATGACTCCTTGTGTGTCCTTTAGTGCATTTCTGTGTGCAGCATGTTTAGTGTGTGTATGTGTTTGAGTAATGTATGTTTGTGTGCAGGGCCATCACTACTCTATTTCAGTCCTGTGTGGCTCCAATGAATGTGTACACATGTGTCTGTGTGCAGGAGTGTGAGCTACAACCTTGTGCCTAGAGAGAGAAAAATCAGGCCATGAGCACGTGGATCCTACTATACAGTGCTATAACATGCGACACGTGATACCAACATCCTTGGGTCCTCATCATAGAAGATACAATATGTAGATACTGATTTCTATGGAGCATTATATAATGTATGCGTTATACACACACATATATGCAAAATTATATCACTCATTACCATAGCATTGCATTCTACATGTATGGTAATGCTTGAGCATACAACAACCAATCCATCTGAGAGATGCTGAAATATATCATTGCCCTCCCTGCTTCTGGTAGAGGAGAAGTCAGAGGATCACCACAGCTGTTAGAATACTTGTCAGGATGTTTCACCAACAATTTCTGAGAAAAACTGGAAGCTGGCAGTGGGATTTATCCTTTTATAAGCACAAATATCAGTCACAATATACAGTACATAAATACATAAATACAAAAATAAGTGTTATGATGTCTAGTTAAAATAATACACACTTGCACTGAATTGTGCTTCACAGGTTAATGATTTGCCAAGTTGAATTCTCAGGTAGGCAGATCATTAAATTACAAAACAAAATGACAACTATCGCCTGATTGCCCCAGCAAAACCAACCAGTCATGGACAAACCCAATTGCCAATAGTCAGTATATTCAACCAACTGCCAGAACTCATTACCTGTTGTGTTGGTTAGCAGTAGAGCCAGCAAAAAGCACAGAGCTGCAGCTTATGTTCGGTGCTATCAATGAAAGTGGAAGTGCCAAAAACTGCAGTTCCTCAAAAGGTTTCCTGAGACTAGCCCCAAAAACGAGTCTTTGATAAAAGAAGCTAATAGAGAAGTCCAGTGTTTATTTTTTCACTGAAGTTCCTAGGCAAATAGCAAAAATAAACATGTTTATAGCCTGGTGCAAGAAATAGGCTCTCTAGCTAATTTATCTGTTCATGGCACTGTTTGGAGGAGGAGGGGAGGGAACTTAGATAATACGAAATAAACAAGTGAGTTAAGTCGTAAGGTTGTGCATAATTGAGGCATGGTCACATTGAGTGACAAGTGGGTGCCGTCACAGGATAGTTCAAGACCCAGAGACCTTTGCAGGTATCACAATCAATGCGGTATTAAAGTTTCGAGGCATGTAAGAATCCAAAAGGCAAATTGGAGGTGGTGTAAGATTCAGGGTGAGTTGCATTTATCATCGGTATCATCTTATCTGTTTATAGCCCGGGCCTTCCAAAAAATGTGTGTGAAATGTTGCATTTCACACTCTGGAAACGTGTCCTACTGAAAGGAACATGTTCCAGGGCTTGAACCTGTCACTTAAAATTATTACACAAACCTGGGACTACAGCACAGCAGAATGTCTTGAGTCACACAGAACAGCCAGGTTCTGGTTTGTAAACTGGCAAAAAAATAAAAAACAAAACATGAGCAGCTGTGCTTTCCTGCACCTGGTAAATGTAAACCTATGTTTCACCTTTAAATGCAGTCGTTGATTATCTCAGGGACTTTTGGTTTACGCTCTGAAACCTCAGTACATTGTAAAAAACAACAGCAACAAAACACAGTAACTCCAGTGGCTGCAGCAACATTCCACACAGAATTTACTCTTCCAGGCAGTCAGGCAGTCAATGCACTGTTGCAAATCCCAACTGTCACGCTGTCAACTGAAATACAAAAAAATGCTGGTATCTGTGAGTGCTCAGCTACATCAACTCGATATCTCAGAGCAAGATTAGAGCAAAATTCAGTCAGCAGTGCTATGAAACAGAGCATCACACACCTCACTGCCTCTCAGACACATACAGGCAGCAGCTAAGCCTCACTGTGTGATCACTCGTCAATAAATCAATATGATTATGAGTGGTTAGAATGACATGGTCCCTTGTGTTTCTAAAGAAATACTGCCTCAGAGGATATATCACAAAGAGTTCCGCAGGCAATAAATACTGATACTTTACTGCGATATATATCCATTATACAACGCAGTATGGTGCAATACATGTCTAGACAAAGTATCTACATATGCAAAGCCTATCAGAGGGATTCTTGAATTGTTTCCTAATGAACGTGACAGTTTGTTAATGGTCTCATTAGCTGACACTGTCAGACACCACTCCTGCAGCGAGCGTGCAAGGGTGCTGTCATCTCAGACAATTACTTTGGCCTCTCACTCTCATCTCTCTCTGAGTTTGAAGATGTGACTAAGGCGGGGAGTCTGGAAGACACTGTCTGTCCAAGGCAGAGAGGTCATACGAGACTGTTCTGTGGTCAGCCTCAGCTACCTGTCATTTGTGCAGTTTTAGCAGCTCTACTCAAGTTCAACTTAAATCTCACATTGTAACACCATTCCATTACAATTACTTAGAATTTTTATATGTATGTTTGTGTCACAGTTTTTTCTTTCTGGCCAAGGTATGATTGTGAATGCTGAGGTTAATTGATGATTCTAAATTTGCCCGTAGGTGTGAGTGCGAGTGTGATTGTTTGTCCTGCTTTAAGTTACTGTATTGTTTCTAAGTTATTTTCTTGTTTGTTTTTTTGTTGTGAAGCACTTTGGTCACCATTTGGGCTGTTGTAAAGGGCTATACAAATAAACTTTGATTGATTGATTGATTGATTGATTGATTGATTGATTGATTGATTGATTGATTGATTGATTGATTGAGTGTAAATTCTCATAGGGAAGCCTATCTCCATAGCGTTGTATCGGCACAGGAGAATGGTCTGGCTGAACCTCATCATTTTGCTAGAGAGAAAAAAAACACTTTATAAAAATAAGAAATAAGAAATACAAATAAGAAAATTAATCAGTTTTCTTGTTTGTGTTCTATCAGCTGCAGTACCAGAAGAGTAAACGAACCAAACATTCTGCATCACCAACCCAAACCCATGGCTTTAGTTTTAGTTGAATACCCCTGTACTGTACAATATATGTACAATACTCCTGTACTATACAATATATGTACAATACTCCTGTACTATACTATATATGTACAATACTCCTGTACTGTACAATATATGTACAATACTCCTGTACTATACAATATATGTACAATACTCCTGTACTATACTATATATGTACAATACCCCTGTACTATACTATATATGTACAATACTCCTGTACTATACTATATATGTACAATACCCCTGTAATATACTAGCAGTTTCATATATATCCTTGTAATAGTTATTACAAGAACATATAACATTTTGCATTTAGTGCTAAAAATTCATTGCCAGTTAAAGGTTTGGACACTTTCAATGTTTTTTTTTTTTTTTTTTTAAATTCTACTGCTTTCTGTTCAACCAAGCAAATCATGACAAACTCTCCTCTTAAGCAAAACTACAAAGAAAATCTTGGAAGAGGCAATATATGAGCAACGAATCATCTTTCCTGTGATCCTGTTTCTATTTTAACGTGACTTTCCTGACCTTTCCCGCAGACAAATGAACTAAATCTGCTCATCCTTTCTGGCCCACAGCGGATCCGTGTCTCTTTAGATGAGCAGCTCATCTACTATACATGTCACATACAATACCCAACATGATGTCACAGTGTGTGAATGTATTACATAAGTATCATGTTCCCCCTGTCAATCAAACACACATGTTGCAAGAAACATCCTGGTCGAGGACCGGAGGAGATTTCCATTTCCTCTCTACAGGGATGTACTGTGTGAATCCTCTTCCACACTGCAACACAGGCCAAACAATGCATGGACTTCAGAGTAGCAGAAACAAAGAGTGTGTGTGAGAGAGTAAGATTATTACTGTGGATATGCTTTATGTGTAGAGATCTGACAAAACACACAAACTCGTACACACATTTCCATACAAATTGTCTTTTCAGTGCAGAAATGACTTCAGACAAGATAGTTATATAATCAGGTTGCATTTGCCTAAATTGTCCAAAAATGAAATGGGGGAAGTAGGTGCTGTGTTCTCTCTGTGCATCCCACAGGAGGTCTGAGATGGATAAAGCACAAAAATGATCTCAGACAAAGGCAGACTAATTTCATGTTCTGCGCAGGTGCAGTAGTGTATATATGCGTTTGTGGATGACAACATGTGAAATTATAGAATAATGAAAGTTGTGCTTTGAGCTTCATAACAAAGAGGCAGCACCGCAAGCTTTAATACAGTCACAACTTGTAAGATTAGTCCATGGACTATGTAATTGACAAGCTAACCTGTAACACACTAGCTGGTCAGGAGCAAGCAATAAGTTCAGATTTGATTCAAGAAATCATCCCCTCCTGAGTTCAATCTAGGCCTAAGACAACAGCACCAACTACCAGTGATAGACACACCAATTGTTTAACAAAATGTTTGACAGCTTCACTTAAATGTCTTAAATACTAACCACCATAAAGCACATAACAAAAACACAAAATTTGGTTGCATGAACAAATCCCAAACGTATTTTGTCCCTGGCTCATGAACAGTCAATCGTATTCCTTCATAATGGAGCCCTTTTACATTCTGTCACTCCCCCTGTGGCTTCTGTGCAGGTCATCTGGTCCTCATTCTACCTCCTGTGAAGGCCATGGCCAGCAGGGACTGGTGGATGCTGGTGCAAGATAAGGCTGGCAGGAAAAAGCCTCCACCTCCACATAAGTAACGCCTTGCTGACAGCCTGTCCCATTTGGGCTGACAGACAGACAGACCAGTGCAGGGTTCCTGTCCAATTGTTCTGGTTCCACACCATCCTCTCTGAACCTTAACCTCAACGTGGTTGCAGGGGCTTCACCCTATGTCAGTCTCCAGATGCTACTTGCGTACTCAATTTATTGTGCATCAAGGTCAGATCATTTTTTTTATTGTATTATTTATTAAATGTATTTATTTTTTGTGTGGTTTTAATTGTGTTAACATTAAACAGTATGTCTTGATAAATAAACTCAAGTGGAGAAATTCAAAGTCACCACTGCTTTCTGATGTTGTAAAAATTTTGTTAACTGAGCAACATCTGGCACAAAAATTTCCCTCAGGATTAATTAAAGTTCTATCTCATGTTAACTTTTATTAAGTGTTTTTTTAATTAAAAATACATCATTAAAATGATCAATAATTATCAATACTGACCAAAATGAAACAGTGTGTATAACACCATATAGGGATGTCTGATACTGGCTTTTTTGCCAAAAACTGATATGTCGATATTGTCCAACTCTCAATTTCCAATTCCGATATCAACCAGTACTGATATATGTGGGCTTGAAAATAATTCCAAACCACAGACATGTTGTTAGTCAGGCTCAGCAAGCTTGTTACTGCAGCCAAAAACATTTATGGTGCTACAAGAACTGGTAAGCTGAATCTTTATTTTTTTTCCTATCAATTTCTTCTTTCTTTCTGACATCTTTTACTTCTTACCTAAGTGTTGAGGAACTGGCTGTGTTCACTTTTCTGTTTGCCAGATGTTGAGTTACTCTGACCACATCATCATCAAAAAAACGAACAAGCACATTAAGAATTTTGTCCAATCTCTGGCTAGTGGCTTTGTCAATATTCAGTGAAAACACACATTGTTTGTGCTTTTCAGAAAGTCTTAAATGCTGGTGCTATATCGTGTATTTATGTAACCAGCATGCTGATTTGACACAGAGTTTTGTCAAAGCGGTGGGACACATTTGAGTAATGTAGCCCATGATGTTCTTAACCATAAAGGTTTACTTGAATTCAAGCTTGATATCTCAGAACAGAATCTGGATATAGAGTGTTTGTGTGGCATATAGTTAATAAAAAATCTATCTAAAGGATGGGAATCCTTTGGCTTGTTGTTCTTTAAGACAAGCAGCATCCATCCATCCATCCATCCATCCATCCATCCATCCATCTATCCATCCATCCAAGAGCTATACCTGTTTTGTCTTAGGAAAGGTTTGGATGGAGGCTGAAGCCTGTTCCAGATGACAATGGGTCATCACTGACAAGACCTTCTCTGCCATACACCTGTCCACTGAAACCCACTCAACAGTTACCAGTAACAACAATGGATGTGTTCAGACTGTGTGAGGAAGCTGGAGGACCCAGAGAATCCCCACACAGGAGCAGGGAGAGCATTCAACTCCACAAAGAAAGACCCTAGCTACCCCAGCAGATTTAAACCCGGGATCTTCTGTAAAAGTAGACTGTGCTTCTAAAAGATTCAGAAATAAACATATTTTTATAGAAATCATTGCAAATTCCTTTCATTGTGTCTGACAAAAAGCCCCACTAATGAGCTACGTTAGGTAACTGTAACCAAGCTAGTTTGCAGTGATCACAATGTGATTCTGCGTCACCAGAAATTACAAAATGTTCTGAAAACTGTTTGTTAGGGGTAATTGCTTATGTTAATTGGATGGTGAGTTGACTCTTTGATCCAGTAAATAGTTACAGTTAGTATGGTTGTTTTTTTAAGTACTCACAAAACTGATATGTGTAAATCTATCTATCTATCTATCTATCTATCTATCTATCTATCTATCTATCTATCTATCTATCTATCTATCTATCTATCTATCTATCACTTCAGAGATGTAACACCAGAAATTATTGGTAAAATTAACTATCAAATTAGAATTGGGGGTTGAAAATGGGATCAAATGATGACAATTAATCTTTTGCTTTTTCCTTTAAGTCTCACAATTGTTTGTCTTTTTTTGCCTATTGCAATATTATTATTGCCCAGTTTTCCTATAGCTTTTCAAATTATGTCCCACCCCTGTCTCAGGTCAACCTGCAGCTATATATAGAGAGGCACTGTAAAAATCCTCATTAAGCATTTGATTGATGAGCTTGGCAAAGACCTGCCATACCTCTCATTGGCCCTCTACATTCTACCTTCCTCCACAGAGGAGTTCCTCCCCGTACATTAGAAATAAAATAGGCCTGCTGTTTTCCCAAAGGATCCAGGCCAGACCATGTTTTCACAAGTTATTGTTATTATTATGCAGTGAAAATATAGGTTAGATGCAATAGATTAAAACCATGGTTATTTATGCTCATTCTGTAATGTTAGACAGGTTCAAGCAAATATTTAAAAAGAGTGTACATTATCAACCAATAAGCCAAGATCGCAATAGTTTTTATTTCTAATAAAGTATCAAGGCTAAATCTTTGCAACAGGACACTTCCAGTGCTTTAGGCAGACAGAAGGAAATCTAACTAATGCAACAGGCTAAGGTTTCACTTTACTGAAATGCCAATTTCTCTGAGAGCCATGATATCCACCCATTACACCAGGGGTGGGCAATTAATTTTCATATGGGGCCACATGAGAAACGCTGACGGTTGTTAAGGGCCGGACCAATACACTTACAGCTCTGCTCAATATATATCTCAATAAAAACAGTAAATGAAACATTACAATGATACAATGAAAATGTGGAACACAGAACACTTTAGTTTTTTCATTTGAACTACGACTGCTGCCTATTGAGTTGTAGATATTTTTCATGGTGTGACTTCCTTCAGTGTGGGCATGTGGGTGAGAATGTTGCCCTCCAACTGGCTTGAGAGAAACTTCAGCTTTCTCATAAAAGCAGCACCAGGCTGTACATTTCATGTGCAAAGAGGCCCTTGCCTTGCAGCTTGGTATTTAGTTCATTCATTAATGCAGTCACATCAACAGCAAAAGCAAGGTCTGATATCCAGTCTGCATCTGAGAGCTCAGTGATGTCCCTGCCTTTCTTCTCACAAAACTCTTGAATCTCTGCTCTCAGATCCCAAACTCGTTTAAGCATCTTGTCCAGGCTGATCCATCTGACAGCTGTCTGGTAACCAAGGTAACCATGTTTATTATCATCTCCTCCAAAAAGACAACAAACTGTGTGTAATTCAATGCTCTTGCCCTGATGAAGTTAACTACTTTAGTTACAACATCAGTCACGTGGTTGATTTTTAGCACTGACTTACACAGCACCTCCTGATGTATAATACAATGCAAAAATATCAGTTTCTGTTCTGGGTTTATTTCAGTCACTTTATCTTGCATCCGTTTCAAAAGTCCAACATTTTTCCCTGTCAAACCAACCAAACTCTCCCATTTTAGTCCCAGCTTGTTCATGCATGTATTTACCTCAGTGAACAAATCACTCACCGTCGTGGTTCCCTTCATTGGCTGCACAGCTGCCAGCTCCTCCGTCATCTCAAAGGTTTTTGTTAGTCCACATACAAAGATGAGTAACTGGGCTGTGTCACGGACATCACAGCTCTCGACCAGAGCCAAGGAGAAAACGTCAAAATTGTCCACTTTGTTGTGCAGCTGAAGCTCCAGATTTTCGGCGATGTTCTCCGCCCGCCTCGTTACGGTTCGCCTGGAAAGGGCCACATTAACGAACGCTCCTTTCTTCTCCGGGCATATAAACGCTGCAGAGTCCACCAGACATTCTTCTACAAACTCTCCATCAGAGAATGGCTTACTGACATCCCTTTATGTGTGAGCTTTGGTAAAAAATCCTTGCTGCTTTCGCAGTTTAGCAGCAAACTTTCAGGTATCCTCCCCGCTCTGCATCAGTCAAATGTTTGGAGGAAAAAACGGTACCTTAGCAGATCTTTCAAAGTAAAAGCAGTGCAGGCCTATCGCTTGTATGCATTGTGATGATATATATTTGCACTGACTTTTAATATTTTCCAATGACCTCATATGGACCAGTCAGGGTCATCCGGCGGCCGGATGTGGCCCGCGGGCCGTACGATGCTCAGGTGTCATAACCAGTTTAGTTTTGAAAACAGTTTTACCACAAGGTCAGTGTAGCAACTGTTTTGGGGAATTCAGTCTTATTAAATGATCATATTTCATTTTTCCTTAACATTTTAATAAGTTCTAGTTCATTTTAGTATGAATAAAGTGTTAGAGTTCTAACAATTTTAACATAATACAAGAACACAAAGAGTATTCTGCCATACTAGGAGCTACTTATGACCAGCATTGCTTTGAGCAAAATGCTACTATCACCATGCTGACATGATGTTGAGGAATTATTTTTAACCATAGTCGCTATCTAAAATATTTACACAGTAACATTGAGTAATAATTGCTTGCTTAACCCGCAATGTTTAGGTGGGCAGTACATGTCAAACAGCCACATGAATGTCAGGACTCAAGGTTTCCCACCAGAACATTGCATTATGACACGATGATCCATGTTACTCATTTCACCTGTCAGTGGTCATAATGTTGAGGCTGATCAGTGTATTTCTATACTGGTCTTTGGCTTAAGTGGAGGTGGTTGCTGCTTGGTTGAGTGTGTCTGAGACTGCAAGGTTAACATGGCGCTGTCTGTCAACAGTAGATAATACCTACCGTCACAGGTCTGGAGAGGGGCAAAACACAAATCACCATCACACGAATGTGCCGGAACAAGTCCTCCCATCAGGCATCACCCAAAGGCACCTTTCAAGTCAAGCTGTCTATGTACTGGATTTGCTTTGATCGCATACAACGGACCACCAACATATTGGGCAGGGATGGTCAAAATGTTTCAGCTCATCAGTGAATTTCATAGCTATGTCACTGACTTAGTTTGTATTGATGCTGCCTCTCAATATACTGTATTTTTGTATTGTTAAATGGAACAAAACTGTGGCATTCACCAAACTTGCTTTGCAAATAGGGGTCTGTAGCCAGCTTAAGACCAACCAAGATGAAGATCTGCCACATCTCTCACTGAGGACAAGAATCCCCTCATCAACAGTCTTGGACTAAGAATCTGCGTTCTCAATGCCTAATAAAGAAGACAAACACATTTTTCTTCTTCTTGGATACATAAGCTGGCAATCTGCTACCTCCTGTCAATTTGTTCTTCATCTCTAAATTCTCTGAGTGGCTCTTGTTGGCTAATGATGATACAGTCGGATGTGTGACTGAGCTCTCCTGCAGCGATTAGCCTGCAGGGCCCTTTTGTTCCCCCGAACAATTCAAACACAATCACAGTGCTATTCACCTGCACTTGCCAGGGTCAGAGGAACCCATTACACTTTTAATTACTCTGATCAGATTAATCATACTCTCAGATGACTCCCAATGAAATTTTCAACCATCTGTGTGTATCTGTGTTTGTATGTGCATGTGCTTCTGTGTGTGTGAGGCAGCTGAAGAGAAGCCGATTATGGTCAAGATTAGAAAAGCCTTTTCTATTCAAAAGACAAATATGCTGAGGATATCTCCTCACTGAAAAGACTATGTGTGATACTGCCTCTTTATCTGCAGCCTGCTCTTTTTTGAGAGAACCCAGTCTTTAATAGGCAGTCTGGTTGCCAAAAGTCATTCTAGTAAAGTCTGGTTGGTTCTAATTTTGTTTCCTATTGGCATAGACTCTATGTTTCATGTTCTAAAGACAGAAGAATAACTGAGAACTGGGTTGATTGAAGCTCATTCTTCTACCCATCTGTAGGTCATGTACAAATAAGAACTTAATTAAGGTTAGGGCAACACTGTGGTTTTGTTCAGTTTTCTATGTTTTTGATCCATCCATCTCTCTATATTAACACCAGCACATAGCATTATTTGGAGTAAACAGACAAACAGTTGTTTGTGGGGCACTTGCCAAAATGAGTGATGTTGCTTGATTGAGTCTTCTTAGGTCTGGTCATTAGGTTTCTGTCCAGCGTTTTTATGTACATTTTTAGTTTGGGTATAAAAACCTTGACAAAAAAGGTCTAAAATATTATAAAGCACCAACATTTTTTGGCTGCAGTGGGAAAGCATCAATCAACAACCTGTGATAGAGTGCAATGGAAACAGACTTGCTTAATAAATTATGACACACATGAAGCACTCAACCTCACTGTTCACTGAAGCTTGGAAACAGTGGAAGGTTTAACCATCCATCTAAACAGATGAGAAAATTTTACTTAAACTTTCCTATTTTTCATCATGTTTCCATCATTCTTTTACAGTTTAAGGTTTCATTGTTGTTTTTTCAGTACTTGTACTGTGTGAGGATGGAAATCTTGCCATAATCTTAAAAGTCCATATAGACATAAGAGCTTTACCTTGCTGCTAGTAATGTACGCAACACAGGTTTAAACTCAGTGTCAATCTTTCTTTGGACTTGCAATTTACATCTGTCCTTCAGTCATACAGGCTTGTACTTTTAATTTAATATAAATTACATTTTTCCATATCCAGCGTTTTCCGCATCTCAACAAGTGCAAAGTTTCACATGAATCAGTCAGATTCGTAAGTGACCCTAATGTCAACAGTAGTAACAGCACTGTGGAACAACGAGCCTAACAGCCAATGAAGATCAACAGGAGGCCAAACAAGAGGAGCAGTAAAGGACAGAATATACAAAGGAAGTGCAAAGGAAGTAGGGAGAACATGAAGGAACAGATGAAAAAGAATGTACAGAAGGTCTACGGAATCTTATACAGTGATCAAACTCCTCAGGGACAGACCCAAATCTTAAACTCTTCCTCTTTCATCTGTCTCTCCGAGCCAAGCGAGCATCCCAGAATACACACAGCAGGTGCTAAAATAGGCTTTGAGCTGGGTGATGAATTAGCCAGGGCATATTTGGGGAGCAAGGGAGCAACGATGAGCGAGGGAAAGATTAGAGGGTGAGAGAAACATCGAGTGAGAGATAGAAAATAGCTCCTAATGTTTAATCACAGCTAGATCTAATAGCGTACATGGCCCTCAGACAGACTCAGTGACCCTTGCTTAGATTTGCTCATTCATCATAAGTGAGCTCTGAATGTGTTGGTGTGTGTGTCCGTATGATTTGATTATGAACACGTGACAAGGCTCATGAAGATTACAGGTACAGCCGCTGTTAACAGAGTAGGGACGATAGGGAGAGAAGGACACACACCTACAAAATGTGGAAGTGTCCAGGTAAGGGAAATCAAAGGATTTGCTGCTTTACTTGTTTTGATGTTATTGTAAACCCAGTATGTTTGGATTTTGAACAAAACAAGCCTTTAGAAGATATCACATTAGCTCTCTGCTTCCGCAGCGAAAGAAAATGGATGGATGGACATTAGTTCTTCAGAACATATATCCTCTACAATCTAACATTTTCTAAACATACCATAATGAAATAATTGACAATAAGAAAAATATTTATCAGTTATATCACAGTCAGCATGCTAAGGTATTAAACTGGATATGTGTAACTCAAACAAAACAGGTACATCTAGTGTATGCCATTATACTCTTTGCTACACAATATTACAATAACCATTCCTCAACAATGACTGCAGTGTGGTGTTATTATGTTGTCCTGAAGGGGTGTCTGTGCTTTGCAACAATCGCAGCTATGTGGAATGTGTCAAAGTAACATCCACATGAATGCCAGGACCCAAGAACTGCCATAGGCACTTTCAGCAGTGGACATGAGTCAGCATAGACGCTCCAACCAGTCTCTTTGGATCTCGTTTGCTATGTTGTAATCACCGCATCTCAGCAACATGTCTAATACTGCCATTTCTTTGGTTTTAACGTAGTGGCTGACCAATGTGTGTTATACTATATAATACTATATCATACAATACTACACTTCATTCTACATAATTCAATGCTTTACTATTCTATGTTTTCTATTCCCCACCAAAGCATGCTTTAACAGACTTATTGATTAATCATCTCATCTAAAACAATCCAGACCTCAACTAAGCTTGTTGCTGTTTCAAACTGATACTCAGCAATGATGGTGTAACTTCCAAACTAAACAGAATTCATCAAATTACCAGAAACGCATTGATACATAGTGGAATACCGCCAGATGTCCAGGTGCCCCAGGATAGTTTCTCATTTGGATCATCATAAGAGCCAGTCTATGTTTAGAGTACATTTGTGTGGATTCAACTTGCAGCCTGAAACACGGTTATTTTTTGGCTGCTGCTGAATGACCCCAGTTGCCTCTTAATTATCAGCTCAACAGCAGAACGTCTCCTTAAAATAGACACATGAACCCACTCACACTCCTATGCAAGAGCCATGCATTATTCTGAACTTAGTGTCACATTATTTTCACTGCATTACCAAATAATTACCTCATCCTCATTCTGATTATAAAATGCAGGTCTGTATCATACTGTTGTGTCTCTCACCACATGATCCCTCACCGCTCTCCCATATGTAATCCAAAGTCTTTCCCCACAGTTCAAAGTGTCATACAGGAAGCTGACTCATGACGTTACACACTGGATAGTCTATTTAATTATTATTCAGCTCTTGGCTTAAATCAGACATAGATGTTGGCATCCATGCAATCAGCACGATTATGATAATTTTGATATTTACCATAAGCCTGTGAGATCTGTTTGTCTATGTCGTGCAATGTTCTCAAATTCTTCATTTCAGCTCTTTACCTGATATTGAGTAGTCTGTTTATGCTGTGAACACTCTAAAGGGCCAAGTGGGTCCCTAACACAACCTTCTAATTACTTTGCATCTGGTAGTGTTCTTTGTTTTACAGAGGAATGCTAATACCAATGTAAAAAGCTATTTTGGCATGAGAGGGGAAGTCATGGGATCAGTAAAAACAGTAGGGGTGGGAATCTATGGCAATCTCAAAATTCGACCCAGACTTGATTTTTGATTATCAGATTGCCCTGTGCACTGTGTTGTAGTAAATGTTATGTCTCCAGAAGCAGAGAATAGCCTGAGAAGAGCTTCTCTGCTGCAGCATTAGTATCAGGGTTAATAATCATTTCTCAATACCCTATATAGGATCAGGACTTTTAAAACGAAACACAACATTTCTTCACATTAACGTTAAATCCTAAAAGGAAAAAAATGTGCAATGTTTAAGTGAAGGCAGATGTCTTTGTAGACCTATGTATGTGTATCTTATTAGTAGACAAGTGTGAGTTGTCTTCTTTGAGTTTGACACTTTGGTATTTTGTATCTGTCACTGGTCAGTCGGAACAGGTTTTTGCTATATCATCCCCAAACCTACACCCATGAAGCATTGTTATTTGAGCTTGAATATTCATGCACAGCATTTTTGCAGCTATGAGTGAAACTAATGTCACCCGAGTGTTATGTCACACTTTGAATCATTGTTAATTCAGTATTGTGGAATATAAAGTTGGACCTCATTCTACAAATGAGGTCCAACTTTACATTCTGCTTACAGTGGTCTAATTTTTCACTAAACTAGCTTTTGTGTCTGCAAGTCCAACTGTGCCTTTTTAAAATCAACCCAAGGCATGAATCCTGATCTAGCAAAGATATACCACATATACAACAGAGACTGTAGCTGCAAGACAGATACCAGCTTCAGGATTTTTGATTTAGTTGTCTTAAGGCAGCAAACAATTTAGACTATGTGATATCAGTCGCAATGTGCAATCAAAGTAAAGACAGACAATATCCTACAATAGCATCTCCCTCATTTCAATGAGACACCAATCAAGAACAGACAGTGTCTGTCTGAGTGGTATATGTCTGTGTATTAGTGTGTGTTCAGGGGGCTCCTGTGTGGCTAATGATTGGTATACAATGACAAAATCATGGACCTGTCACCCACACATTCATACAATGGGAGAACAGGAGTGTTGAGTGACTCATACCCGCAACTCATGGGTCTGCTGAAGGTGCAGTCATGAACAGAATGTTACTTACACCTGTAAAGATACATAATAAAGAGAATTACATTCATAACACCCCTTTGTACTGTCAATCTAGGGCTGCTGCAATTAAGCATGATGTTCATTTCTAGTTATTTTCTCTTCTATTCCTTGAATATGCAAATAACTATTCAGTCAATAAGAGGTTTGAAAGTTGTTAAACATGACTGTTTGAAGTTCCCACAACCTTACCTAGAGTTTTCCATTTCACTGTTTCCTTAAGCCAAAAACACAATAACATTCCATTTTCAGCATTCATGTACAGTTCAGAACAGATTGAAATTATATTGTTGTCTGGGGGTCCACTAGAAATTGGCATCTGCAGTAACTCAGAGCAATTTCTCTCTGGTCCTCTTGAAAAATGAAGCCTGCCGTTGGAGTTTACTTTCCAGACAAATTGTCTTCCACTACAGTTGCAACTAGCGATGCCACAATACCAGGAACATGGCAGCTGGTATCAGAAACTGAAGTTCCATTACCGATTTTAAACCCACTCAATAAGTCTGAGGTGTTTTCTGCTTTTGTTTCAAATGCTCTGTGACACTGTTTCCGATCTGTTTTTTGTCGTCTATAACTTGTCTTTGACATCAAACTCAAACACAATGTTTCTCCATTCACAACTCTTGTTATCATTTTCAGTTGTCTCAGGTGTCAGCTGACCTGTTGCTGAGCTTGCATTTGCTGCTGCCATTCAGCATGTTTGACTGCTCAGTGCCTCCGGTATCTACAGCAACGACCGATTGTAAAAAGTATTTTAACCTCTTGGCTGAAAAGAGATCTCACTGTA
This sequence comes from Amphiprion ocellaris, assembly GCF_022539595.1. Lineage (NCBI taxonomy): Eukaryota > Metazoa > Chordata > Actinopteri > Pomacentridae > Amphiprion > Amphiprion ocellaris. The sequence continues at coordinate 27,155,025 of NC_072781.1, read as the reverse complement.
TTTGGCTGTTCTTACCTAAAGTTGATAGCATTTCCAGAATTCTGCACTCTATGTACTCTCTGGGATTGGACCAAATTAATTAAATCAATTAAATTCTACTTTCATTTGGATTACCAAAACGCATTACTTAGAAAAGTCAGAATTGGTTGAAATCTATGATCATGGTGGTTTAAAAGTCCTTTCATTATGAATGGAGCAATACAACTGAAATGGCTTAAATCCTATTTAACATTCCCAGATAGTTTATAGCACATTCTCCCAAATAACTTCATTTTATTGGAGGCTCAAATTTTCTTTTGAAATGTGGTTATAACATCAAGATGCTGCCTATGAAGTTATTTAGCTATCATCAGCAAGTCATCTCATATTGGCAAACCATCAGATTTTTACTCCTCACTCCACACCACTGTAGAACTACTACTGTATTCTTGACACAAATAAACCCATGTTTCATTATGATTGGCAAAAATATCTGCTCAGTTGTGGATCTCCTTGACATAAAGAAGGAGTGATATTTCCATCTCCATTCAAGAGTGTGGTCTTTCACTTTTAGAGAATGATTTTTTGTTTTCATGTCCAGATATTGAAATTTTCTCCATATAAACTCTGTCCTTACCTCAGATTTACCCTGCTTCTTGCTCAAAACTGCACTTCTGCACTCTGAGACAGTGCTGCTCAGCTGAAACCTTCCTCCTTATAGTCAGCTTGCTTCTGTTAGCTTGTGACACTTATTCTTTTCGATCTCTGCTTCTGCACAGATAGTTGAGAGGTTACTGCACAAACAATCTGTCTGGCAAGTCCCTGGTTCAACAATTAATACATGTCAGGCTGGTATGCAGATGCACAGTGCTCTCATAATAATCCCAGAAAGACATCCTGGGATCTGTGGACCAGAAGGGTTGGCTATAGCTTTGTGCTCCTTACAAAATATAGCAGTCATTACTCCGCCAAGGAACACGGCACAGTTATGTGAGTTGGTTTGTCTGTTTGTCTGCCTGTTCACAACATTGTGCAAAAACAGACAAACAGATTTTGATGAAATTTTCAGGGAAGGTCAGAAATATCACAAGGATCAAGTGATTAGATTGTGGCAGTGACGCGGCTTATAGTCTGGATACATGGATTTGTTAAAGATTTCTCAAGATAGCGGCATGGCGTCACTGTAATTATGACTACAAGTGAACGCTACGTCAGCCACCTGCTGACGTTCACATGATTGTGTTCCGACTACAAATCCACCGCTGCAGACGACAGATTTTTTAAAGATTTCATCCGTCGGAAATCATACAATGACTGAGCAGCATTGGCGGAGTACCGCGCTTTCTGAGCGCTTTTCTTGTTCCAGATGGGGCTGAAGCAATGTGTCAATGTGATTATTTCTGACAGTGGACATAGCACAGGATTTCGAGAAAATTTCTAACCTCCAACTGTGTTTGGGCACCGTTAATGGAAAGCATGTACAAATGAAAGCACCACCAACATCAGGCAACAACTACTTCTATTACAGCTCTTTGTTTTCTAGCAAAGCAGAGTCAGCTCGACTGCAGTGTGAACACTTCACGCAGTGACAATTTTTGGGCTGCATGCTGATGTCCGCACAGGGGTTTGAGAACCGATTTCATTATCAAAGAAAGCGATGCACTGTTATTTGTTCATGCAGCCAAACATTATTTTCGCTATGTCCTTTCACAACTTGCAATAAATGCATTTAAGTAAAACTGCTGAACATTCTGTAAACAATTTTCTACTTATGAAGTGTCTCACTGTTACAGATCAGTATCTTTATATTGCTTATATTTTTTTTTACAGCGATCTGTCCTTTCTGTCATGGCATGCATAAACTGAGCTGGCTGTAACTCCTAGAAGTTCTCATGGTCTGTTCAACCTATAATATTCGGCAACTAATGGGAAATGCTACAAGGCAACTCAGAACAGGAATGCGGAGTAAACAACTAAATTAGATTAAAAAACAACCTCGTCTAAACACATGAAGCCAACAATAAAAAAATGTCTTCAGAAAGGGTTTGTTCCAAGGGTTTAAGTTTGTAGTTAGCAGCCTCAGCTAAAACATCAGTGGCGTTTTTAATGAGGTTTTCTTACTCCAAGAACAGAACGAAGAAACCCTGTATCCACTGATGGCACAATTCCCACGTTTGGTGGACAGTTCTTATTAAACTGTTGAAAAAACACCCGACCAAATCAAGATTGATTCTCAGTGGTATTAGCAGTATTAACAACCCTTTCACATTACAGCCGTTTAATTCTGTGTTTCCTCAACACGGCTTTAAATGTGTGACATTTAATCTTCCCAGCGCAGTCTGATCTTGTAGGTCAAATTCCTGCCATTCACCACCGTAGCTGCATATATCTGCATTCAGTCATAGCCTTGAATAGTGTAATAGTATTGGCATGGCTGGACTGAATGACAGGAATGTGCTTCTGTCCATCATTTAGTCAGAGGACAATATGATTCCCAACCCAGAAAGAAGACGGGCCCCATTAGGTGCTCAGCTTGTTGCAAAAACACAAAGCCATCCATCAAAACCTGCACTTGCTGTCACAAAGCCTGCAGAAAGCAGCACCTCTAATGAAGTGATACAAGGCCATCAAATCAGGATGGGTGTATAGTACAGAACTGACAGAAAGAGGAAAAAAGAAGAGAAAAAACAGAGAAAGGAAGAGACAGATGGAAGCAGCTGCAGTAAAAAGCAAGTAAGAGAGAAATCCATAAATGGCAGTCCCTGATGAACACCAGAGGGGCCATTTGAACCTCATATTCTGACTGCTTCATTCATCACACACACATGCACACAGATTTCCTTTCTGTCATGTAGCTGCTGTACTTTCCTCATTTTACCACAGTTTGCTGCACAGTGGTGTCTGTTTTCCTGTGAGGTGGCAGACGTTAACACTCAGCGTGTAGATAACCCTGATGTGCATGTATTAAATGGTGCACAAGTACAGATGAAGGTCAGTTCATCCATGCTCAGCACAATCACTCACAGGAAAGTGGAGAGGCAAATCTGTGTGTGTCTGACATTTTTGTCTTTCTGCATACTAACACATATACACACCACACAGATACACTATTTATCTCAACACATTCAAATGACTTGAGTTTATTTGACATGAAATTTTATTCTGTTGGTTAGAAAAACCTTAATATTATGTATTAAAAGTGGATCAAATGACTGTTAAACGTGAAGGGTGTAGCTCGCAGTGACAAACCCACCTGGATATAACACCTATATCTGGAGTTCACTTTTAGCTCTATGGTGCATTTTAGTGTCTTTAAGCTCACTGTTTTGTGGTTTTAAAACCCACAACTCCACTGTTTTAGTTTAACGTCACCACTGTCATTACACAAAACAGCACACAGATTCAGTTAGTGACAAGCCAGTTAAACATTTGGTATTTAAAGAGCCAGATCTTGTGCAGACCAAAACAGACCTAAGCGGGAATATTGCAGTTCTTTTTTTCAGGTTGCCAAAAATACAACTCAAAACAAATGATAATGCACCCCTACTATGCTATCATGATTGTGTACCTCTGCCAACAAGTCAAGTTCTACTGAGTACAGATAGTGACGACTTAAACCAAGCTGCAATGCTGCACTGTGGAGTTTTCAGCTAAAGGGTAATCTAACAGCAAACATGTACACAATAAAATTAGTATGATGATATTGAGCAGGTTAGGTGTACGATATTTGCTACTTATAGAATGCAGCCCTCGGGTGTAATGTGGTAGAAAAACTTTATGTTAAAACATGGAAGTACGAACTGACCCTCTGAATTCCAAGCAGTTTCTCTGGGTTTTTTGCTCCTGTTTCATTTTTCACTGCAATATAAAGTCCTGCACCTCAGTGAAAACAGCACAATCATGACGAGGAGGAGAGAGAACTGAAATGTCTTTGGGCAGAATGACAAAGTTAGACACCCATAATAATACAAAAAAAAAAATCACTAAATAAACTAGAGTAAAATATTTATTCTACAAAAATTAAAAGCCCTGCTTTTACAAAATCTATTTATTGACAGTTTTTAAAATGAAACATGTAGAATAAAATGATTTTTTTAATGAAATATTTGATGACTTTAAGCTTGAATTAGGTTATGTTTTCCCAAATACTTGCAGATGAGTAGTTTAGGGTCTGTTGGAAAAGTGAAAATCTGCCATTTCTTTCTGTTTTTACAGTTTTTGACTCTGGGAAACAGTGTCATTTTGACAATTTCTTGAGGACAACATGCCTTTCAAACCTGTCGGCAGGTTTTGGGCTTCAAGGGGGTTAATAAACTTAGAAACAGCATTGCCAAAAGGCGTATACAAATTGCAAATTGACAAAATGTCTATAAGTCAAAGGCCCATTTAACAACTAGAACCTATGGGACACAGAAAATTATCCTCAAAACTCATTCAATATAGTTACATAAATGTTGAATGGTAAATAAAGTATAAGCCACTTCCTTCAGCAGCTGACTGATTACACCTCCTTGCTGACAAATTTATCTGAGGAAGTTGAATCCACACACACACAGTTTGCCAGTCTGTGTGCCCAGTTAACCTTCCCCCCTGCTTACTAACCTGTGTGCACTTTGATTAGTCGCCTCAGTTTATTCATGTCTTCACATGGATTTTCACACAGATGTGTTTTCCAACAATATAAACCCTGGGCAGTTCCAGACTTCAGCAAGATAGCATGCTGAAGCTCAGCTATGTTGGTCCTTAGCTGAAAAGTCAGGCGAGTAAAACCAAACTTATTGCAATTCATCATGTGGGGGAATATTTTATGACAATTTATCCAAGTAATTTCTGTATGGAATAAAGTGGCAGAACAAACTCTACAAGCAAAGGTTTGAAAGAAAATATATTACTGGAATAAATCTTTTCTACTGGACATATTTAGTTCCTGCTGTAGAAATGAACAAAAAATGGGGTACTAAAAAGTGTCAGTATCAAAACTAAGGCCACCCCACCGCTGAACCAGTAAACTAAGACAATGTACAAAGGAAAAGAGGAAAAAGTCACTTTGGTGAAGCTGCACTAAGTGAGAAACAATGACAGATATGGGATGGTGAAGCAAAACAGCAAACAAACAAGTCAATAAACAGGTGAGCTGTGCTTGAACAAACTGTGAGCAGGTTTTGGAAGACTGTGTGCTGATGATACAGGGAGAGAGGGAGGAAAGATGCTACGTCGCTGGGATGCAAGGGCGAGCAAGAGGATTGCAGCTACAGGGGGATACACCAAAATGATAGCTGAGTGGTACTGAAATGGAGGGAGAGAGGGACAAGATGAGAGCTAAGTGAATGCTAGATGGAGGGAATGATCCAGAGACAGTATGGCAGAAATGGACGGATAGAGAAAGAAGAGGGGTTGTTTGTGCTGCCAGACTCTCTGTCCATACAAGCTGACCCAGATGCAGCTGAATTAGACACAGCCCAGGGTGGTGTGGAGGTGAGTCTGTGGTTCTGCAGATGACAGAGGAGGTATGAAAGCTGAAGAGCCTGGGCTAGAGGGGTTCATGCACTGTTAATTTAATCAACAAAAACTTTGACGAACGCATGAGCGAGACTTTAAAGATATTAAGATGAAAACTATGAGAAGATATTTTGCATTTTTGTATAAGGAGAAAAACTAAACTAAAACGTTCCAAGACGGGTGAACAGACATAAGTTTCTTGTACCGCCCCAAAGAAAGCTGTCTTATAGTGTGTAAGAGGACAGCAACTATCTCTAAATCACTTCTCAGGACTGGACACAAAGCCAAACACTCTGGGTGGACTTAGGTTTGGGATGGCTGCCAAAAGCTGGTATTAAACAGGCTGCTGGGTTAAATTACTAAATAAATCAGTAAGCCTTGACATTACCTCTCTCTTACATATATATCCCGGTAGTGGAGAAATTGAGAAAATTTACCAAAGAAGACTAAGGAGTGCTGCCTGTAACGAACTGTACTCCTCAGTCTCCTCAGCTCAACCTATCCAGACATTTGTATGGCACCTGAAGAATATAGAAAGGCAAACCTTCCTGATATGTCAAGAAGCTCTTTGCAGCATCATCCCATAGTGGTGGGAGAACAAGGCTTATCAGGCTGGATTCATACTTGTCACTATGTGCTCCATATTTTCACACTGAGTGTACAAAAAACAGACTGACTGCAAGCTTATAGTATTTTTGACTACAAGTAATGTCAAATGAATAATCTTCTGAAAGATGCTGATGTCTACCATGACTGTAGTGCATAACACTTCCTCCACTTCCCTTGTAGCAACTAACAAATTGTGTCAGACTTCTTTGGAACAAATTACTACTTAAACAAATTTTTAACACCAATTTAAAGCTAAAAAACCTGCTAATTTTTAACCGATTATGCCGGGAAATACAGGAGCAGTAAAATAAAGCAGCAGCCAAACTTGCCAGATTATTTAGCTTTAACAATGAAAGTGAACACAGGGAAGCCGGAAAGTCTGTCTCTGAGTGGCAGTGATGACGGATAGTCTGACTTTGATTCAACATGGCTTCATTCTCTCTTCTTAGTCTGACATGACACCGCCGTGCTCCCAGATCTCAGCACTTAACTGTAGGTAATAAAGCAAAATTATCCTTTAATTGGACTTGCGACAAAAGCTTTTTGGGCTTCTGCTTAGAATAAAATGCATAAAAGCTAAATGCATTCTCAGGTTGGAATTTCAAAGAAAAATCCTTCCTCTGCGGATATTTAATTGGGAGAGAAAGAGTGATCACAAAACAGGAAATCAGAGAGTCTGCGCGGCTTCTCCTTTAAACTTGACCTTTCCATTCTTTCACTTCAGCCTCACACTTGCTCTCGGACTCAAATCCACCTTTACTCCCGTCCTCCCTTCATCCACCTCAACCTGGGCAGTCCACCCACCTCCCCCTGACCTTCTCCATCTCACTTTCTCCCTCCCGTCCTCCCTCCATCACTGCCACTGCTGTCCTCGCTTGCTCCCACTTTTCCTCTTCATATCACCCCGCCTCCCCCCTACACTCCTCCTCTCCCCCTCTTTCCCTCCACTCTTGTCTTATCCTCATATAAAATACGCTTGTAGGGGGGGAAAAAAGAAAGAATCTGCACCGGAGTTGAGGGAGTTTAAGGGAGCGATTCTCATTTACATATTGACACTGATTTGGTCGACGTACAACCGAGTGCTGGGGTCCTTCCTCTGGCCCCTCATTCTCTTTTCAAACACACACACACACTCGCACACAAACACCCTTGAAAGCCTGTGAGTCCTGAGGCTTCGTCAGCGCAAAGTGCTCTGTCTGTGCTCCTCTGCTCGGCCCTCCATTCCTCTGCTAGCGTGCAAAGAGAAGGGGACCCACCGACGGCAGCTTTAAGTTATGTAATGAGATCATCTGGAGACTAATGCTGTATACCAGATATACCAAGCAGCCATTAGTGGCTTCTCTATAGCATGACCATTTGTCTGGTCGGTACACACATCTTTTAGGTTTCTCACAGATGGATCATATAGGGACTTTGGCTTCAGTAGCAGCTGAACGGCATTAAAACCTGCAGATAATGGCTCAATGGCATTTAAACCTGCAGATAAAAGCAGGGGCGACATGTGTTTGCTCGTATGGGTAATCCTGCATCCTATAGTGCTTTTGTCCTGCATGAATCTAGCTTTTTACCTTGTGATTTCAGGAGGTAAGATGAAGATGGACAGTGGGTCTCATGGATAGACGGATGGATGAAGTTAAAGGGGTCGCGGTGGAAAAAGGACAGATGGAGGACAAGGAGAGGTGTGTGCACATCCACGTGCCAGTCTACAGGGAGAACACGAACCCCTTAACACGTGCGTTTGTGTTCCAAAGCCCGATGGCTACTAACATCAACATGAGAGGAGGTCCTGTTCTCCCATGTGTGAAAATGCCATCAATTAGCACCCAATTCAGAACACAGAGCTCCATAAGGGGAGGTCGACACGGAGAGTTTAATCTAATGACTGTACAGTTTAGTGCTGAAATGAGGCGGCGTTCAGAAGGTCCATTACTCCAAATGTCACAGTGGGCCTCATGCAAAAACCACTCACCAACAGATGTACTTGTATTCTGGCTCATTTCAGCCGTCCTGCTGTATCTCTATGGTTCATGCTAACTTTGCACTCTCCACCTCCGCTGTAGAGCTACAGGCAAACAAGGAGTCTAAACAGCATTCATCGGGGTGACCAACGCCAACTCCAGCTGTCTAACAACCTCATTTTAACCTGAATCATTTAAATAAATGTTTCCAGTCTGACCAAAACTAAACACAGAAACTAGATGCCTGGAATGGCAATTAAGGAAACTGCTTTAGTGATCTCTATCCATGGACGACTTGTTAGGTGACTTCATCACCTGCACATTAATCAGTGCACACTGGAAACACAAGTGAAATTAACTGAAATTTGAAAGAATGAGTGGCATTCAGCTATTTTTGTACGACTTTTCTCATACATACAATCATTAAAATATAGGAGGTCATTTCACATCTATTTTCCGGGAAACGTGCATAACTTGCAGAAATGCATTTGCAATGTTAAAGTTAGACGGCAAGCAGGAATCTAGACCTATCATACAACTCGTAACAGACTTTCTTTAGAAGGTAAAACACATGTTCTGTTTTTATGTAATTTTGCCATTTTGCCTTTATTGGATAGTGTCATTGGACACAGAGAAAATTAGAGGAAAAGACAGTTACATCATGCAACTAAAGGTTAAATGATTTAGAAATAAACAACAAACTTAATGCAAATTCATATACTGTTCATCATTCTTATCATCATGGACACCAGTTTACCGAGTTAATTTTGCTGGTGTGATCAGCATACATGCTTCCTTTAGGCAATATTATTAGGATGCGCTGTATTAATTTCCATTGGTATGCAGATCATTTATCTATAAAGTCAGATAAAACTAATCAGCTAGCCAGACTGCAAGATTGTCTTGCAGACATAAAGACCTGGATGACCTGTAATTTCCTACTACTAAATTCAGATAAGACTGAAGTCATTGTGTTTCACCTCAAACCTCTCAGAAACTCGCTTTCAAAGCATATATTTACTCTGAATGGCAATACATTGGATTCCAGTACTACTGTGAGTTATTTTTACCAGGACATGTCTTTTCACTCACACATAAAACAAGGCTGTAGGAAATATTGTGAAAATCAGGAACATCCTGTCTCAGAGTGATGCAGAAAAACTAGTCCATGCATTTGTTACTTCTAGGCTTGACTACTGTAATTCCTTATTATCAGGTTGTCCCAATAGCTCTCTGAAACATCTACAGCTGATCCAAAACGCTGCAGCCAGAGTACTGACGGGAGTTAGCAAGAGAGATCATATTTCTCCTATATTGGTTTCTCTTCATTGGCTTCCTGTTAAATCTAGAATAGAATTCAAAATCCTTCTTCTGACATATAAAGCTCTTAACAACCAATCTCCATCATATCTTAAAGACCTGATAGTACCATATTATCCTAGCAGAACTCTTCGCTGTCAGACTGCAGGCTTACTTGTTGTTCCTAGAATCTCTAAAAGTAGAATGGGAGGCAGAGCCTTCAGTTATCAGGCGTCTCTCCTGTGGAACCAGCTCCCAGTTTGGGTTCGGGAGGCGGACACCCTCTGTATTTTTAAGAACAGGCTTAAAACCTTCCTTTTAGACAAAGCTTTTAGTTAGGGCTGACTCGGGTGACAGCGAGGGGGTCAGTTGGAATCCGCATGTACGGGGCACAACTGACTTCTTCTTCGACATCCCTTAGCTCTGCCCCTAGTTTACTGCTCTGCTATAGGCCTAGGCTGCTGGAAGACCTCTCTCCATATACTGAGCCCTTCTCTCATTTACCTGTGTCTCCATCATGTCCACTGTGAGATGCTGCTGCTGACCTTCCTCCAGTCCACTGTTTCCAGCTGCCCATTTCCACCAGTCTACTCTGCATCACCCTCACTATACTTGATATGCTCATCTACACACTGTTTGCATCTTACTACCAGCTATATATGCAGTATATTTAATGCCGGAGCCTTGTGCCATAACAGTCAGTCCCTCCAGCTCTAGAACAAACAAAACTTACAAAAAACATTTTAGGAGGGCATTGTGATAATGTCTTGCACCAAACATTTTTCAAGGCATGTATGAAGTGCAGAAAAAAATGAAGGACAAACCTGTCAAATAAATGTAATGTAGTGTGAGTAATCCACTGAAAATGAATGGTTGATAATTCCTGGTTAATCTTTTAACTGTCACCTATAAAAAGATTCATTGCCTTTCTCCATCAGATCTGATAGTAAACACAAAATGTTCAGGTTTATGACCACTGGTCAGATGAAACAAGGAATCTGGACTTATGCTTTGCGTGTATTTTACTGTGTTGTCTCCATTATTCCATCAGCACGATGTGTATGCAGGGTATCACACTGGAAGGCCGTTTTTACATTCATCTGTCGAAGGAGCTCACCTTAAAACTGATTTTAATGCAAATACAAAGACAACATGCGACACCACAACTATTTCACTGGGAAGCATGAGAGACACAGTTGTGAACAGCTAAACTTTTAACATAATCGATGTTTACAAATTCATTTTCAATAAGAAGAGAACAAGCCCATTGTAAGCATCTTAAACGAAGTGTTTTTTGGAGAAAACAAAATATCCAAAATTTATTACTCAACATGATAATGCACGACTAAAGAAGAGCATTAAGAATGTTGGCTGTAAATAACAAATCAATAATCAGTTGATTAGTTTTTCAGTTACAGATATAAATTTGAAAAAAAGCTGTTGCTGAGACAAATAGTCAGGAACCCAAAGATTAAACAGAGAAAGTAGTACATCCATCATATAATTATGTTTTTGGCCTTAGGAACAACAATAAAAATTCAGCTTTTATCTAAATTGTTGAATCAGTTCATCAGTTATTAACTGATCACTTCAGTAAAACAATCTTTCTTTTTTTTTCATGGTAGTTAAGCAGGATGCGGAGACGTAATCTTCTGTTGTATCAGGTTGAGATGAAATTTAAAAAAAAAAAAAATTCACATAAATTAAAATGTGTCATCTTGTTATCAGACTTGGGCAATTCTACACACTTTCATGAAGTGAAAAATGTGCTACTGATGAGAATTTCTGCAACACATATTACATATCTGAGACATCTGGCATGCTGCTAATACCTCGGTAATCACATCACACGCTTGTCTTTTGTATCCCCCAAAATAGAAGATTCAGCTCACTATCAAAAAATAAGCAGCCTTGTTAAATCAGTCACCAGTATAGTGAACAGCTACAACTAAATGTCGTATCATCAAGGATGGTTTGCTGCAAGAGTTTAAAAAAACAAAAATCTGGAGTGTTACCGAGACCTACTTGGCAAAAAGCACCAAAACACTGGCTTTGTTCAGAGCTGGTGGTCACAGAAAGCCGCTCTAAAGTCTGAATCAACAGTGTTGTAAAGGTGTAGCCCTGATTATGACTGGCAGACTCACAATCACAGAGCATCCCTATGAGCTGAGGTAAGCCTGTGAAGTGCACCGTTTCACTTCTGTTTAAGAATGCTGCCCTCAAGCCTGTCATCAAGTTGATGTCGGGAGTGTTCTTAGAATCGGCATCTCGGCTGATCAGCTGTGTGTGCTGCTGTTGAAGGGCAGAAAAAAGTAGATTTCTGTTAAGTAATTAAGGCAACACAGAGTAGCACAGCTACAGCTACCATTTCCAGAGGATTATTGGTTACAGATGTTGAGCTACAAGAAAGCATCTTGTTTTGTTCCTTACAGATTGTACATGTGAGCTGATACAGTTAAGCTGAGCCCCAACAATGATTCACTCTCATGATTCTGCACTAATCCTGATGCAATCTACAGCTGGTCAATTTACAGAACCAGTGCTGCAATATTATACAGACCTACAGTTTAGCAACTGTAACGCTTCTGCCACTGGATACAAATGTTAAATTCCATGTTTTACTGTATAAATGCATTAACACACACTGCCTACTGCCCTCCTGTGTGTTTCCTCCTCCAGTGGAGCTGTTACTGCTCACTTAGGGCATAAGAACGCACAAGCAGCAAACCAAGCAGTGAAACGTCAGTGTGCCTCCAAACAGCCTGCTGTCCCCGTCTAACACCAACTCCCCGAGCATAACCTCGACATCCGGGCTGGAGGAGGTTTCCAGTGGCCTCACCTGCTTTCTGTGCCACCGACTGGAGCCCCACGACGAGCCCCAGCAGCAGCCCCGCGAAGCACATCTGGAAGCCGAACAACTCCTTTCGCTTTCTCCGTCTGGCTTTGCTCCTCCGCCGGTTCAGCATCATTCCCCCTCCGACCGGAACTGTCCCCAGCATCCCTTGAACCACCACACGGGCCATGGCGCTCTTCTCTCGGCGAGCGTTCCGGCGGAACCCCCGGTGGTGGTGCAAAGGTACGAGCAACCGAAACGAGGAGGGAGAGACGGAGAGCAGAGCCGTGTGAGCTCAGCTCCCAGCACCGGAGAACATATGACTGGCTGCCGACCGACCGGAAAGCTAACCACAGTATACACACATTACAAGTCTGGTACCTCATTTCAAAATAAAACGCTTCCTCTATTTGCTGTGTAGAGTCGGTAAAATTGCCCAGATAAACATTTTAAAGGATTGTTTTGCCCAAGATAGCCAAGTAAAGCAAACACTATAATAGTGATAGATATTTCAATTTGAAAGCTGCATAGTGATATGAATAGAGAGGAAGGCAATAAGACATAAACCCATAAAACAGTACTAATGATGATTTTTGCTCATTTCAGATTTTATTATCAGAATCAGCCAAAAGATTTTATTATCTGAAATTAGCCAAAATAATCAGTTTATTTGCTTATCTATTTCAATTCATTTGGAGCTTTGCATAGCTACAGATTTAACTATCCCACATCTATCCACCTATCCATTTTCTACATCCACTTCATCCTGCGTAGGGTTGTGAAGGGCTGGAGGATATCCCAGCTCACCATTGCATTACAGGGCCAGCACAGACACACAACCATGCACACTCACAGCCCATTTTAGAACCATCAATTAACCTACCATGCATGTCTTCTGACTGTGGGAGGAAACCAGAGCACCTGAAGAAAACCCACACAGTCACAGGGAGAACATGCTGTCCTATACTACACTCTAATACTATTTTATGGTTGACACGGCCCCTCAGTTGTATAAAAGGCAGTCTAGCTTAAATATATTTCAGAACAGAATCAGAATAATGCAATCACATACCATCATCAATGTTTGTCACACACAAAATACACAGACTCAATAGAAAACAAATTGTATCGTTTCACTGCTTTTATTTTGAAAATATCACTTCTTATTCTTATGGATCTCGGGTTGTTTGACGGAGTTGGAAGCGATAACTGGCTCTCCAGCGTCTCATCCTCCTCCGGTCCGGGGTTGGAGCCAGAGGGCGGGACTGCTGGCGACGTGACGCGGTACAGGAGTGAAGGTTTCCCGGCATGGTTGTGCAGGGAGAAGCGCTGGAGAAGCTGACAGAGACAGGCTGCTGCTGTTGTGAGGGGGATGACACATGTACGGAGGCCCTGAGAGCTCAATGCGCTGCTGCTTCACGAAGCACAGGCAAAAACACAAAACACAAGCAAACTACAAGACATCAACAGTTTTGACAGCATGTTGCTTTTACTGCTCTCTATACAGGAGACATGCTGCAAAGTTAGAACTAGTGGTGTGCGATACTGCAAGATTTGGTATCGATCCGATACCAAGTAAATACAGAGCCAGCATCACCAATATCAATACCGATACTGATACTTCAGAGTATTTTTTTCAGTAGTAGAGCTTTAAGTTATTGTCAGTTTGTCGCACCCACCTGGTCCCACCTGGTTACGGGTGAAACACCTCACGAGCTGAACATTTCCTTATCGACAGACATTTACCGATGTTCCCTGAACGCCTCACAGCGCAGACTGCGGTAGATGCTGCTCAGCGGCTGGGTGATCAGACAGGTATGAGAGCAAAATTTACTGTGAAAGGAGTGAGATAAAGTGTCTTCATTTCAAATTAGTCCAAGATGAAAAAAGGTTTTGACCTTGTAGTGAGACTTTTTATTTTATTTTATTTTACAGTTTCAATACATTCAATTTTTAATCATAATTGAGTGCATTTATTTAATTATCATAAGGCTTCTTCGTGTTTTTTTAGACAATGCTATACTTATTTAACCACTATGATAAAATTCTAAAAGAATTATAAATGAAGTTCTGTTGTATAGATTTTGTAAAGAAAACAGCAGGTGAACTAACAATTATTTCCCAAGCTGAATGTCTGTCCAATATCACTCTAAAATCTTTACTTTTGAAGTCTTGCAAATGAAACATTAGCTGGCTGTTTTCCAGTGGAGCTAAAAATAAATAAATAAATAAATGACTTGGATTATGTTGCATTAAATTAGTCTTTTGGGGAAACAATAAAATGCAGTTATGTGTAGAAAAGTGTGTTGTAATGATGGTCATGCATAATCCTGTTTGAAGGGATGGTCATTATAAGCATTACTACTAAAAACAATGACAGTGATCTTTCACCTTTGGAGCACGCACATACATTAAAGGCACTCCAGCTGATTAGTGTCAGAGGTCACACTCGCTATTCTGCTTTTTTGTACCAGTTTGCCTATAAAACCAGCAGATGCACTGAGGATAGCTTCTCACTCCTGCTCCACAATGCCATGACACATCCAGAAAACCCCAACACCTATGTGAGGATACGGTTCGTTGACTTCCGCTCAGCCTTTAATACTGTCAACCCGGGCAGGCTGCTCAACAAACTGCCGTCACTGGACCTCTGTACTTGGTTTGGAGAATTGGAGACCTCATCTCCTCATACATCATCCTCAACACCGGCAACCCCAAGGTTGTGTTCTCATTCCACTCTTAAACTCACTCTCCACACATTACTGCACAACCACTCGTAACACAAACTACATATACAAATTTGCAGATGACACAGTCGTGGAGGGGTTGATAACAACAGTCATGAGGCAGCCTACAGTGAACAGGTCCAGGCCCTCACATCCCGGTGTCACAACAATGACTTGCTCCTCAACATCAACAAGGCAAAGGAGCTTGTCATTGACTTCAGGAAAGACAAGGACACAACACATGCCAGTCTGGTGATCACTGGAGAAGAGGCGGAACAGGTGGGGAGTTTCAAGTACCTAGGTGTTCCTCTCTCAAGGGATCTGATGTGGGGAGTGAACACCAGGGAAATGGTGAAGAAGGCCCGGCATCTCAGAAAATCTGGGCTCCCACAGAAACTCCTCACTAACTTCTACCAGTGCACCATAGGAAGTGTCCCGAGCTATGGATGTACAGTGTGGTTCTCCAGCTGCACCTCAGAAAAGAGGAGAAACCTGCAGAAGATTGCTAGGACCACATCAAAGATCACTGGTGCCTCTCTCCCACCCCTGGAAGAAATAGACTCTGCCCAGCAGAGAAACAGAGCCGAAAAGATCAGATCGATCGATCTATCTATCTATCTATCTATCTATCTATCTATCTATCTATCTATCTATCTATCTATCTATCTATCTATCTATCTATCTATCTATCTATCTATCTATCTATCTATCTATCTATCTATCTATCTATCTATCTATCTATCTATCTATCTATCTATCTATCTATCTATCTATCTATCTATCCAGAGGAGCACCAAAGCTGTATGTTCACAAGCACTTCAGATTGTCACTTGAAATTTAGTGGTCACAGTATCTGTGGAGAACAATGAAGCTTCATGTGTGAAGTACAAATCATCATTTCTCTCCCGGCTGCCGAGGGGTGTGATGATGTCATCACAGCATGGAGAGAAACTGGAGACCCATAATGCCATGTGAGAGATAGACAGCAGTGTGGCATTAGCGAATGAACTCCCAGATTACACCCACAGTCCCTTAGCCCATGCTTACACACACACACACACACGTGCACACATGCACACACACACATACACACAGACTTCCTTCATGACGGATTGGATATAATCCTCATCGTGAGCAATAGCGTCTGACAGCCGTGATTCCAGACAATGACAATGACATATCGAGTGTGCTGGATTAGGAGGCAGAGAGGGATTTCTAGCCACCATCCTTTGGGTAGAATCTGCAGAGTTACATGTTGCTTTTTATTTCCGTTCTTTCTTCAAAAACAACCACCTTCCTCATGCACCTCACACTCTTGTGCCAATTCCAGGGTGTTGTATGGAAAGAAGCACAGATGTGAGCACCACATCTACATTCATACTACAGTTCATCTTCAGATAAAGAAATCAGAGGGTTTGCACATGTAGCTTGTAATACTGCCGACCATTTCCCTCGACTCTGTCTTCATCAGAAAGATAATAGTAGATGTTAGACAGTAGCTGTGTTTCCATGTGGCTGTCTAGTGAATTTGAAGCTAATGTTTGAAATAAAAACATAAAATTCACAACAGAATATGTAAATTCTGCCCACTGTCCATAACTTCAGTTTAGTGAGGTCAGCTAGGTCAGTTTTGATGAATAGCTCAGTAAAATGCTCACTGATGATTATGAATATTTACCAAAATATATTTTACATTCAAATAAAAGCACCATCTTGGAAAAGTTCAGCCGTGGTGTTAATAACTTGTTTTAATCAGGTTATTTTTCTAGCATACATCATACACAAAGACAGACCTTTGACCAGCAGGTTTGAATCCAGAACCTTATTGCTAATCATTACACCGTCTTGCCACCCGTATTAGGCCCAGTAACGTGATATCATGATTTACCACCAAAAAATGGTGACATATGAAAGGTTTGTAAGTGTTTGCCACATTTATAATTGGTCCTACAGGTGATGACATCAAGAGAATCAGATCAGAAGTCTTGATTTCACTGTCACTTGCTTGCCTCTCAAACAGACACACACCAATCCTCCCTCTGTTCACACACAGAGACACACACTGCGTTTGTAGTATGATGTTACACCTGCCTTTGATGTGTTGTTAGTCCAGTCATTGTCCTGTAAATCATTCCAGGATTCCATGTTTATTACTTTCTGTGTGGAGCATTGAAGCGGCTCCTCGCCTCTTTTGATCATCAGGGATTTGGTTGGAACAGTTAAAAGGATTTTTTTTCCTCTCTCATACAAGATTGATTAGGTGTGTTTGAAATTCATTATGGAAAACACAGAAGACCGTCCCACCCTCACCGACGGAGGCAGCCTTGATTCAATCTGCTTTCTGAAGTCCATGTACGCTAGTGTCATCTTAAACTGAAAGCTGCAAAATGTAAATTTCAACTCTAAAAGAACACCGTCAGTGGAGAGCTGGACTCATCAACAATATCTGAAAACCTTTCAGTTCCCTCAGGTCAGCTCAGGAGCACAGTGTATAAATGACAGTCATTTGCATATATTAGTAATTGGAGTCTTTCGTAAGAGGGAATTACAACACTTAGTTCAAAAGGATTAATTAAAAACATTAGAGATAAAGAAGTCATTAAAGTGTATTCCAAAGCTTCCTGGAGGGATTCAAATGACATTGTGTGAGATAACAGGAACCACTCAACATAAATGTAGTGTCTATAGGATAGTATAGCAATTCAAACCACATTCTAGAGTTCCTTGAATTAAATTCTTATACATGCAACAGTGGCACGAAAAAGTTAATTAGCACTTGGCATTGCCTTTATATATAAATTTGTCTTAAAATAGGCTCACATCTTCATCTAAGTTAGTTATAAAGAAAAAATCAATTTTAGCTGCACTTAAATCATTTAATTGTTCTTATTCCTTTAGCTCTGAGCAGTAATGACTTCTTGAGCTTCTTTATAGATAAAACTGGTATGATCACAGAAGAAATGTTTCTCATCTTTCCAGCTGCAGTTGCTTTAGAATTGGCTGTAAGACCTGATGGATATTTTAACTTCTTCACTCCTATACATCTCTCTGAGCTAATTTCAACAGTTTCTTCATCTAAACCATCTACATGTATTTTAGACTCTATCCCAACTACACTGTTCAAGGAGGCTTTACATTTAATTAACTGTTCAATGTTAGAATACAGCCCTGTATTTACAACTGGACCCCTGCCTACTCTCTGACCCACTCTCTGACTGTCCCTATAAAATGGATATTCTCAAAATGCTCTGAGTAGGCTTACCTTCACAGACTCATGCTCTGTGTTGGGAAGCCCACTGTATGTCGGAATACCAATAAACACCCCCACTACAGCAAACTTCGAAGGACTAAAGGCTGGCACAGAGCCGCACGGACCGAGCGGACATGGTAAGCATAAAACAGGCTTCAGCCCAACAAGCAAAACATGTTCTTGTTTCTTCTTTAGTCGCCCTGTCTATTTATACTGTCTTGTTTAATAAAGAAACATTAACTGAGCTGTGTGATTTAAAGGTTAGCCACATGAAATCATTTGAGATCCACAGGAGTCAGGGCTGCAGTGGATCAGCTAGAGAAATAGTGATACTGTATTTTATTTATTACTAGTAAATTAGTAATTGTCATGCAAGCAGGGATTCAGGCTTTTAATCTTGTTGAGAGAGACGTGCTGGAGCTTTGTGTTGCACATATTTGCAGTTCACCTCAGATGAACTGCAGGATAGTGATTTGATTTAAACATGTAAGTTGGTTGGTTTGAAGCCGTTGCAACTTGTTCTGACAGGAAAGGTTGTATTAAAGAAATCCTTGCTGCCCTCTGGATGAATAATCCTTTCCTCTGTAAGCAGATTATGGAATGTTTTGTTCAGGTTTCTTTATTTTCACACAGATGTGCACAAATATGTGAACACACTCACATGTGCCTATACACACACAGGTGAGATAAATGTGCTTGTCAGAGTGCTTACAGGGAAACACACATAAAAAGATGCACCTGAGTACACTGAATGATGTGTTTCGGAGATTTAAAGTGCAGGTGCACATCCTTACGCACGCACACAGCTAGGGTATGCATAGACACCCACACAAGAACATGCACGCACACACACACCTGTTCCACTTTAGCACTGACTGTGTGGGAACATCCTATTGTACAGAGTGCAAGTGCAGCTGCTCTCTGACAAACACACACACACAAAACAACTTAACAGGATCAAGATACAGTCCACCGTCCTACATGTAATAAATATGTCCGAAACTTACGTTCATTTTTTTTTTTTAAAACTTTGTACATTCTACTGTCCCCATGTACCTGCACAATATTTGACTCATTAAACCAGTTAACTGAATGGAAATAAGAGAATTGCGAATGTAAAACTAGACTTTGTTGCTTTACATTAAGCTTGTAATGGAATTTTAAAGATTCCAGTTTGACCCTATGGAATCACTTCATCAAATATACCAACTCTAAAGGTTTATTTCTGCCAGTTTACTGTATTACTGTTTCTGCTATCTGATCTGCTTGGACTGATCCTATTTATAAAAGACTTTTCTGTAGCCAAATCACACTTTTCATTTCCACTCTCTGTGTGTATACAGTGTGTCTCTGTGCAGGTGTGTGTTTGCTCATTCACAGTTTGCACAGCTGTCACAGAAACACATCGAGTGCCGGACGGCATACAAGAGAAGGACGTTCCACGTGTTTTCTTCCAAGTGCGGCATATGACAAACACATGGATTTCAGTCGATGCCTGTGTGCACATGAGGTGTAATTTGGTCCTCCTGACAGATCAATAGAGTTGGTCACTGCTCTGCCTCCCTGCAGCTTCACACTGCAACTAGGGTTCCCCTGTGGGGCATTCTCCACCGCACTCATGTTTCAACTCTTTGGGCTATTCCAGTAGTGTTAGGTAGACTACTTTATTTGAAGAGATCCGTTTGCAAAGTCGCTCCAAGGACAAACCGAACGGGAGTGGAACAGGAGGATGTGATGGAAGGAGAAGGGAAGAGGGAAGGAGAGGTGAAGGCAAGAGAAAAGAATAAAAACAAAGAGAGGCAGGTCATTTTTAGGTTGGAATCAGTTCAGGCAAATTAAAATTTCATTCCACCTTTCACATTTTAAATCATCAAATACATTCTTCAAGTCTTTGGCGACCATGACACCCAGTGAAATTCATTCAAGTTTTGCAATTAAGCACCCAGCTCCCTGGCATTTTTCAAACTATTTGTCTTCAATCATGTTACAGTGTCAACAACTCTAAAGCTAGCAAGCCAATGTATGTAACAATGTCAGCCGTTTATTTACCTTTGCCTAATTCTGGGCCTTGGCCCATTTTTCAGTCTGATTTTGCAAACCTCTATTTAATGCCTAAAACTTTCTCATGTGGACATTGCAGAGCCATGTTTAATGGCTCAAGTGAACAACATATATAGCATTCATATCTCCATGAAAATATAGGAGATATTCTTTTCGAGGAAAATACAAAATTCCATTTTCCTGATTTCTAAGTGTACCAGTCTTGTTACTGATGTGTAAAAATGCTCACAGCAATTAGTTAGGGCGTGTCACAACTTCTTCAAAATAACTAAAACAGGCTCTCCTAAACTCTCAAGAACAAACACATAATGAGGGAATTTGCAGAAAAGAGTTAAATGACAACAAAGTGATGTGACTAAAGAAAGAAAAAATATGACAGCGATGGTATTAAAGGGTCACTTCAGCTGCATTGCCAAACATCATTTTTATGTTCACATACATCTTGCGGTATCTTTCACTGCACAGTTCTTTTTTTTTTTTATTTATTAAGATTTTCATATTTCTGTCTCCCCTTAAGTACAACAAATGAAATCAGATTTCATCTAAAATGTCAGTTTTCATTAAAAACTGCCATTTTAGATGAAATCTGCTTTAAAATGCCAGTTTTTTTTATTTAAAAGTGGCATTTGACAATTTCAAAAGCAGTGTGATAAGCCACAGAACCAGCTGATTTGGATGTTATCACACAATTCAGTAGGTGTTAACAGTACATATCATTCCCATACATACATGCAGAAAGGGACCTCTTCCACCTTCCAGAATGCTCATGTCATTTAATGGTGTTCTGTTGTCCCTTCATTTAATGCCACGTTTTAACTCTTCGAAAGTTGAAGGAAAATTAACATTTGAAAGCCTGCAGACTTTCACCCAACAAATTTGATTACCATATCGGAACATTAGTATAAGTATGGGCAACTTTAGGGAGCAAAACTACTTGATTAGGTTTAGAAAAGGACTATGATTTGGGTAAGCACTACATTTCCCACATTTTTCACAGGTCGTACCTTGTTGTGATGTCACAGCATTTCTGCATTAACTGTGGTGCGTGTATAATGTTCAAATTAGTACAGGGCAACGATTAAAACTTCAATTGCAATTAATCACGGAACAGAGTGCAATTAATTGTGATTAATCACATTATTATACATAAAATTAAATAGTGAATTTTAAAGTAGTGTATGGCACACTTTTATTTTTAAAGTACTGCTGTATGAACAAAATGTCACGCCCGCAGCCTCGGGCTCCAGATAGTGGCAGTGTTCTTCCCCTCCCTTCCCTGAATCTAATTAGCAGGTGCAGCTGAGCAGGAGACGGCAGGTGTCTCACATCTGCAATCAGCTGAACTGCAGCAAGCAGGTGGAAGTGGTTCAATCATCCACTCACTGGGACATAGAAGCAGACCTCATTCACTACTCAATGCTGGACTGTGAGCAAGCAACATTTAGTGGGTATCCTTGTACCGTTTACTGTCCTGTGCTGTTTTTGTGGCTGTGCTAATTCTTGCTCTGTGCTCCATTCCAGCCTGGATTCCCACCTGCTCGTGCCACTCTCTGGAATCATCAACCTCAAGTCTCCACTGTCTGTTGACACTCTGTAACCTGGACTTCATCCTTGTCTCAGAACTATTCACCTCCACACCTGGTTCTGGACATCAC
The DNA here is from genome assembly GCF_022539595.1 of Amphiprion ocellaris. Classification (NCBI taxonomy): domain Eukaryota; kingdom Metazoa; phylum Chordata; class Actinopteri; family Pomacentridae; genus Amphiprion; species Amphiprion ocellaris. Next base: position 27,133,156 of record NC_072781.1, on the reverse strand, counting down.
CTGCCACACCAAACACTACGCCACTGTCTGCCTGTGCCACCCTCCAAAGACTCCCCATTCCCTCTGTTTCCCCCCGTCAGCTAAGTTCCAACTCCTGAGCCATGCTGGTAGTTGTATATTTTGCTTATTGGTGGTTTTGTAGTGCATTTTGGTTTCCGTATTCTCCGTAGGTTAGTGTAGCGTTACCCCGTTTGGTGTAGCTTATAGGGATTTGTACTTTTGCTATGGTTTGTAATCATAGGTTTGTGTTGCTTTGCATAGATCTTTTGTATTGTGACTGTAGGTCACTTCTGCTTGTAGTTCTTCTGCTAGCTTTGTAGTTTTGTATTGTTATCTGACTTGTGTTGGAAATAAATACCTTAAACTTTTGTGTTGTTTCTCATCCCTGAGCCTCCTTGAGAACCGTAACACAAAAATACAGTAACATTTGGTTTGCAAACACTTTAAACAAAGTGCTGTTTAACAGCTGTATTCCTTTACACAGTAGCAGTTAACATATTTCTTGTTAATCTCAACTTAAACAATGTAATCAAATAAAACCAAAGCAATTTCCACTGCAAGGGCATTAACTTTTTTTTATCTGGTTTGTTAAAGAAAAACAAGTTACTCAGAGTCCAGATTCATGATCATAACATTACAGGAACCTTTCCAGCAACATCAAGTTAATATTTATGTAGCTGTTCTTTTTTTTTTTTTTTTTCCTGAACAGGCAACAGCAGAAACATTTTTCTGTTATCAGGGAGCAGCATAAACAGTCTGTTGAGGACTTTAACTCCTGTGTATGAGTTGCCTGCTAGTGATTGGGCAGGTTGAAGCTCATACTTGTCATTATTCGTCGCGATCCTCAGAACGTTTCTCAGGCCGACATCTTCCACAAAACTAATTGGAATGTGGCCTATAGGTAATTACTTCGCTGTGGCATTTGTTAGCTTGTTTTTTTTTTGTTTTTTTTTAAGTTTATCTCTATTTTCCCCACATGCTGCATCCAACGCAGTCTGCCGAAGCCTCCCTCTACTGATTGTTTGGGTGAGATGTGATGATGTCCAACCCAAGTACTGATCAACATCCAGTCCTCTTTTGGAATCTTTTGGATTTTTAATGAGAAATATGTGATTGCCAACTGAGCCCCTCCGTCTGGAAGTGACACCTGGACAAACGAATGCAAGTGAAACAAAAGCAGGGGGATGAGGGCATTTGTTTAAACAAGCCTGTTTGCTGTCAGACCAATCTGTCTGGATGACCCTTCCCTGTCACACTGGCAGGATGCATAATGGATTGCAGCAAAATGAGCCAACGCACAGCAAGGGGACCAGCACACCTCTGCTGGCTGATGAACAGCTTCCAGGGATCTCCAGGTTTACATAAATGCTGGGTCTTGTTCTAAATATTAAATACTTTGCTGCCTTTTAGGATAGAGGTGCTGCAGGTGGTGGGATGTGAATCAATGTGAGCTTACAGGAGTGATACATACAGTAGGCCCTGCACACCCACACACACATGCACATTAGCATTCATGTAGTCTCAACAGGAGCACCGTTTGTGCATAACCACATGCTTTCAGCTGCTGAGAGGAGGGTGTGATGTTACATGGAGAAATATGATGGATACTTTTAAATATGGAAAAACTATTTGGATGTGCCTAAGAATGTAATGTATACAAATGCTTTTGAATAGCCATGTTCATGGGAACATCTAATTATAGGCTCTCTGCAGCACACACACAGTGAACCACCACTGTGACACTGGCTCATCGCTCTCTGCCACTTTCCCAACATCCAGCCAGCAGTATGTGACCTGCCACACCAGAGACAGTAAAACCTTGGACCTACAGTATGCAAACATCAAGGATCCATACACCTCAACCTGGTGAGACTACAGTCCACTTACATAACTATGGTGAATAAACAACTCCCCACCATCAGGTATGTGAAGAAGTGGTCTGATGAAGCCACTGAGGCGCTGCAGGACTACTTCGAGACCACAGACCAGGGTTGGTACTGTGTGGCCCACATGATGAGGATATTGATTCAATGACGAAATGTGTTACAAACTATATTAACTTCTGTGTAGAGAACACCAACCAGGAAAGTACGGTGTTTCTCCAACAACGAACCCTGGGTGACCCTGGACCTGAAAGCATTGCTGAAGGAGAAGAGGAGGGCTTTTGGATCTGGGGATAAAGAGGGGCTGAGAATGGTGCAGAAGGAGCTCTAGAAGAAGATCAGGGGGTACAAGGCCAGCTACAAGACCAAGATGCAAACTCATTTGCAGAAAAATAATGCAAAGGAGGTCTGAAGAGACCAGAGACTACTATATGTCTATTGCTGCTGTAACAATGTCAGTTTCCCCAGCGTGGGAGTAATAAAGGATTATCTTGTCTTATCTCATCTTATCTTAAATTGTAATCACAGTGGATAAGTGGTTCATGACAAAAAGAGCAAGCATTGTTTATTGAGATGAACTGGCAATGTGGTTGTTAATCTAGTCAAGTAATACTTTATTTAGCAATTACACCTATACTTATACTTTAGGAGAAGAAAATGCAAACAATACTTTAGATTTTTGAAGGGGCTGCACAGTGTCCTTGAGGCATCTTATTCTCATGTAACATCAACTTAAGTGATTTAAGTGAAACGAGATTAGAAAGTTCATTGTTTAGCTTAATAAAAATGCATGCAGGTTGATTAAATTTATTCATGCCGTTTATACACTTTGTGACTTTTGTTGTCAAAAGTGCTCTACATGTCTGACTTGCATCTAAACAGACACTGACCTGGAACTTAAAAACATTCCTTCTGAGAAATGGATCATCTTCATCCCCACAGAGAAGGAGATGTGGCCAAAAATAGCCAGAGAATGGAAGACATGGGATGATGCTAAAGTCTATAAATAGATACGTGAGTCGATCTGCAGCCATGACTTTCAGAATCACAGTCTATTATTTTGAGAAGGTTGGAAGACTAAATAGCAGATTATCAAACAGTGGGCTCACATATTAGAACAGACATATTGTGTAACTCCATGATACACTCAGACACAAGCTGGAGGGAGAGTAAGTGCCAAAAAACACATCAAAACAGTGTGACTCAGTGATTTGAAATGTATCTCCCTCTGTTGTTGGATAAATTAGCAGATTGGACAGTGAATTGCTTAAATGTTGTTATTCAATGGGCAGTCCTGTCAGCATTTACATCAGAGTGTAGCCAAAAGAAAAATACCACTTTAAAAGACCAATATTTATATTGTTTTCCAGACAAATATGAGGTTGGAAACTTCTGACCTCCTACTTTAAGAGGTATTGTAGTGTCTATTCCTGAGCCTATATAGCCACTGTGGTGGCTGTACTGAAGCATGTGACTCGACACACATCCAAAAGAAAATAATGTCCACAGAAAAATGTTGTAAATGTAAGGCACTATTTATTGTAACATAAATTTCTTTGAAACAAAAAGGCTTAGGATGCTCAAGATAAACTTAGGATGAATGGGCTGCAGGCCTTGAATGTGAGTTGTGGTCAAAAGACTGTCTCTTTCTGGTAGGTCACACCTTCCTGGTAGTCTCCCTGGCTTTTATCCCCATCCTTCAGCCACTAGATGAAGTGAACTCAAGAAAAACAGAAATTAATAAAAGATAAACAATCATTCTGGCTCCTACAGGTATAATGAAGCAGCTCCCAAATGTGGAGCTGTGACTGCAAACAGAAGCAGATTCTCTGACAGCACTCAATGCAAGTCCAGTGAAGAAGTCATATCTATGGCTATGAGAGAGAGAGAGAGAGAGAGAGAGAGAGAGAGAGAGAGAGAGAGAGAGAGAGAATGACTGAGGAAATCTGACTTTCCATAAGTGAGTTGACTAATCCTGCAGCAAGCCTCGTGTGGGTAAACTAATGCCATATAATCCACACAAGTCCACATCAACACTGTACACTTGCAATTGGACAGCAGTAACATTAGTTGCTTTAGGATGTTATACAACACTGTGTCCAGAGTAAAAGCTTTCATATGTTCAACCAGATATCTTTTGACAAAAAGATGTCAAAATAAAATGCAGATCGGATTGCTTTATACTATGCAAATGCAGCATTCCGTATGTGACAACTACAGGCTTCTTCCCTGTTAACATGGCATTTGTTCCACTTTAATGAATGAATTTCCCCCCTTTTTTGTGCACTGTGTCATCATTTTGTCTGCCAACACAGGAAAGGAGGGGTTCCCGTGGTTCTACTGAAGATCTGTCAGTGGTTTAGAAACATCTCAAATAAGAAATGCATACAACTATCTTGTGACTTTCCATATAATTTGGTTCAGAGATTGGTCTTACCCAGAGGACAAATTACTAGTGATCCGCTTTGTTCTGTACTTCCCATACTTGTGTTCTCTGTACATTTGATGTGTTTATCACACATCTTCCAGCAATGCCCTCAACAGGGAGAAATGATGCTGGACATGAGGTGTCTGTTCCCTTCAAGTTCCAAACGTCTACTGAATAGGTAAGGGTTTTTTTGTCAACTTTTTTATTGATATATAGTGTATTCCTGATGGACTGTGTTCTATATTGCATATCTGCACTATAATGTCATGTATTACAATGTTTGGTTGCTTACAAGTATTGATTTACAGTATTGTCTTTGGATTAATTTTTGATCACTTTTCATTCCATTTGTTGTTCTTGTTGCTTTAAGTCATGTTCTGGCTTAGTTAAGGATGTTTAAAAGGCTTTTCAGTAAAGGATGAAGGTCCATCATGGGTGAAACCAGCAGATTTTACGAATTTTCCGATTTTTTCCCAGGAGTGGTAGATACAATGCATATTGCAACCTAAAAAATCTTTGTTTGAGCATTAACATTTTTTGACCTTATCAAATTTTTTGGTAAGTTATAGTTCAATTTTACATTTCAGTTTCTGCTTTGAATTCAAATTTGAATTTATTGTTCATTAGTTAAGTACCAACAACACTTATTTACATATGTAACAATAATATACATCTGTGTTAATGTGTCTTTTAATATGCTTTCAGATACCAATAGAGCTGCGTAGACTATTCTACTGATAGTAGAGCAGATAACTGCAAATTTTATGGTAGGCCATCTGGGCTCCCGGTCTAAGAACAAACAATACAACTTCATATATAACTTTGTTTTGTATATGGCACTACAAATTTGTCATACTGTGCAGAAGACATTTTTGACTGACGTTAATATGACCATATACTGACATTCCCAAAGTCCTGTCGTGTCTTGTGGGGGAACCAAATAAATAGGTAACCTGCACGTGGTACAGCCATTACTTTTCTCATTTATGTAGACATCACACATAAAAATCCTGGGGCTGTTTTGCAGTAGAATTTAAAAAAAAAGAGTTTCAGATGGACCTATTTTAGGGCTTGCCAGTTTGATGGACCATTGTACGCGGTGTGTATGCACGCCTCCCACCCAAACCACCACCCACACACAAAGCTGAATACATCAACATTGCATTCTTAGAGCACTTTTGTCCATAGAGCAAACTGTATTAGCAGGCGTCTCCCTTCAGGGCTGACACTGACTTCTCCTATTAGACTCCACTGTCCTCAAGAGGAGAGACACACACACACACACACACACACACACACACACACACACACACACACACACACACACACACACACACACACACACACACACACACACACACACACACACACACACACACACACACACACACACACACAAGCGCATGGCCCTGCATGTGCATCAGAGAGAGAGAAAACTGACTTGAAAAGGGAGCACAGAGACTAAAAAAGGGACAGAAATAGGCAGAGGGATCTTTCCAGGCATTCACAGTGCAGATTATTATTCCTAGTTTCATATGATGAAATCAGTGTAAGCATTTTTGACAGTTGATGCTCTGGACTGAGATGCCAGTCCCAGTGTGACACTCTGAAATGAGCATGTCACCTCTGATTTGGGCTGTTCCATACAAAACCACTTAGGATGTGTGTGTGTGTGAGAGAGACATATAGGAGTGAATCAGAGAGAATGACTTGCTTTGACTTCATTTGGATGCATCCGTACACACTCATGCACACCTACACACACCAGCCCTCCATACTCCTGCCAGCATTTAGTTTTTAACCACATCAGGTTTAATTATTGATGTCTTTCTACATATTGGAATTATTTCTAAAAAATTGTCAGAATCTGATAGCCTTGTCAAATACATTTTGATTCAGGGGTGTTAGTGTTATAGTTCCTAAAACTGACAACCCCATTTTCTCTAAATCACTACTTCCATTGTTGCTTCATTTTGATGCAAGAACAAATTCTTTGTTCTTGCAGGTTTGTGTCACAAAACATCTCAGATTCACTGCCAAATCAAGCCTGACAACTCATCATGTAAAATGCTGCTAATCTTCTTGGCAATAGTGCTTCTTGATTGATGGTAATCAAAATAACATCTCATAATTAATGTGGGAATGATTTATTGATCTTACAAAGCTTTATGCAATCATTTTAACCACATATAACATCAGATACGCATCTAAGCAGTGACTGGCTGAAGCCACTCTTTCTGTGTCTATAAAACACATTCTGTTTATCTAAATTATCCCTGACATGGAGATGAGATCTGTCAGGATCTGCAGTGGGAAGGAACCAAAAAAAACCCACGACCCTCTGACATAACCAGGCTCAGGGAAGGCAGCCATCTGTCTTGACCATTTGGGGTGTGAAAGCTTTAATTACACAGTTAAGAAATGCTAAATAAACTATTAAAAATAAACTATTAAAAAGATTTTATGGCTACAGAATTGGCAGTTTGAATGATTTTTGAAAAAAATTATTTATTTGAGGTATCATTGTATTATGACACTATGCGGATGAGCTTCTTCTCCTCTTCTGCAGACCTATTTAAATGGTCATTTCACCAAAATTAGTGTCAAATTAATTACTATCGGAAATTAATAATGTTGATAATCATATATCACCACCTATCTATAAATCCATACATTACAGAGTAAACTTAAGTCATCTTACAATACATTCTCACAAATTTCTCTTGTCTTTATTTGTTTAAATATTTGGTATTGAGGTAGTCTGAAAGTAAGGGAAGTAATCCAGTTTCATTACTTTAATGTTGTAGTACTTGGGTCAGGGTACTGACTACATTTTTAAAAGGAAATTTCAATTTTTTTCAAACAGCAATGGGCCTCTTCAACAAGGCCAGAGACCCCCAGTGACACTGCTGCTCTACACCCATCATAGACACTGACTCTGTATTACATTAACACACTGCTTTTAAATAGGATTATTATCTTTTTGCACATTTCAAGTCTCTTACCTCAGATACTACGTAACGTGTACATTTTCAGACAATTAATTTGGACCTTCCTGCACAGTAGAAGTATTTTTATTACTCTTTGTGATTTATAAAGCCCTGATTACTCTTGTTGCTAATGTGATTGTATGTAATTGCACTTCTTTTTTTATCTTGTGACATTTACTGCTTACCAACTGGTAACATTTTTCAAATCCATATATTAGTGTTTGTGGTTATGCACTAGAGCTGCACGGCGGCTCGGTTGTTAGCACCGTCGCGTCACAGCTGGAAGAGCCCCGCTTCCTGCCCCTGGGATCTTTCTGTGTGGAGTTTATCCCTGTGCAGCATGAGCTTTGACTGGGTTCTCCAGCTTCCTCCCACAGACATCCTGACCCTACAGAGGAGTAAGTGGTGCATAGATAATGGATGGATGAATGTTATGCACTAAATATAAAGTCCCTTGTATGTAAAAACCCATTCTGTTGTTTTCATCTTTAGAAAGATGAAACATGCATGTAAAAGAGTAGACAGGTAAGTAAGTCTTGATTAAGTATGAGCCATGTGGTCACACTCTTCTACCTTTATTTCAGCTTTTCATAAAGGTATAGAAATGGTTGCTGTGGTGACAGAGTGTATCCTTTGAGTAGATGAGGGTCCAACACTGATGTGCTGCTCTGGTTCAAGGTTCTCTGTATTCTCTTATGGAAAGCTGCCATTGAACAGTAGCTGAACAGTTCACAGAACCCTCTAGAGATGCTGTGGGTCTGAATCAGTGACTCATACTGAACATGATAGAAGAAGACAGCTCACACACTCAACGTGTTAACACTGATGACAGCTACAGTCAATGGGACGTAGCCCCTGGAACACAGCATGTAAAATCTGACAGACCTTTGTTTGGGGTTTCATTGCAGTATGTTTAATTATACATATTTAGAGCCAAAATATATATAACTGATAAACAAAACATTGCAGTGTCATTTTTTCCCCCCACTATCATGCAGCTCTGATCTGCTACAGCTATAATAATTCACATGCCCCCCTAGCTGATGTGACCTGTTCTGGGGTTAAAGGGTTTTACACATTAGGTTCAGTTGTGGTTCGAGAGAGGGATGAATTAGTAATAGATTTGAAAGGATTCATAAATGATGAAAAACAACAAACACATTTCTGATTGCTAAAGTCCAATTTGCCTCTCATACTTGTGCAAGAAATAAGAGACTCTTGCTTCCAGAAATAAGAGTTTGGATGCTTGAGTATTTTTTTCTTTTTGTTAATATCTCAAAGTGTAGTTCAATGCAGTTTCCTATACTGATATGCAATCTAACAAGTCCACCCTAAAACTTTAATACATTCCCCTGTGGACAGATGATGGACGTGTGTGGCTGAACACATTAACTTCTCCTACAGCACCACCTAGTGTTCCATATCAGGCATTACACTCCAGATGAGTCGTATTTTGTCTGCTGGAGATCCTTCTGTTGGCTCACAGCTCCTCTGTCTCACAGCCTCAGTTTCAGTTGTTAAAGCTTATAAGACATCCCATTTTAGCATTTGGCTTTTTGAATTAATTAATTTATTTTTACGAACATATTATAATATATTGTGGTTATACTGTATGGTATTGCATTGCATTTCATTATAATTACTGATAGTCAAACAAATTGAACATCCAATAATGAGTTCATTAAAATGGATGATTTTCCATGCATGCATTCCACAACTATCACAGTAGCTTCCTTTCCTTTGATAACCAAAGTCCTCCTGTGCAGGAACTAGGTAGGTGTCTTCCTCTGTGATTTTGCCTTCATAGCTCTGTAGTTAGCTGCCTTTCTATGATCCTGGGATTCACAGCATACAGTATGGAACAAAAGTGAGTACACGCCTGTGCAATGCCATTTCAATGTCAAATCATTACAAAATGGTATCAACTCTCAACAAATGCATTATTTCTAAGTTGACAAGGCCTTTGCGCCTTTGAGGCACAACTAAAAACCACCAAAAAATAGAGTATAAGAAATCAATGCATTGAATTTCCACATAATAATAATAATAATCCATTTTATTTGCATAGCGCTTTTCCAAACACTCAAAGGCACTATACATACAAAATCAGCAAACATTATAATAGAGGAGCACCATGAAACACATACATAATAGAATACATCCTATAAATCAGTCCGTATTATGTATTAAAAGCAGTTCTGAACAGGTTGTGTCTTGAGGAGTGATTTGAAAGTGGTCAGGTCGGTGCAGTCATGGATGTGTTGGGGTAAGAAGTTCCAGAGTGTGGGGGCAGATATGGAGAATGGGAGAATGCTCTGTGTGCCCAGGTTCAGTGCTTGGTTCTGAGCGGGGGGGAGAGAAGGTCTGCAGTAGAGGCATGCTTGCTTAGCCTTTGTAGAAGTGAGAGGAAGGCCGCTGCAGGATGTGGAGCTGTGATGATCTGCTGGATGAGTTGGTTCAGGAATGCAGAAAAAAAGAGGCACTTTAGCAGCTTTGCATTGCAAAAGTGTCCTGAAGTAAAAACACTAAGAGTCCAAGCGCATAATTATACAGAAAATATTTGCGCTGTTGTAGCATTACAGTTAACGTAAGAAGTCAAATATTAAGTAAAATATAGAAAAACAAAGCCCTAGTTTAAAGTTATTTGTTTTTTTAAGCCCAGTTTGAAGCCTTTGTTTTAGTTTAGCTTTTATGACAAAGCCCGTTTCAAAAATCCATTTTTTCTGGGCCAATCTTCTCTGTTCTTCGTTCTTTGTTGTGAAGAGCTGGTTCTGGTCTTAAGTCAAGTTGCATTCCAGTGACTTTCCCCTATATAGAAAGTTTTGGAGCCAAATTCACATTAGCATCTAATCAATCATGGATGTGTTTGTCCTGAGGAGTGGTGCTGAGCTTCACTGTCCAGCAGAGGTCAGAGGCCAACTACCGTTAGAACTTACTCTTAGTTCATTTCTTCAACATACAAATCCAATTGTTCAATATTTATGATGATCACAGATCTGAAATAGCACCGAATAAGTGATTAGAATGATACCAAACACAATATGTTTATCTCATATGGTTCCTGAGAAAATGATAAAAGGTGGAAACATAAGAATAAACTTACAAATTGTAGACTTTAGGCTACATAGAAGTAAACTTATAACATAACTAAACATATAAGCATATACATTTAATAAGAAGAAAAGTTAGACCTAAGAAATAAATATGCTCTGAGTAAAATGTACTTTTGCCTTTCTGACTGTGGTCTGTGACAGAGAGAAGGAGGGTGTTTGTGTCTCGTGGGTGCTTCTTCACAAACACTTCAGATTCAATGTGTGAGTCCAGATCATCACTCTAGTGATGCTGCATTTCCTTAATGGTCTGATTTATAAACTGTGCATTCCTGCATACTAAATTCTCCATGTTAGCTAGGGTGATCAGAAGGTCAGAAGGCCAATCCGCTTCTGCAGAGGTGTGGTTTTCCTCACAGTTACAGTCTACGCTGTAGATTTAGATTAGATTCTGGTGGAGGTCAGAGGCATCCTGTTGTCTGGAATAGAGCTGTGATCGGTCCAGATTTACAGCTTTGGGAAAGGATCTCTGGATTCTCTGTGTTGCTCTGGAATGTTCTGCTCCTCAGTCCGCTACATATATAAAAACGTATTCAGTGTGTCCTGTCTCTCTGTTAGTGATGTCTTTTAATGCACCATTTTTAAGAGCAGATTTTTGCATGTGGAATGGAAATTTCTTCATAATTCATACAAAAAGTAGACAGTAAAGTTGTTATCATTTTGAATTTATTATGTATCAGTCATAAGTGCATCGGTGCTTTAGAGTAGTAAACATCAAAATAATTTAAATTCCACTTATTTGCAATAAGTTTCCTGAGATAACACTTTTATCATACTGCTGATGCTGCTCATCTATCGATCCATTGACAACTTTCAGTCTTCCTCCTTCCTGTCTGAAAGTTAATAAGATTACATTAGCTTTGAAATTGTTTAGACTAGTTAGGTCCTAAATTACAAAGGTGTTACTAAAAACAACAACAAATTTTGTGTAAAAATATTAATCTAATCTGAATTTAAAAATTTTTTTCCCTTCCTCTCCTTCTGAATGATACTAAACGTTAGCATGTGATTACTCTTGACTGACATACAAGCTGAAGAAGAAAGAATGTAAACAATAAACAGCAGTATGTTCCCTAACCAGGTTAATGTTAAACTCTCTTTCAGGAACTCTGCTCCAACACACTGTCTGAACCTGAATGGAGGAACACCACATGCAATTTTAATAAGAAGCTTTAGACTTTATTTAGTCTATATTCAATTCTGACTTCACAGCAATAAGGCATTATGTTCATTTTACTCTTGTAGTTTGAAGTAAAGTTTTCTATGAAGGACTAGTACTTGTAGAAAAAAAATTTTTTTTTTAATTAAATAGACTCCATCAGTGTTTGTGTTACTTCATGAGAGGAGAGAAGAAACAGCATCAGATGAGTGCTTCCAACCCACAACAGGATCAGCTGTCACCCTGAGCAGTGGTCAGATCCCTCACAGATACAGCAGATGGCGCAACAGGACCAGGAGGCGTCAGGAGAGCGAGCGGCTGATGGATCGAGGAAACGGAGTCTGTCCTGTAGACGCACCTTCTCATCCTGGCTCTCCGGCTACGCACCTGCAGCCTCTCCTTGCAGTGCTCCTCTTCCTCCTCCTCCTCCTTCCGTCCTCCTCCCCGGCGGTCGGACAGCGGTGGTGCGCACTGAGCAGCCGGTAAGTGCGCAAAGCGGCCGACATGCACCTGGAGAGAAACCGCCCTGCCGAGCCGGCCAAGGGCTCAGCCCGAGACGCAGCAGCAGCGGCAGCAGCATGCAGCCTGACGCTTTAACGCCAGGGATCTAGCAGCAGAGCACCGGGTGGAGACGGAGCTGCAGGATGGGCGTGGGAGAGAGGCGCAACCCGAACGACAGCGATGTAAATCCACGGACACAGGAAGGGTGGGTGGGGGGTAGCGTTTGAATCAGAGTTGTCCCGGGTGTATTTCGGGGGTTCGGTTTGGTGTCTTGTTCTCTGAAATTCGCCAAACACAGTCCTTCCCCCCCCCCCCTCGTGAAACCTCCACTGGAGTTAAAAGGATGGAGAAAGGCGCACAGCAGCTGCCCAAAAGTGCAGAGAGTCCGATGGAGGACATCTCCAAAATCCCCGACGAGGAGCTGCTGAAGTGGGGCAAAGAGGAGCTGGTGCGGCGGCTGCGGAGGGCAGAGGCGGAGAAGAGGGGCGTCATCGTGGAGCACGGAAATCTGATGCGGGAGGTGAACCGGAGGCTCCAGCAGCATCTCAACGAGATACGGAGTTTAAAGGTGAGATGGGTGGAGGGGGCCCCTGGGGGCTTCCACCAGAGTGTGGGCTGGAATTAGCAGGCTGATTGAGATCTGTGCAGGAGGAGAGAAAACCTTCTGAGATAGTCACTTTACAGACTGTGAGTTAAGGTCAAAGTGGTCACTAAATGTCAGGAACAAACAATAATTAAACCTGTTGCATATGACAAGTAAAAGGATTTGTAGATGACTTTCTGCAATATCTTCAATGCATATAAAACAGTCTTTGATATATACATAATTTACTGTCATTTATGCAAATTAGTATGGATTTTAGTGTGGCCTAACATATTAAAATCATTGACTTACTGCCACACATTGGCTGGTGCCATCAACTACATTGTATATTTAGCTTTAAAATGCAGTGCAATTTAACACAGTCAAGAACACAGGGCTGTAAGTCAATGATAATCTCATTTAGAGATGAAATTATTATCTGAGTTGTCAATTAACTGAAAATTAAATAATTTTTTTTCCAATAATTGGACAACATTTTTAACCAACAATTTGCTGCATCTTGCTTCTCCAGTGCAGTGATTTGCAGTTTTTTTCCTTTGGCTTTTGGTTTCATAAAACCAGATATCTGAGGGTGTCAGCTTGAGGTCCAGGAAACTGTGATGGATATTTTGTGGCATTTCATATGTTTCCATATGTTTTCATATGTATTCATTAATTGCAGCTCCAGTTTCACTATTGGTTAATCTGATGGTTGTGCTCTTGATAAACTGTTTCATCTTTTTGCCTATAAATCAATAGAGACTTGTGAAATGCCCATCACTGTTTCTGTCTGATGAGTCATTTTGTCTAACCACAACTAAACAGGCTGGGGTCATGCTCATATTACAGTAAGAAAAATAGATTTGAAAAGCTGGAATTGTTTGTGATTTTTGCTTGAACTGTAACTAAAAACATTTAATAGATTATCAAACGACTGGAATATGGCAAAGAAGTACATCATGTGCACAACTGGAACAGTTTTCAGTCATCAAATGATCACTCACTGTGGGAATGTGATGTAATCCTGCCCTGTGCTGCTCTGTGTGTGCATGTAAACCAGGATGTGAACCAGAAACTACAGGAGGACAACCAGGAGCTGCGGGACCTGTGCTGCTTCCTGGATGACGACCGGCAGAAGGGGAAGCGAGTGTCGCGGGAGTGGCAGCGTCTGGGTCGCTATAGTGCCGGCCTGATGAGGAAGGAAGTGGCCATCTACCTGCAGAAGCTGAAGGAGCTGGAGCAGCGGCAGGTGGAGGTCATCTGGGAGAATCTGGAGCTCAAGGAGGTGTGTCTCATGCTGGAGGAGGAGAGGGCTGTGGCTGGTGGAGGAGGGGGAGGTGGTGTGGGCGGGCAGGGAGGCCCTGGCTGCAGGACCTCCATAGACAGTCAGAGTAGTCTGTCTCAGCTGGGTGGAGGCGTCCCTGCGCCTGGCTTGCTGCGGGACGTTGGCGATGGGAGCAGCACCTCCAGTGCAGGGAGCACAGACAGCCCGGATAACCCCCACAACAAACCTCCTTCCTTGGGCTCCAGTGCCAGTCCCGGATCCGGGTCGAGATGCATCTCCTCAGAGCAGCCAAGAGACGTATGTGAATCCACCGGCAGGAGGCACAGCTCCACCCCAGAGTACCACACCTTCCCCCAGTCCTGCCGCCCCCGTGGAGGCTCCCTCACCAACCTGGACCCACGTGGCCTTCGAGGACACAGCCCCGAAAAACACAGCAAGTCTCCCACCAGGCTACCGTGCGACACCTACTCCAAACCCTGTAGCCCTGACCTACTAGCCCAGAAACAGCTACTGATGTCAGGGCAGGCATCACCAGGAAAGGGCTCGGCGAAGTCCAGCCCAGAGCTGAGTCAGAGACATCGGCAGGTGAACACGGTGGGGGCTGGCTGTGGGAGTCCTGAGGCCAAGCAGGCCGCAATGGGGACCCCAGAGTATCTGAGGAAAGGGCGGGTGATTGTAGGGAGTCCAGAGTCTATCCGGCACCACCACCATTATCAGCACAGCCCTGGGGTGGAGCACGGCAATGGGAGGTACAGCAGTGGCTCCCCTGGCAGGGATGGAGGCCAGAGGAGGGCAGCAGGAGAAGAGATGACCCCCCACCACCAGAGTCTGTACAACGGTAGGCACATGGTAACGCTTTTCTTGTATTTTGATTCATAACACATTTAACAAGCATCACAGTACATTTACAGAAAAGTACACAGGAATTTGGATTAAAACTATCTGATTTTGTCAGTGTTATTTGGCTTTGAAATGATGGATATGAGGACATAGAATATTAGAATTGATTTGACCTTGTTGTGTAATATTTGGCAAGTTTACCTCAAATGACGATGAAATCTCATCCCAAACTGATCTTCATGTATTGAATACTCCTCGGACAAATGCAGGTATCGATATAGTCTTTCTACCTTCTCATGTTTTTTAAGTGCATCTCATGGTTCTCATCAGTGAATGAAGTTAGCACAGTTCCTCCTATAGGGGTAAAGATGTGTTCCAAAGACTGAATTAAGAACCGCACCGAGTGGTCTCCTGACCTGTAGGGTCCCAAACATTGGTTCATTCATTTTCCTCAGTTTGGCCATTTGATTAATTACAAATATATTCAGTTAATTGTGCCACTAATGCACAATATTGACTAATATCAAATGGCTCCTTCCCAGGCACTTCTTCAAAGGTTAATTACATATTCCCTGTGGGAAGTAGTTTTGGCATTTAATAGTTAAACTGGACATGTACAGCAGTTTCAGATATCCATATTGTCATTGACAAACAGCGTCACCTTTACCATTCTGTTTCTCCTTACAGATATGTATAATTCAGCTGCAGTTATGTTGATTGCAGATAACTGCATCATGATTAATTATGACTAGTTGTAATTCCAGTTTCAGATACCTGCAGCTGAATTCTGATTATTTATAATCTAATTCAAGGTATCTTTGATTCTATATTGTACTCCAATATATATACATTGCAGTGTTTCCTCTACATTCATTTAGGAGTGGTGGGCTGCCATTCCTAGATCCTAGCCGCTTCAAATTTCTTTTTTTTTTCTTTTTTTTTTTTTTTTATTGTCGCAAATATACCGCCGCATGTCTCCACCTTCGCAGCAGAGTGCTGCACTTTGTCGGGTACTCGCGAGTTCTAAGGTAAACTACGGATAACTATTTTGCTTAGTATCTACTCTTTGATACGTCAGGTTAATACGAAGTTAATAACTCGCAAGAGCGCGGCCTTGAAAGTGACGTCACGTCATCAAGCACCCAGGCACCAGGTCAGAGAGTCAGAGGAGGTTGTTTCCTGGTTTGTTTTTCAAACATACGGTATGGCAGTTTTGGTGGCTATTTCATGACATTTTTCGATGATCTTATCCACCACAGCCACCAGCATTACTCCTAACACTGTTCAAATGCTTTGGTGGATCAATATCAAATAGGAAATCACAACAATTCAGACTAGTCATATTAACTTTTTGAGACATCAGCAACTATTGTTCTGACTAAACTGAATTACAGAGATTTCTAGTTGTCGTTTTGACTGGTCAGAATGGTAGATGTAGATATCTAAAATAAAAATCCTGATTAGCCAAAGTGAAACATTGGCTAATCAAAATTACGTTGAAATCTGTCATTTATTTTCAGATATTGAAAGTCAGCTATAAAATGTTACAATGCTGTGCTATAATTTCTGCCCAAGACATATAACCATCTGTTATCATGTCACCTAAAGTTTAATAGTCACAAGATGACATCTGAGTTGTCTCCATGACGAATGAGGAAAGTCCTGATGAAGACCCTGAGAGGTAGTTAAATGTCCTGGGAAAGGACAGTGGGTGGACCAAGATAAGAGTCTTAAGATTACTGGAAATCTTCCACTAGGTTTGGAAACAGGAATTCAATGTGCCAAAACACTGATGGGCTACTTGTGCTAGCTGTTTTTTTTTTTTTTCTGTTGTGAGCTAAACTTTGCTTCAAACTATTAGTGTGGAGCCAGTACCAGATGACGAGGAAACACAAAGTTAAGTTCACACACACAGTCTCATGAACTCAACTAATCTTTAATGCAGTTTAGGATCCACTCACACATACACGCACGATGTGAAATACATTTGTTTGGCTTTTAAGCTTGACTTAATTTGGCTGCCATTAGATACTCCAAAGTGCTCCCTTGTGGCACTTCAGCTCCAGTTGTTCCTCTGTGTTTATATGTTTGTGAGCGGCTTTGAGTGTGTCAAGTGCATCCAGGGACACAGCGAAGGATAAAACCAATTCAACTCATTTCACCTTTCTTTTGAGCTGGGGAACAGAATTTAATTGTAGGACCGTTGAGTGTTTCTGTGATCACACAGGAGACTGGTTCAAAAAAAAGGCTGTTAATATGGAAGTTGCTTGGGAGGAGCACTCACTTGTGTTCTCCTGTGTTCATACAGTATTTTGTATTTTGTGTGCGATCATTGGTTGTGCATATGTAATTGGGCCCGACTGACATGGATCTTTTGAGGCCGATGCTGATTTCAATGTTTGGCAGAAAAAAATTCAGATAACCGATTAATTGAATGAGTAAATGAGTGAATAAAATATCATCTTTTTTGGTCGCTTAACGCTGACAACAACAAAACTGTTTAGTGTTTGTTTAGCTTTACAATGCAGAGGAATTTTCAAGTACAAAAACATGCAACAAAGCATTAAACCTCTGGGAAATTAAATAACTTAAAAAAAAGAGAAATACATCTTGTACTTCTTGCTGCTGCAAATTAGAGGTAGGTTATGTGTGTGTGTGTGTGTGTGTGTGTGTGTGTGTGTGTGTGTGTGTGTGTGTGTGTGTGTGTGTGTGTGTGTGTGTGCGTGTGTGCGTGTGTGTGTGTGTGTGTGTGTATGCTGTACATAAGCAACAAAATGAGTGAAGTTACTGGCAAAACGTTATTCATGCAGCCCTCTGATGCCCTTTAATGTTAAATCACATTTTCTCTACTCCATTATTTTCTTTGTCATTAAGTCTTGACTCATATGAACCAAAACAAAAAGGCTGTAAATGGAGATGCAGTAGGCACAGGTGACTGGCAGAAGGTTTATTTTACACGATGACCAAATAAAAGAACTGCATAAAGCTTTCAAAGGAATGATGTATTTGCACCCCTGAAACTCCACCACAAGACTTGCCATTGGAGGTCACAGTTGAGTCTTAGTATTAACCACTGCATGACTGACTGTATCTGTTTGTAATGCAGTTTGCTGACACGTGAGCATGTAGGTGCTGTACTGTGGTAGTCCGGCAGCAGTAATGATTTCTACTGTGCTGAGTGGAAGCGCTCTACATTACAGCTGAGGCCATGGGAAATAGCTTTGCACCTCAGGTGGATGCAGGATCCCTGACTCAGCTGTTACCAGGAAACAATAGAGGCTGGATGTACTGTACCGTAAGTTGAGATGCTGCATTACTTTTGACACATCTTACTATCCTACAGTACCAAGCATATGCTTTTAGTAGGACTTACAGTTTAGTAAATCCCTACGTTTTCTGCCTAAGAGTACTCAGTAGGATTGTCAGTGAGAACAAACTACTTTTTTTGGCTGGGTAAAAAATAGATCTGAAAATGAGTCAGATGCTGCTGATGTGGAGCACAGTTTGGATATAAATGGTTTCACTGAGAAGTTGGATGTCACATGGAGATGAAATTTAGAAGCAGAGGACAAAATTAACATCCTTTAGAACAATGGGTGGCATGAACATAAAAGTTCATTTTGTTAAATGAGATGTGCCACCCACCATTATCAAGATTTAAAGAGTGTTTATCATTTAAACAACACCAAAAGATGCAGAAAGCTCTTTGGAAGCCATCTCTGAAAACTAAAAAGAAAATCATTAAAGAGCCATATATATGATTAAGTGTTGATGCTAATAAATCGCACTTCAGATGGAAAATCTGTTCATTTTTACTGCACTTCATTTATTTGACAATAACTGGTTTTCTGCTGTATTTAACCAGCAAAGCCATCTACTGTAGCTACAATAATAATTTAATTTATTTGACAGTATCTGGTCACCTGCAGTATATCCCCTTTATGTCTGAATTTATTTACAATCAAATAAAAAGAAAAGTGTTTTTGCTTTCTAGCTGATGCTAAAATGAGTGGAGTGGTTTATTTATCTATTACACATAGAACATAGATACATAATAATAACAGATACATAATAATGAGGTCCCAGTCTGACCGGTCCTACGAGAAACCAGTGCTTGCAAAAGGTTCCGAGGTATGTATTGAATATGTATAAACTGGCATTGGAGGAATGGATATGCTGTCTTGGCTGCAGTCTGAATGAAAGTGGTATGTTGTGAATTTGTGACAATGGGCATCAAGGGGTTCAAACCAGCAAAGCCTTCTACTATAGCAACAATAATAAATGTCACACCAATAATACAATAAAATCATCTGGATAATGTCCATTTAAGATAATTAGTATTGTTACGTTTAATCATGTAAATAGTTTTCTGATAAATCTCAATGTGAGTGTAGTAGTAGGGGACTGATGTGTGTGCTGCGAACAAATCTGGCTTAGTGCTTCGGAGATTCAGTCAGTTGATTGATTGGTGGATTAACAGAGAATTACTGAACAACAACTGTAGAGTAACATGTAGAGTAACTTAAATACCAGGTTATAACAGGCTGAGAATGCATGATGGACATTCTTTGTTGCTTTCATTGAATTTCTTGGTTAATAACAGGTTAACAGAAAATGAAATGGTCCTACTTTTGCTTCTTAAACAGCTCTTTACATTAGGGCTGGCCGATTAAATCAGTCGATTATAGCCCTTTTCAGAATAATCGTCATCGGCCAGAGTTTTGCCGACTGAACGCTGATATATTCTTAATTTGTCTCTGGTTTTTATTTTGGTTCGTATGAGTCATGACTTCATGGCAAAGAAAATAATGGAGTAGAGAAAAAAATGTGATTTAACGTTGAAGGTCATAAATAATGTTTTGCCAGTAATTTCACTCCTTATGTTGCCTATATACACAGCATATATATGTGTGTGTGTGTGTGCGTGTGTGTGTGTGTGTGTGTGTGTGTGTATCTATATAACCTACCTCTACTTTGCAGCAACAAGAAGTATAACTCAAGATGTATTTCATCACTCATTTATAGATTGACTCTTTTTTTAAAGGTTATATAATTTCCCAGAGGTTTAATGCTGTTGCATGTTTTTGTATTTGAAAATTCCTCTCTACTGTAAAGCTAAACAAGTACTAAAGAACAAAGTATTGTAAAACAGTAAAATGTTCTGCCTGTAATTCATATCTTTGTTGTTGTAAGAGTTAAGGGACAAAAAAAGTTATTTTATTCATTATATATCTTTTAAAATTAATCGGCCGATTAATCGGTTATCTGTATTCTTTTTCTGCCAAATATCGGCATCGGCCTCAAAAAAATCCATATGGGTGGGGCCCTACTTTACATACTCATTGCTCTCTGCAACACATTGGTTCTCATTTTTATTCTCAGTGTTTCTATAACCACTGTTGTTCTGTGAGCCCAGCCTCATCCTGTGACTCTGCTTCATCTATCTCCCTCACCTCTCATTCATTCTGCTTTCATTTTGCTGCTGCTAACATCTGTCTGCCTGTCCCTTTGAACCATACCAGCAGCATGTAATACCGGTTCTTAAAAGACCTCTTGTTGGGGCCCTGCACGCAGCCAGAGTAAATCTTCATTAAGCGGTCTCCATCACGGACCAGCACCTTTACAAATTGACATCATTAACTTCAGTGGTTTCTCTGCACTGCAGCCTTGGTGCACTAAATAATTGAATAGGCGCTGTGTGATTTTCCTCATTTATAGAAGTGCTGCCTGTCTCAATACATGCTGCTTCCACAGCTAAGGTGACCCTGTTGGGTTTTATGTGAGGTGAGTCTGTTTTGGAGACATGTGCTTCAAAAAATGTGACATATACAAGGTTATTCAAAAAGAATGAACCGATTTCATTACGCAATATTTTAATAAGGAAAGCAATAGAAAAATCCAGTCAAGTCACAAGTATTCTATTCGCAATCAACTTTTATTTGAGGTTTAAGGTCATCGAATGACATCGAATAACAACAGCGATCAACTCAGTGGATCGTGATATGCTGATACGTGTCTGGCTGGAATTCTCTTCGCATTGATGTTGCCCGTGCTGCAGGTGGTGGCCACATTGAACATTTGTAAGACAGGCAATAAAAGTATTATAAATATAAATATTGAAATATTGTGTAATGAAATTGGTTCATTCTTTTTAAATAACCCTGTACTATGGATGTCCAGTTTTTGATACAGAATGACATAATGTCATGTTGAAAGTAATAAAGTCTAAAATGCACTGAAGTACTGTACAGTAGGGATTGACCCATATAGGTTTGTTAGGACTGATGTCCATGACGATTATTGGTGCTCACATCTTTCAACCTCAGGATTTCATTTATAAATCTAGAGTCTCCAATAGTGGTGCAGTGAATAACTGACGTAGTCAACAAATGCAATGACCACATTCGTTATCAATTAATTTGCTGAGTAGTTCACGACATCATTGCTTGGGACTGTGCTAACTCAAAAAGCTGGAGTGAAGTGTGTCACTACCCAATGCGAGTCCTTCCCTGATGTAATTATGTAACAGCACAAGCACCTTCTCACAGTCTGGGGACATGCTGCAAGTGGACGGAGTTCACTGCTGATCTCAGCATGGGAGAACTGGAGGAAAACTGGATGCACCAAAACTATAACTAGAGTTTCAGCCAGTTCCTAATTATTAGGGAAAACTATAGTTCAGTAGGAAACAGGTGACTGAAAAGCTCACCAACATTCCATCGAGTCAACAGACAGTAGCCAGCGAACAACCTGCCCTCAGTAAGTTCTCATGGAAATCATAGGGCTCTACTTTAACACTACCATCAGTCTGTTGCTGGCCTGCACCAGTCCTCTGTCAAAAAAGTCACTTGTCCACAGTGGTGTACCGACTATTGGACTGTTATCTGTTCTTTTACATTTATACCGCCCCCCCTGTTATTCCAGTGGGCATTAAACCATGCTGCTTGTTGTCCATGTCACCAGGTTTAGCAACTTTCAACATAATATAATAAAGCTGGGCTTTGGAGTGTTGTAGCAGTAACTGACATACATTACAAAAAACACACATATGCTATATTACAAACGCACACAATGTTCGCCACACTGCATTTACTGTTAGTCTGCACATCACGATAACAACCTCAGGCTAAATTTAAAAGCTGGTAGCTAAATAGGAACCATTGCGCAATTCTGGCATTCAAAGTCTGAATTATTCAAAAAAAAAATCTACTCAAAAATCTGGAGATTGTACAACTATCAAAATAGACAGTCAGTTACAGCTCTAGTCTCCAAGCTTTAGCCTAAACAGATATAGTCACTATCACAGTAACAGGGTTACTTTCTTATACTTCCAGAAGAAGAAATTATACAGCTGTTTTCACTGATAGAGTAGACTAGAAAACATCCATACATTGGCAGTGATCCCTTCAAACGGAGCATAACTTTTGTTACAGTTATTTTACTGGAAAAGGCTGGTTTGAGAAAAATTCACGTGATGTCTTCACTGTTGGCTTCTTTTTGTGGTGGAGCTGTTCTGTTGAGGCCAGCTGGTGTGGCTGCCGGCCCAGAGTGGATATGTGCTGAATCAGATGGGAAGAATTAGTGTGCAAAACGCATTAGGCTCCGTACATAGCCAGAACCCAAAGCAGGCCCCTGTACAAATGACTGCTAGTTTGGGATAAAGTCTTTGTTTTTACAGAGGAGGAGAACAGAAGATTCTCTGTGCTTCATTAGGAGACCAACATCTCTCCTGACTGAAGCATGCGTGGCAAAAAGACATGCGCACACAGCCACCAACACACACACGCACACACACAATCACACATTGCATAAGCAAGCTTAAACATGAGCACACTGACATGCGCACAGACTCTTGCAGAAATACACACAAAAGTGAACCACGATACGGTGAGGAACCACTGTCCAGGGTGCTCATTAGATGGTTGAGGATGTGTTGTGGCATTCTGATTCTCCTGAGGCATCGTCTTCAGCCTGAGTGGGGACTCGACTGACACCAGTGCAGGATGACGGTCACACACCTGTGAGGAGTTGTCTATTGACAGGGGAACATTTATTTCTAGTACTAATGTGAAGGCAGATTTTGTAAAGGACTGAATGTAGTTTGTCATCTGACCATCTCTGACAGCAAATTGTGTTAGCATGCTATAGGTGACAGACAACACCTGGTGCAAAGCCAAAAACTTCTGGGTGGAACATACTCTTATCCTGTTTTTGTCTTACTATATCACTGTACTGGTGACAGCTGAGGCTGTAAGGATTATGTTTTCAGGTTATCTGTCCATCCATCGGATTCTTGTGAAATCATTTCTGAACACCTTGAGCAGTGCTTCCGACTAACTTTTCCACTGGAAGCACTGGTACTGGAACGCACCAGCAGGTAGCATCCCTCCCAGCCGCTCCTGTTTTTGGTACAGCATTGCATTCATCACTGGTTTGTCACTAGTTTTCACCCTGAGGTTGTCTGGTGTCACTGCACAACTGGACACAGGCTACACTCTTTCATTGATAGACACTACAATAGTATACAACAGTCTAAGATTGATGCTGCATAGAATAAGAAATGACAAAATGAATATAATCCAACTATTTGATGCTGCAGAGTCGGCTGCAGCGGCATAAACAGAGAAGGCTCAAGTCTTAGCTAAATTACTGCATTGCAGCACCTAGGCAGGTGTGTGACCAAAAATTACTTTGAAAAGAGTGAAGTAAGGCGTTGTAGTATCAGATTTGCCCATGTTGAAATGAAGTAATTTTATCTAGCTAGGCTGTTTTTGATCTGCTGAGAGTTTTAAACATCAATATTGCAGTGGATCATGTTCATTTAATTGTGGGAAGCCAAATCCTGATCGTTGGTAATGTGTTTTCATTTAATTTTGCAGTCCAAGTATAGCCATTTTATTGAACACAGCACTTTCTCTTCTTAAAGGCTCAGTCAGTGTCTGACTGCCTCGGATGCTCTCTCACCATAAGGTGTGTCTGAGTCAGACCTTTTCTTCTCCACCAGCCTCCTCTCTCCTCATTTTGCTTTTTTAAATAATCAGCTATATACCACATCTGTGGAGCACAGGCTTAATGGATTATTCTGTGCGTCACACAGGAAGAGACCAACTGAGCAGGTGATTCAGAAAAAGTAGTATTTTTGGTAATAATGACTGACACAGTAGCTTCCTGTGCTAGCTGGAGGGGCACCAGATCAGCCTAAAGGTCATCATGCACTCATGTGAATGTGACCATGTGAAATTTTAACTCACACACTCTTAAAAAATGATCACATGAAAACAAAAGTTCACTGGGACTTAACTGGTTAGATTCTGGTGATGAAACTGCAAAGGTCACTGTCACCTCATAAATACACGTTTGGCCATAACTCTGGATGACAGAATATAATTAATTTATTTATATTATTCACTTCTTTATTTAGTAACACAGTAAAAGGAATTTAAACAAACTCAAATACAAATTAAATACTAATTTAGAAAATGACACATTTACCTAATGAATTATATTATATTAGGTAGTGCAACACAGTAGCATACAATATTTACAAGAACGGACATTTTTATAAAACCAATGTAATCAAGACAAGTAGTGCAATGAAACAGTGGCATATATTTACAAGAACAGACATTTCAGTAGCTTACCTACACTCTCTTCATGTTATGTTCCAGGAAGATGAGCACATCTACGTCAGGCAAGAGTGAGCTACTGGTTTTGTTCACAATGTAACCTGCCTTTGAGAAAATGCGCTCCGACGGAGTGGAAAGCAGTATTTGGCTGCTAATGCCAGTTGCTGGCTGCTAGCGGTCACAGTTTTGTTTCCACCATCCAAGTGGACCAGACTGGACTCTAGTAGAGTCCAACAAATACTGCTCTGTCTCTCCTCAGGGTGTTCATTGTTGGAGTCCCACAGCATTTGCATTAGCATGGTTATACCTCCTGTCTTCGGCATTTTGTCTTCTGTTTACAAACACGGGCGAAGTGAAGCGTGACGTCAGAGTTGGTAGGTCCGCATGATACAGCCAACTGGCCAGGCAAAAGAAACACTGACCCCAGAGGTCACTGCAGTCCACAAGACTGAGCTATACCAATGCTTCAGGACAGTAAAGCAGCTACCAGCGAGCCCCTGGGAGGAGAATTAATATTCCAATACCACCACAATGACCAAATATACAGATATTCTGGTCCAGCCCTGCTATAAACTAAGCCATAAAGAGAGCCTCATCTGTATGCTGTCACTCAGTCAGCTGTGATGTACAAATGGAATGAATTGTTCACCAATATTGACTTACCATTAACATTAGAGATTTTGACCCAGGTCTTTATAACTGTTCAGGTTTTGTGGTCTGATGCTTCGAATGCGATCTCTCTCTCTGTCTCACACACACACGCACAGACACACACACGCACACACACACACACACACACACACACACACACACACACGCACACACACACGCACACAAATCACATCCATTTCAGAGATCGGAGCAGACAATTTCAATTAGACCTGCGCTGGCTAAATGGGTTTATCTGTACAAGCAGTCAGAGCTTGTTACATGAGGCCCTTAAGCTGTGTGTGTGTGTGTGTGTGTGTGTGTGTGTGTGTGTGTGTGTGTGTGTGCGTGCACATGAGTGCATAACGTGAACTTGTGCTGCTTTGTTGTCAAACTGGAGTGTAATGTGTGTCCTCCAGAGATCCTGACAGTAGGATGGAGGGTTGAAGCTGGCAGAGCAGCTCCGTGTTCGTCCATCTGCATGCTCACATTTCCAGTCTATGTTCACTCATCCTCCCTCCTCCTGTCATTTCCTCTCCGTCTCTAACAATCAGCTCCTTTTCTTTTTTACCCACAGTCCTCATTATGAAGGTCCAGCTTCGGTCTTTCTGAATACCCTTTTCCATCTGTTTGGCAGTTGGCCAACTCGTAAGTTTTAATTTAAGATTTCTCGTTATGTGCTCCTTCCCTGACTTATATCCTGCAGGCTTTCCTGCAGTAATATAGAGCACATGTGCAGTCTGCAGGTTTTATGTTACAGAAGTCATATATGACAAGTTTGGAGTTTTCACACAGCGCTACAGATCCAGTTTTATTATATTAGCTTTTTCCTAAAATTACAGATTCAGACGGTTTTGTGTATGGGGCGAGGAGGGGAAAAGTTTTTAAGGCAACCTTAATCATGGTGCAAAAAATGTTCTGTTTAACCTGTCTGGCCTTGCCAAATACAGCTGTTGCTTTGGATGAGAAGCCAGTGAGGTACAACTAGAAATTCTTGCTGGTTGGGTTCAGCCTGAGACCTGACCTGGTGCCTAAGTTGGACCAGGTTCAGCTTCTCCTTGTTTCTACTTGGGTCGGGTAGGGTTGTGTTTTTACTGCCACTGTTTTAGGTCTGTAGGTCAATATGTCCAGTGCCTAAGTGGAAAGTGAAAGCATTGCATCACATTCTTTCATTTTCCTTATTATTGATACATGACGCCTAAATAAGCTTTCGGTTTTTAAATGAATTTGTATTTGAAGCATATGGACAATGTCTTCTATTTTGATTGACTTCACATCAGCTCTTAGAACATTGTTATTATTATATTGATGCTCTTGCCCACTGTTGCTGCAAAATAATTCCCAAGCTTTTACTTTTCTTTGCTTGTCACCTGATAAACACCCAAACTCTGTAAGGAACAACTACACACCTGGGAAACCAAATCGAACAACCTCGGGGTTTATGGATACGAGAAACCTCAGAGAATCTTGGAATGCAATAAGTGTGTGTCAGCATCACCAGGCCCGAGTAATATCTGAAAAAATACAGACATTTTTACTTCCACCTTAGCAAAATGATAAACTAAAGGTAGAAGCCTTGTAACAGTAGGTCAGCGACACAACTGTTACTGAGCCTGTTCTAAAGATTATCAACTGCAACTCAACTAAATTTGATGCAACAGAACTGAAGCACAACTCTGACTGTGCTGTGATCCTCCCAGACTGAGAGGGAGAATTACTTGAATTAACTGAGAGTACATCATGCTACTGCTGATGTTTGTGTTCTCTCTCTGGCTCTGTTTGGATCGATCATCCAAGGATCTATCTGAGTCAGGTCTGGCTCTGCCTCCATCTCTTTCTTAACTTTAGATGGGGCCCAAAACAGTGGGTGGGCATTTGAGGCAATTTTGATATCATATTTAAACTAAGAATAAGTATTAAGAACTTTTTGTACTTACAGGAAAATTAAGAAAATGACCAAAGTTTTCTTAAATCCTATTTTCACACACTCCTTAATGGGGCTTCACGGTAGCATAATGTAGGAAGGGTACACCACATTTTTTGGGAATATGTATTTGTAAAGCTCTTTGTAACTTTGTAAGTTATAAAAACAACCCTGACTGTACCTTCAGACACAGATTAATGAAGAAATAGACACTCCTGCTCCTCAGGGTCAAAGGCCCCCAACAAATCAATGCAAGAGTAGCATTTTTTAATCATTGTGAGTGTCTTTGTGGTCTTCTTTTGTATTCTTTTAAGGGTATTTTTGTACAGCTTGTGCATTTGTTTAAGATCATTTTGAATCTCTTTATGGTCATTTTGTGTCTTTTTTAAATCATTTGTGTCTTTCTGTGAGAATTTTGAGTCTTTTTGTAGCCATCTTGTAACTGTTTATAGAAATGTAACTTTCTGTGATCGTTTGAATGTTTTGTATCCATGTTTTATCTCCCCAAGGTCAATTTATATATTTCTGTGAACATTTTGTGTCTCTGTATGGTCATTTTGTGACTTTTGTGATCATTTTGAGTGTTTCTGTATCATTTTTTTTATCTTTACATATTCATGAAATGATTCAGAATTTAGCTATCTTTAGCCTTCACTCCCACCATTGAAGTCTTCCCCGATCTAGACACCTCTCTATTTATTTGTTGCCATCAATACAGTCTCCAAGACACTAGAGTAGATTTCTCAGAAGTCCCTAATTTCTGTTGACATTTGTCAAAAAAATTGTCCTTATGAAAGCCTAGTTCTGAAAAGCATTACAGAAATATATTGTTTTTTTTCTGCCAGTGTTACTGGTTTGATTGCTGACTGTTGCCTACAAATCCTCTAAAGCTGTGTATCTATTAGATCAAAAGCAGGTGAAGTAAGATCACCCAGAGGCTCTGATTCATGTAGAAACGTAGGTTTTGAGTTGTTTTGATTGACGGAGAGGATTTGTGGCCATTACATCACACCCGATCACAATCAGTTTGACAGGCGATTTAGGAAATGAGAAAGGTCTCTTTTGTTGTCATTCATTTGTTAATGGAACAAGAGTTTAACACTCTGAATCCTCTATGATGGATTGTCTTGATTACCATTACTGCTGAATATAAAGTCCCACAGAAACGAACTGTTTCTATTCACTCTCACATAGCTTTTCTTAAAACATGCAGTTTAACTAAATGTCATTTGCAGAATTTTAGATATGCGGTTTGTGTGTTAGAAGTGTGTGTAAGTGTGCTCACAGGAACAGATGGCCTGCACGCATGTTTGCATGTCTCTTACATTGTGTGCATGTGGTTGTGTGTTGGTTGTGTGTGGATGTGTGAGGGTGTCTCTAGGACCAAGTGAAAACACAGCAGTTTTTATTGGGCTCAGCTGTCCTAAGCTCACATTACTGTGCATAGGAAAAGTATCTTCATAGGGAGCTGAAAGTGCGCACACACACGGACGCACGCACGCACGCACACACACACACACACACACACACACACGCACACACACGCACGCACATACACATACAGCCATCTAGTTACTGTCAAGGGAGCACGTAATACATTACACTGCTGCTTCTATTAATAAACATAAGCCATATACCTGCAGCTTTTGGACTGTCACTAAAATAAATGTGGGCACAAACACATTCAGAGATAGTCTGACCACCTGAACTATTTAAGCAGATCTTGCAGGTACTTATAATGTCACATGTAACATATTAGCATCACTGAGTAATTTCCATACTAAGTTGGGAGCTATTACCATAAACAGTTGGGCAGCTATCTGTAATAACGGAGGGATTAGGGACTGTTTTTCCAGTGCACACTGCCTCATTAAGCTTCCAAGGCTCAATGCTTTTTGCTTCCAAAAAGAGGGGAGTTTATAGTTACAGTTCATAGTATCATAAACTCCTTTTATTATTTCACAGTCTTTTTCCTTGTCAAAACCTGTTGCATAGGGGATATGCCAAAAATTACACCTACTGTAATGTAATACATGTAAACTTTAAATTAAATTCAGGGCTTGGCTTTTTAATGCACTATCCGCTATTTTCCTTCCAACTGAAGAAAGAACAAAGCATGTGTAACTGTCCAAACACTTTGATAATATGCTTTTTTATAGCATGCTAATAGAGTAGAGGAAATATCTACAGGACTTTGTCTTCCTGCATTTGAGAAAATGCCAAGATACATATCTGAAACAAGAGGCTCCATATTTCTCATTAGTGTCCATTCTTGAGAAGACATTGAGGCTGATGCTTTCATTACTATCACTACTGCCTTATTGTACAGGTCTGTCTTTCAAACTGGCAGTTTGTTGTTTCTCTGCTCAGGTTTTTCTTCACTTCTAAGCTACATATTACCATGTAGCATATTAATAACACAGTCCAAAACAAATCTCATAGAGCTCATGCTAGCTACCAATTTGCTTTCATTAAAATTTTTGTCAAACATAGAATATACACAAATCCATCCATCCATTAGCACAAGTGCATGGTCTCAAAGTAAGGGGAACATAGCTGTATAACCTCCTAGTATAGTTTCTGTTGGTCACAGAAGAATCCAAAATATGATTACTGTTACAATGATTCTGTTGCTGACTTTTCTCCCATTATACATTTCTGATTGTGTGTCAGGGTTTAGCTGTATGAGGAGCCCCCATCATCAAGTCTTTAGTTGGGTGAAGAATGTGATCACAATGCTAAATGTGAATGTGAAGTCTGGATTTCTAGACTGTTTGCATGAAGGGTGGACAAAGCCTTCTGAAAATGTTGCCTTGTTACGACTGACTGTGGAGGATACGTTCTTATTATGCAGATAGCTTTATTAAGTACTGAGGTGTTTTCAACCCTAAAAAGGTGATAAGATAAGATAAAGATAAGATAAAGTTCTTTATTTCTCCCCACTCCAGGGGAAATTTACATTGTTACAGCAGTTTTATTTACAATATATACAAGGGTGGCAAAATTTTTAACAGAAAAAATAAAAATAAAAATAAAGTTTAAAAGTGCAAAGATGTGCAGTGCAAGAATGTCTGTGCAAATTTTATGGTTTGGGGTGGTAATGATATAGTCCAGTTTATGTTAACATCAGCCAGTGATGCTGATGTTGTAAAGTCTTATAGCAGATGGGATGAAGGACCTGCGATAGCGCTCTTTCTTGCAGGGTGGATGTCTCAGTCTGCTGCTGAAGGAGCTGCTTAAAGACCCCACAGTGTCATGCAGTGGGTGAGAGGGATTGTCCATGATGGATGTGAGCTTTGACAACATCCTCCTCTCACCCACCTCCTCTATGGAGTCCAGGGAACAGTCCAGGACAGAACCAGCCCTCCTGACCAGTCTGTTTAGTCTCTTTCTGTCCCTTTCAGTGCTCCCTGCTCCCCAGCAGACCACTGCATAGAAAATAGCAGACGCTACCACAGAGTCATAAAATGTCCTGAGCAGAGTCCTGCACACTCCAAAGGACCTCAGTCTCCTCAGCAGGTGGAGACGACTTTGGCCCTTCTTGTACAGGACCTCTGTATTGTGTGTCCAGTCCAGTTTGTTGTTGAGGTGAACACCCAGGTATTTGTATGTGTCCACCATGTCAATGTCCAAACCCTGGATGTTCACCGGTGCAGTCCGGGGTGTCCTCCTCCTGCGGAAGTCCACGATCATCTCCTTCGTCTTACTGGCGTTGAGCTGCAGATGGTTTCGCTCACACCAGTCCACAAAGTCAGAGATGACCATCCTGTACTCCCGCTCGTCCCCTTCAGATACGCACCCAACAATGGCTGTATCATCGGAGAACTTCTGGAGGTGACAGCTCCCAGAGTTGTAGTGGAAGTCCGATGTGTACAGGGTGAAGAGAAAGGGGGAGAGCACTGTCCCCTGTGGGGCCCCCATGCTGCTGACTACCACATCAGACACACAGTCCTGAAGCCTCACGTACTGTGGTCTGTTGGTGAGGTAGTCGATGGTCCATCAGCCAGGTGACAGTCTACTCCCGCTCCTTCAAGTTTCAACCTAAGCAGAGGTGGAAATAGAATGTAGCCATGTAATATTTCCACAGTGGGTATGGTAAATCTGCAGTTAAAGTGTCCAAGATGCTGTATCGTGCAGCAGCTCTAACAGACTAAATGTGGCTCAAGAGGTCAGGTATTGTTTGACATCAGTCCCCAGATCTTTTAAAAAAATTTTAAAAATTGAGCCTGTTGATCTCACATGTATCTTCTCTCTTATACCTACTGTCAGATGTACATCACTTTGGATAAAAGTTTCCACTAAATGAAATTGTAGAATTGTTTAATCTATAGTTTTCTTTAATATAAACAGATGCAGCCACTCATATGCTCACTGTAGGTCTGTTTCCCAAGACGAGCTGAAATTGTACTTTACTATTAGAAAAAATTAACACGTTACAAGCCCAATCACGCCACACACAGCGAGGAAGCTTGAAAATGAAAAGACCAGCCTGGAAGTGTCCATTTGTTGTTGCTAGGCAACTGCAGAGTCAGCTCTTAAACATGTGTTTTTTATGGGTCCCTGCTTGGTTACAGAAAGAGAGTTGAATTTACAGACCTCAGCATCTTGGCTTTTACCTGAGTGTGATCAGCATCAACTTCAAACTTACCTGGTCAGAAATGACACAACGACCAACTGATTAGATTTTGGCAGTGATCCGGCTTATAGTCTGGATCCACAGATTTGTTAAATATATCCGTATCATTGTGAGATAGCAGCACAGTGTCACTGTAACTATGACAACAAGTGAACACTGCGTCAGCTGCCTGCTGACAGTCACATGACTGATCCTACTACAAATTGACTGCTGTGGACCACAAATTGGGCTGCACAGTGGCGTAGTGGTTAGCACTTTCGCCTTGCAGCAAGAAGATCCCTGGTTCGCGTCCCGGCTTTCCCGGGATCTTTCTGCATGGAGTTTGCATGTTCTCCCTGTGCATGCGTGGGTTTTCTCCGGGTACTCCGGCTTCCTCCCACAGTCCAAAAATATGCTGAGGTTAATTGATTACTCTAAATTGCCCGTAGGTGTGAATGTGTGAGTGATTGTTTGTCTATATATGTAGCCCTGCGACAGACTGGCGACCTGTCCAGGGTGTCCCCTGCCTTCGCCCGAGTCAGCTGGGATAGGCTCCAGCACCCCCCGCGACCCTAGTGAGGATTAAGCGGTGTATAGATAATGGATGGATGGATGGATGGACCACAAATTTTTTTTAAAGATTTCATTTGTCGGAAGCCTTGGTGGAGTACTGTGCTCTCTGAGTGCTTTTCTTCCTGTTATTTTTATGTGACTTTTTCATTAATGGAAGAAATGTCATTGATTATATATCCAGTTGTTTCAGCTATAAAATTTGCTCAACATTTCCAACATACCGGGCTGCACAGTGGCTTGGTGGTCAGCCCTTTGGCCTTGCAGCTAGAAGATGGAGTTTCCATGTTCTCCCTGTGCATACATGGCTTTTCTCTGGGTGTTCCGGCTTCCCTCAACTGTAGAAAAACATGCTCAGGTAAATTGGTGACTCTAAATTGTCCGTAGGTGTGAATGCGAGTGTGATTGTTTATCTGTATATGTAGCCCTGTGATAGACTGGTGACCTGTCCAGGGTGTCCCTTGCCTTCACCCTAAGTTAGCTGGAATAGACTCCAGCCCCCCCGTGATCCTAATGAAAATTGTATGGTGTGTCGATAATGGATGGATGGATTTCCAACATACCTTATGAAACTGAAGAAAATGCCTAAATATTTAAACTACTGAAGAAACTGCATGGTGACTGCATGTGATTTGTGCCATGTTCCCTTGATGGTTAATTTTGTCCCTCCATCCATTATTTTGCATTTTAAGTTGTCATTCCCTGTGGGTGGAATAGATGCCCTGCAGTAAACATGTCAGGGTCTCTGCTTGGCCCCCCCCCCCCCCCCCCCCCCACTGCGCTCCTGAGGCTGGTAATCAGCGATCATCTGGGGCAGCTGCTGGAGCAGCTCACCTGCAGCGCATCTCTGCTGATCGTCGCTGCTGTAAAGCCTGGCTGCCGCTTCCAATCGGGGCGAGATCCTAAACACTTCAGTGACTGCTTTCCGCGGGCTGGTCTGCCCGGTTCTGTCCTCGTTTTAAGGATCCAGCTGTTTGCTGGAACTGCATTTCCGCCTCTGGAAGAGGCCCTCGTCTGACTGGATGGCTGTGTTCAACCCGGCCGCTTGTCGTGCATCTGGACCTGCACTCCCTAGGAGGACCTGGCTGCATTCCTTGCTGCCACTCGCCGTGGGAGTGATGTGTGCCTCCAGACTGTTGGTCCTCGGGAGCCTACCTGCTCCCCATTCCCTCCTTTAGTGAGTCGAACCTTAGTTGATTTTAAGTTAAATAATTAATTCCCCAGCCTGGTGTAGTTCACCTTGTTATTGTATTATTTAGCTTCACTCCCACCTCAGCCTTATTTGAGTTAGTCGTGTGTGTCCCCCCCCCCCCGACCCCGAAAGCTGAAATGGGATTTTTTTCTTACTCATATCCTGGTATTTCATGATCTTGCCTGATGTACTTGCTGTATTTTGACATTAAATGTTACCCGGTGCAGGTTTACTGTATTGAGGCTGTTTTTATGAGAAAATGGGTCAGGAAGGGGCAGGAGCCTTGATGCAGCTGGCAGGAAAAGTCATTAAGTGTTGACCCTAGGACCTGGTGGATTATGGGATGGTACAGTACAGCAACATCAGGGACACACACGTGCACGTACACTTGCATATTAGCATACACAATGGTAGGAGACTCAGGGAGGTCAGCGAAGGTCTTTGCCAAAGTTCAGCTGAAACTGGCAGCTTGTGTGCGAGTTCAGGCTAATGTGTGTGTATAGATGTGTGTGAGCGTGCGTTAGCTTGTGTAATATGAGTGTGTGTGTGTGTGTGTGTGTGTGTGTGTGATCAGAGGTCCTGTGTTAAGGACAGGCCTGCTAACTAGGCCAACAGCTGCTTCCCTGGCAATTCATCTCATTCAGCTTTGAAGCCCCTTTTTTGCCCTATTATTTCAACACAAATGTTTTGCATGTTAATAGAGTTTATATTCTAGTACACTGACCATCAGGCACATGTGCACACACACTAAACTTGCATGTATGCACACGCACGCACGCACGCACGCACACACACACACACACGCACACATTTAAAATCCCTTTGTAGAAGCAAGCAAAACACACTAGTGTCCAGGCGTCGGCCTCATGACTGCTTTATCTCTTATGTATTCAAATAAATGCAGCATCACCTTCTGTATGTGTATGTGTGTGTGCAGCAGCGTGGGTGGTTATCATTGTGCACTGCAGAAATTAGACTTGGTTTAAATTCAGAAAAGCTGCTGCTCTGTTTCTCTGCCACCTATTGTGTATGTTTGTGTGTATGTTTGTGTGTATGTGCCCTTTGATGGTGAACAGAAGGCCAGTTATTTCATTCAGTTATCTCTGTTCCATCTTTCCTAAACGAAAACAGTCATAGAATAAAATGCCGAACAACTAACACTCACACTATCCTTCTCTCTACTTCTTCTTGACACTCTTCTCTTCCTCCTTCCTCTGTCCATCACTCTCCCTGATGGAGGTGCATTGGAGCGAAGCAGAGCACACAGCTGTGAACCAGCCCAGAGGCCTGTCCTCTGTGTGTGTGTGTGTGTGTGTGTGTGTGTGTGTGTGTGTGTGTGTGTGTGTGTGTGTGTGTGTGTGTGTCTGTGTGTGTGTGTGTCTGTGTGTGTGTGTGTCTGTGTGTGTGTGTCTGACAGCATGGACCACTGGGACACAACCAGAGGCGTAAGCAGGTCAACATGAGAATGAGGGCAGTCTCAGTGTATGGGAGGCTGAGTAACACAGGTTCATCCAAAGAACTGTCAGTGTTTGCTCTTTAATTACAACATCCATCACTTTCACACACACATGAACACACAAACTGCTGGTTGATCTGTGGTTGAGGGTTGATGGATGACCACAGTCAGCGGTCAGCTTCTCTTCCTCCACACAGCTGCTGGTGCCACATGCTCACTTGGAATAGTGCAGCACATAGAACACAATCTCCTGTACACACTGCCACATGTGCATTTAGTCAGCTGTGAAAATACACAAAATTACATCAACTTCAGCCAAACATTGAGATTAATTGGGTTTTCTTTATTTTTCCAGTAGTTTCATGTATGTCTGGGTCATGCTGCCTCCATTGCAGAGACTCAGGGAAATAAGACGTCGCACAAATCAGTGTGAATACAGTATTGGGGCGACTAGCATAAGCCCTCAGCTTTTCAGAATTTTTTTTTTTTTTTTACATATCATTTTAAACGTTTGTTTTCAAGTCTGACTGAAAGAACACAGACAGTGAGAGAAATATATGTGTGATGTGTAGCATCTTCTAACCTTGTCAAACTGAGCTGACATCCTTGTGTCAGATGTTCTCCCATTGCCCCTGGCAGTAAAACAGAGCAGAATTCAGCAGCAGTTTAGATTACTGCTTTTTTTCTCCCTTGTAATCAGTGTAATTATGTATCTGATAGTCAGTGACAATATTTGCTGTAGCTGGCTCTGTTCTGTTTTTTATGATTGCAGCCACAACAGATTCAAATAGACTGACATAGCTGTGGTAACTGTCACAAAAGAAAGGACAGGAGAGGCTGATGTCTAACAGGAAGGACTGCCAGTGACCGTGCAGGACAGGAATCTAAGAGGACTGACAGTGAGAGAAAAGAGTTCCAAATGATTAGTGAAGCAATTCAGAGTGAGGAGAAACACTTTCATTCTCTCTCTCTCTGTCTGTCTGTGTGTGTGTGTGTGAGAGAGAGAGAGAGAAACTACAAGCTTATTAAAAAACAATCAGACAACCAGTCAGTGGTCAGAGTCACCCACACATACATTTGACTGTGAATGCTGCCACTTTCTGATTATCTCTGTTGATTTCTTTGCAGCTCTGATATCTGCTGGCTGCTGCACCAACTCCTGTAGGAGTGTGAAGCTTTGGGACAGGTGAGTGACACACACACGCACACACACACACACACACACACACACACACACACACACACACACACACACACACACACACACACACACACACACACACACACACACACACACTTGAGCTAACTAAACATGGCACGTTCACTGACAGGTAAACCTCGAACTGAACAATAAACATTGAAACCTCAACATCAACAATAATATCAGTCCATTACAATAATAATAAAAAAAGCTGTGTTAAATTATATTGTTGTATATTATGATTATATTATATTGATTATATTGTCGGCATTAATTCATTAATGCGTTAAGGTGTAAACACACATTGTGTTTCCTTCTTGTCTTACAGCTTCGATGCCTCCTGACCACGACATGCCTCCTGATCATATGCTGCTGTGACAACACACACCCAGGTGAGAGAGAGAGAAGGAAGGATGCGCAACTGGGTGGACAAACGATGCTGAGAATCAAAATGGAGCAGTAAAAGGCAGGTGGGGAAGCAGACCAGTGAAACAAAGGCGACAAAGTGGCAAAAGACTGGAAACACTCAGGCGCTCTCTCTGCACTGTCTGCTGCTGCTGCTGCTGCTACTGATGCTGCTATGCATTTTCTGAGGACCACCGGAGAAGACTGAATGTCATTGTCTGGACGGGTGGAGGCTCGTCCCTGTATTACCAAAAGGAAGAGAGGAAAATAAATAAGACAGCTCATAGTTTTTGTGTTGCCAACAATATAAGTCCTACCTCTTTGGAAAGACAGATTCCTCTTGCTGAGAGAAGCTCTGCATGAAGAGCAACTTCTCCTGATGAGACTGGAGGTTACAGCCCTGCTATCACACCAGTGATCATTTGAAACGAAACTGTTTGGAAACCAACTTGTGATTATGGTAACTACTTTTACATAGTGGAGCTGGAAGTAAAGCACAAAAGGAGTTACTAAGTTATTTTACGCTTCAAAGAAGGCATTTTCTAAGGAGTATTCGGATAGTTTTGGCCATCATTCTTAGCAGTTATAATCATTTTGTACTTACCAAACTAATCACTGAGATCTGGGGCACTGGAGAAGTCCAAAAGGGAGCGAAGTGTCACAAATGATCCGATAGGTGGCACACAATAGAGTCTAGCCAGTGTGTTTTGTAGGTGAATATAGTCTGTAATGCGTCTTTAATCTTGCCTTGGGAAGGTGAGGCACAACTACATGCATCCACTGAGGCCCAGCAGCAGGCAGCAGGCAACAACTGGGCCGGTCTATGCTAGGCTCTTTAGCAGCTGCATATTATGCCGTTTTTAGCTCCTAGAACATTTGCAACTAGTACCTGAATCTCAGATACGTCATTTTTCCTATTCATATTATTCATAAAGTCATTAATAAGAGTAATGATAAATTAGAGCTATATCAAGGCATTTATAAATATTGTATCTGCTGTTTGTGACTATAAAAACTGAAAAAAATGAGATCTCCTCAAAGTCATGTTGTAGTTCACACACTAGTTAAGTACTCAGAACAAATTTATGTCCCAGCAACATGGTGAATACATGTACAACATTATTGTCACTGATATAAGTGATGGTCAAAACTATTATACTTTAAATACCTTCACTGACCAAACAGTTTTCCTCTGTGAGCATACAGTCAGTTTGGAATTACAATCACGCAGTTAATTCAGCAGTTACCAGTACAGCTCGAGTTTATATCCAGTTTGATTAAAAAAAGCAAAAAAAAAGCTATTAGAGTAACAAATCAATTCCAGCTGCTGTATTTGGAGGTGTGTGTAGGATCTGTGTGAAATGTTGTTCCTGTGTAGGACGTGGGGGGAATTTAAATATGTTCTTGTTTAGGGGAGAAGAAAAGGTTTGCTGATTCTCTGCTCCTTGTTTAGCTTTTGTGTCGAGGACTGTTCCTATACCAACAGTGTTATAGTATTCTAAACCTTGTGTCAACGTTCAGTCATATATATGGTGCTGTGTGTGTGTGCTTGTCATTTTCCACACTCCTGGGTATCTAGCTGTGGATAACATGAGTTGAGCAACATTTTATTTTCATACAGTGAAAAGACAACGAGTTAGAGATGCCAGAAAACACAGACAGATGAGGAAAGGATTGTTTTGATTTCTTTAAATCATATTTTCATTCATCCTCCTCTAATAGGAAATATCAAATACTTCTGTACAAAAAGGTTGCAAAAATTGCGATACAGTAATTGGATGGACTGCTTTACACCTTTGATCCTCAGCATCTCTCTCTAGAGCTTTAAAAAGATGAAAACAATGATTTCATGTTGACACTTCAGAGTTTATCTGGAGGAGTCATCTATTATAAACTACCAAATGTACATCATATACACTCAGAAACTACTGAGCTACATTTTAATTGCCTGTTATTAACACAAGATGGTCCATTTTTGTGAAGATTTTCCATTTTGAAAAGTGAAAACCTTTATCAAAATTATACAAATTAGTCCTTTTGGTCTTACCACGAAGCCACTAGGTATATATAACTGCTATGCGTACATTTAAGGCACAAGGTAAGAATTATTTTCCATTATTCAGTGAACTGAGAATTAACTTTAAAGAACTACAGCTGAAAAATGGCAACTTTTAATTGCTGTAGTTTATTTAGATGACCATCTAAGCTAAATTTCTATTTTAAAATTGCATACAATTTCTGTATAAAATAATGAATTAATCAGTCCATTGGTTGCATAAATGTGTGCACAGTCCTGGTTTTCTGTAGTACAGGTTTGTTTTTACTTCAGATTTTAGGACAGATATAAGAGCTATTTTTTTGTGGATGGCTTCTTGGTTTTAGTTTCATTTAATGAATTAGTTCTCCCATATACAAACATGTTAGAAATTTAGTGTTCAACTCCTTGCTTTTATAGAGGAAAATGGAACTGAAAGCTGAGACACACCATATTCAAGGCCGAAACTGACAAAAAATTACTTTCTGAGTTAGCTGACGGTTGTATCAAAAATGGCTTATAATAGAGAGCCGCCGCACTGCTGCAGTGTTCTGTGACAGGAAGCTCATTGTCAGCAGGATTTCAAACAGGAAATGACCGTTTTCCTTTTCTTTAAAAGCAGAGTGCAGGATTTTCACCACCAGATTAAATGATCAAGATGTGTTGTCCTTATGGAAGTGGATGCTTGGATGTAGGGAAAATGGGACGTTTAACTTACACGCAGTGACTCACAATTATATACACATACAGACATCCACTCATACTGTATACATTTATCCTGTAACCATCCTGTATAACCTCTTCACCCTGTGAGTTTTTCTAGATTTGGTGGCAAATGAAACAAGACAGGAATACGATACTATATTATCAAAGACCTTTATGTTTTTAAAAAGTCAAGAGTAGTATATCTGCTTAGTTTTATAAATATATAACTACAGTTATTATTTTTGACTTCTTGGTATTATATAACTAATTATTATATCCAGAGATGTATGTATAAGCTAATAAATTGTCTTTATGTAAAAATTACTGTTCTTTGTATATATATGTGCTTTTATTGCGTATTGTAGATACGCACATACACGGTGGAATCATAAAGAACTGAGTCCTTCACTTTTTGAACACATTAAAATTCTGTCAAACTGCATTCAGTAACCAATAATTACAGAAAGAATATGGACACACTTTTTGCAAATATAATTAAAATAAAAAACTGAAATGTCTCAGTTGTAAATATATTCAGACCCCCTGCAGTATCACTGCACAGCATTTTTATACACATTCTGTTTGTTTTAATTGTCATTGGGATAAATCAAGAAGGTGTTTCAAATGCCCATAGCTGGGCATTATATGGAAAGGCACACCTATGTGTATATAAGGACCCACAATAGACACTGTGTTACAGTGCTGATGCAGAGACTCCCACGCGCAGTCAACAAAGACACGACAGATAGAATAATATTTACAATGATTTATTTACAAGAGTATAAGGATACAGGTATAGTTAACTACAAACAGAACTGTCCAAGACTAGGAGGCCCTCTAGGGCAGACCTAGAGGGCCTCCGGATGACCCTGACTGGCCCATATGAGGTCATTGGAAAATATTAAAACTCAATGCAAATATATATCATCACAATGCATACAAGCGATAGGCCTGCACTGCTTTTACTTTGAAAGATCTGCTAAGGTACCGTTTTTTCCTCCAAACATTTGACTGATGCAGAGCGGGGAGGATACCTGAAAGTTCGCTGCTAAACTGCTAAAGCAGCAAGGATTTTTTTACCAAAGCTCACACATAAAGGGATGTCAGTAAACCATTCTCTGATGGAGAGTTTGTCAAAGAATGTCTGGTGGACTCTGCAGCGTTTATATGCCCGGAGAAGAAATGAGCGTTCGTTAATGTGCCCCTTTCCAGGCGAACCGTAACGAGGCGGGCGGAGAACATCGCCGAAAATCTGGAGCTTCAGCTGCACAACAAAGTGGACAATTTTGACGTTTTGTCCTTGGCTCTGGACGAGAGCTGTGATGCCCGTGACACAGCCCAGTTACTCATCTTTGTACGTGGACTAACAAAAAACCTTTGAGATGACGGAGGAGCTGGCAGCTGTGCAGCCAATGAAGGGAACCACGACGGTGAGTGATTTGTTCACTGAGGTAAATACACGCATGAACAAGCTGGGACTAAAATGGGAGAATTTGGTTGGTTTGACAGGGAAAAATGTTGCACTTTTGAAACGGATGCAAGATAAAGTGACTGAAATAAACCCAGAACAGAAACTGATATTTTTGCATTGTATTATACATCAGGAGGTGCTGTGTAAGTTAGTGCTAAAAATCAACCACGTGACTGAAGTTGTAACTAAAGTAGTTAACTTCATCAGGGCAAGAGCATT
Source organism: Amphiprion ocellaris (assembly GCF_022539595.1). NCBI lineage: Eukaryota > Metazoa > Chordata > Actinopteri > Pomacentridae > Amphiprion > Amphiprion ocellaris. The sequence goes on along the minus strand of NC_072781.1, from coordinate 27,092,310 downwards.
GAATTACACACAGTTTGTTGTCTTTTTGGAGGAGATGATAGTAAACATGGTTACCTTGGTTACCAGACAGCTGTCAGATGGATCAGCCTTGACGAGATGCTTAAATGAGTTTGGGATCTGAGAGCAGAGATTCAAGAGTTTTGTGAGAAGAAAGGCAGGGACATCACTGAGCTCTCAGATGCAGACTGGATATCAGACCTTGCTTTTGCTGTTGATGTGACTGCACTAATGAATGAACTAAATACCAAGCTGCAAGGCAAGGGCCTCTTTGCACATGAAATGTACAGCCTGGTGCTGCTTTTATGAGAAAGCTGAAGTTTCTCTCAAGCCAGTTGGAGGGCAACATTCTCACCCACATGCCCACACTGAAGGAAGTCACACCATCAAAAATATCTACAACTCAATAGGCAGCAGTCGTAGTTCAAATGAAAAAACTAAAGTGTTCTGTGTTCCACATTTTCATTGTATCATTGTAATGTTTCATTTACTGTTTTTATTGAGATATATATTGAGCAGAGCTGTAAGTGTATTGGTCCGGCCCTTAACAACCGTCAGCGTTTCTCATGTGGCCCCATATGAAAATTAATTGCCCACCCCTAGAGTCTAGGGATAGGGTGCAGTGACACCGGTCTACTAGACTACAGTCAGAAACAGGCAAATTGACAAACTAACGCAAACCAAGTAACACAGGGGCAGGAAAGCTAAACAGAACTATACGATAGCTACTAAACCAACTAGAAGCCAAAAATGGCTTACTGGAATAAACAAGAATGCACAAGAACTACTTACAACAATAAGGAAAGCCAGAGGCTGCAAGGCTACAATGCTATACTTAAATACTTAAAACAACTACACAAAGCCAAATGGCAGACAGTAAACCTAGAATAAAATCTAAACAAACTCAACTGGGTGCGGAGATTGAGCAGGGAAATTGCTGGAGACTGATTGGGGGAAAAGCGGAGTCTCTTTAGCAGATGTAGCTTAGGAAGGCTAAGAAATGGACAGCTTTAGAGAATCAGTCAATGATGGTGAGTGTAGTTGTGTTATCTTGAGATGGGGGTAGTCCAGTGACAAAATCCAAGGCTATATGAAAAACAAGTAGAGATACGATTTTCAAATTTTGGCATCTGCTTGGTCTAGAGGTATCTCTTCTTGTAACAAACCTGTTAAAATAAATGGTGGGGAATTGGAGCTTCCTCAGACGTAATGTCAAAACATGCTAAATTTGGTCATCATCGCAAACTGAGTAACCAAGCAAGAATCTTAGTTAGGGAGGTGGCCATATCCCCAATGGCCAGTCTAACAAATCTTCAGAAACCCTTTGCAGAGGTGGGAGAACATGCTAAAAGGATTTAAAAAAAAGGTAACAAAAATAAAAATAAAAAAAAGTCCAAGAAGTGATATTGAGGGAAAAATATTAAAACAATACACAGATTAGCCAAACTATTATGACCACTTAAAGATGAAGAAGTAATGTTAATTTTCTTGTCTTAATGGCACATGTGAAGGTTTGAGATATGTTACCCAGTAAGTGAACCGTCAAATCTTGTTGTTATTGTGTTGGATGTGGGAGAAAGGGACAGGAGCAAAGACCTGAACCCTTGCTGTGAACATCTTGGTACCAGAAGACACCTTCAGAGGTCTTGTAGCATCCACGCTTCTGGGGGTTGGAGCTGTTTTAACAGAACAGAGTGGACCAATGGCCTATTAGGCAGGTTGCCATATATTGTACAGAGGCTTTCCATTCTGATAAAAAAAATATGGGGCAGCTGCTGATATAGTATAAATGAACACTATCAATAACACCATTTTCAGATTGGTACAATGTATTGGCAATTTACAACTAATATCATATAATGTAGAGAACACTCCACTGTACCATGAGAGCTGTTGCTGATAAAAACACGTGATCCATTCAGAACCCAACTGCTTCCATTTACTATATGCTCGTTTATGATGGTGGCTGTCGCTGCTCTGTGGCAACACACTTGGTTTATAGTGCTCAAACTGCTGCCCCATCAATTACTTGCAGTGTGTGTATGTGTACAGTAAGTAGCTCAGGCACTCTTTATTTATTTATTCATTCATTCAGTTATAGTACTACTATGCAGTATATGTATTTACATGTATGTATGTGCTCTGTGTACAGCACGCAGATTGATTTCTAGCTGGCTGGCTGGCAGAGGAAAGAAAATGGTCCCCAGTTATTTATTGGCTGGGGTGGCAAAGGATCAAACAAATATGAATATGAGCCACCAACAAAACACCCCCCCACACACACACATGCAAAAAAAAGTACTCCTATTTACCTATCATTCTCTCTCATATTCTCACATTCTCTCTCACACACAGTGGATGGAGTAACTTACTTATTAAGGTGTGTCACTGTCAGCACTACAGAATCTTCAAACTCATACTTTTTTCTCTCTCACATCCACATATACAGCACTCAGCACTTGTTGGTTCACGGTGCAATGCAGCAGCATTGGGCTCCTGGCGTCTCTGTCAGTTTGCCAGTATGGCCGGCTGTCCCAGTTCCTCCGTGACTGTCTATGGTGGTGAGTCACCCTGTCTGTCTCTGTCGCTGTGTGTGACAACAGCCATCTGCTCTCACACATCTCGTGAATAACTCAGTTACAAGGTTGCCGAGTGTCTTAGCTACCAAGAGCTTTATTTCTTTGTCAAAGTCAGATACTGTTGCTTTTGTTATAAAAGCTACAAGACACATCATTCTTTTATATCATAGTATGTGTGCCTGAGTCCTGGTCAAACTGTCTATTATATCACCATCACAGTAAAGAATATACCAAAAATCACTTTTCCTTCCTTCCTTTCACCATGATGCCGAACACCATACTAACACTGGATTGGGCCTCCTTTTTCTCTACAAAAGCCTTAGTTCTTGTGTCATTGATTCTACAAGATGTTGGAAATCCTCCATGAGATTCTACTTCATGTTGACATGACTGCATTGCATCATTTGTTCAAATTTGTCAGGTGAACATTCGTACTGCCCATATTTGGTTCTACCACATTCCAAAGATGTGCTATTATATTCAGATCTGCTGAATGTGGAGGCCACTGAACTTACTGTCATATTCATGAAATCAGTTTGAGACAACCTCATTTGTGACATGGTTCATTGTCCTGTTGGAAGTAAATACTTGAAAATGGTAAACTGTGGCCATAAAGGGATGTATATAGTCAGCAACAACACTCGTACTGTGGCATTCCAACCAAGAGTATCTGGTATTAAAGGACCCAAAATGTGCCAAAGAAAGATTCCCCACACCTTTGCAGTAATGTTCCACACATTGCCTTGCTCCTCTTGCTTTTGCTTCCCTTGTTTCTTCCCCTTCCTTGGTGTTTCTTGTCTGTCCTCTCTGTCTCTGTTAGTCTTGGTGTGTGCATATGTGCGTGCTCGTGGCTCTGTCAATAGTAACCTGCTTCCCTCTGCTGGCAGTCATCAGACATTTATGAGCTGCGATGTCTAATCAGTCAACTGCAGCATATAAGCCTCGGTTCGACCCTCCATTTTCCACCAGATTGTTCTGTCTGCTCCAGTGCTAGCATTTCCTTGACCAACCCTGCACCAAGTTTTGCTGCTCTGTTCGCTAAACACTGCTACCTCCTGTATAGTAGTTCATAAAATAGTTAATGAATGTTTAAGAGTACAGTTAAACATTACTAACTTGATCCTTCATTCTTCACTTCACTCTTTAAAAATGAAAGTTCTTCTGGGAACTTTCTATGGCATCTATGGCAACCCACACCAGCAATATGATCTGCTGTGATACAATAAAATATGCATGTGAGAGTGTGCCTAATCAGAATCTGGTATGTTTTACAGGCAAAAATGGAAGTCATGAGTTTGCTTTGCCCTTCTACTGCCAGCCCTGGAGCTGAGGGCCTATTTTGGGTTTTGGCATGGAGTTCTAGAGAAGTGGACAGTTTGATGTCATTTAAAATGCTTTCTTTCTTTCTTTCTTTCTTTCTTTCTTTCTTTCTTTCTTTCGTTCTTTCTTTCTTTCTTTCTTTCTTTCTTTCTTTCTGTGTTCTGAATGGGCAGTCAAAAGTAAGTAATGGGCAGTGAGGCGCATAGTCAAGCTAAATGTGGACATATATCCTGTGCACATTAGCCCTTCACATCACTGGCATGCACATCCACACAAAAACGCACACTCCTGTCTGCCTCATTGACCCTGCTTGTTCTTACATAATTGTCTGCTGAGCCGTGAACAACTGCTGGCTAACATGACCCCGTCATGATGGTAACAGACCTAAACTCTCCTCCCATGCCATAATGTGATTATCAGATTGTTCCTACTGGTTCAGTCTCAGTCGCTGGGTGCTGCTAATCCCAGACTGGAAACTCTGTTTCCCAGGAGTCATAAAAGAAGCTCTGCTCCAATGATGATTTTCATAAACAAAATGATTTCCAGTGCTATTTTGTATCCTGAAGATTAAATGATGGGATTCAAAATAGTGGCAGCACTTCAAATTACATGATATAACACAGATTGCAAGGCTGTCCATCATCACGTCGTCACAGGGAGCGCTGAGTTAAGAAGCAGGACTGTTTCTCAGCTCAGGGGAGTGTGCATTTTGGTGTTTTATGTGTGTGTGTGGGTGTGTGAGAGACAGCTGGTTGTCAGTTTGAATCTGAAATATACACTAACAAGCTGCAGCCTCTGTTACCAAAACACTACTAAGGAAACTCTGATTTGATATACTGCCATTTCCTCTGAGTGATCAGTACAAGCCTTTACAATAGCAAGTAAGGAAGTACACACCTGTATGGGTGGGAAACTGAATCAGTGATTATTTCTGAGGTGTGTCAGGAAGGCATAGCACAGGATCTCTGGAGAATTTAGAACTTGCCGCTGTGTCAGGACACCGCTGACAGAAAGCATGTACAAATCAAAACAACTCCAAAGTCCATCAGTGACTACTTAATTTACAACTCTTGTAACAATGTGTTAAACAGGTGTGGAAGAAGGAAAATCTCCTACAGTCTTCCCTCATAACAAACATTTTGTTTCCTGGCACTTGTGCTGTTGGCATGTGTGCAGTATGTATAGTCCACATAGCACATGGACGTCCACAGAAGGGCCCATGTCCACCCTCACAGATTAGTATTTTGTATTTCTGTGCTCAAACCTTCATGCAGCACCATCTGCTGTTGCAGTTCCCTCCTTCCATCTTCACAGTTGCTTCCTATTGTTGTAATACTTTGGGCATTGACTTTACCATCTATTGCTCACATATATCACAGACAACCTTGCAACATGGGAACTGAAAATCTGTGAGAAATCTTACAGCAAGATGATTTGAAGATTGTGCAATGAATTTGTTTTCTGTGTCTTAAAAACCATTTTGCTGATGTAATGGTGTAATTTGTATTAGTAAAGTTCATCACTTAATGTCCTTAAAGTACCTAATGTTCAGAAAATGCCACCGTGTCACATATTTATTTGTCATCAGTCATTCTCTATGAACTCCAGATTAACTTTTTGGGACTTTATACACTCTACTCACATTCACTCGTCTGATGCCTTTTTTAAAGTCATCTCTGTGACTTTGCAGCAAAGCATGTAGTCGTTTGCTCCTTCCAGCTGTATTGAGATACAGACTGAATGAAAGTAACTCTGAGCGACCTTGTTTGTCTATTGAATGAATACAAAGTGATACTGCCTCCAAACTAGTGAATGTGCTTTGAACCTTTAAGTTCTTTCTATTGTTAAGTCTGCAGTGACAATACCGGGATTACCAGGGACTAGATTTTATTTTATTCAAATATCAAACCCTCTAGGTAGTTGAAAAGTGTGAAATAGTCTTTATAGTTCATAACTACAAACATTTGAATTTCTCAAGACTAAGACTGGCATCTTTGCTCATTACTTAGTTCTGTCACAGATACTTGTGATTAGACCTGCGTGGTTACTTGGTCCAATGATGGAAGATAGATTGGGACTGAAGAGAAAGAATATGATCTGGACATTTAAACCAATTCATGATATGAAAATGGTAGTTAGACAGTAGTAGGAGGTGTTTGAGGTCATTTATTAGAACATGACTGAAGGAGAATGTCCACTTGGTAACTCTTGGCTGGCATGAACCCAGTCAATCCAATGTAGAACTGGACAAAATTCTTGTCACAGTCATTGTACTGACACAATTTATTTTATCAAATCAGAAAGTTGGTTCTTTAACTTTGGAAAAATAGTCAGTAGTCTTGACTGAAGGTCTATGAATCACCTTTGTCCATGAGCTCAATCTCATGGTCCACAACACAGGATAAATTCTCAGTAAATGCGTAAACTCTTGTTCAAGGAAACTCTTCCTACTGATGAAGCTCATAAGATGTGTTTAAAAACCTCAGACTACAGCTTGTCAGAAGACGCTGAGAGAAGGACAGTAAATGTCAATTAATTCTATTGGACAAAGTTAGTCAACTTCATAAACAAGTCAGACTTCAATTAAAACAGTCATTCTCTGACTTGGTTCGATCATTCATAGGCCAAAATCACTATCAAAGTCAGCTCAGTAGTTACTTCTTTTTTACCCTTGTTTAGCCTTGTCACTATGCATTAATCGTCATGTGCAATACTTGTTGAATGTGGCTTTAAAGGGATATAAAGTGGATCTTCATTGGATAGTCTCTCATTGCCTCTAGAACAATAATACACCCCCCATGCAGATACATCTGACAGAGTGCCTCAGCCTCTTACTTCATTAGCTCTCCATTGAGAGATTCTTCCTGGCAAAGGCTAATCTTCATTCTAGTGGCTCAGAGCTATAATAGGGACCCCATGACAACAGAGGGAAGCAACACATAATCAAGAGATGAGTGGAGCAATTACTGGCAACACTCACATGGGAACATGGAAGACAGTCACAGCCAATCATATGCCTGATTACTGGAAAATACAAGAATTTCTGTATTATCCAATAATCATGTGAATGACCTTTGGCCCACTTCCTCCTTCATCCTTTCTTCTCTTCCCTTTACACACTCATATTGATGAAAGACACGAACAGTACTTTTTGGAGAAAAGAAGTGATCTTCTATAAATACATATATTTAAATCAGCAGCTATTTTTAGAATCATTGAGGGTTTGACTAGTGATTCGTCAACAGCAGTACTGCTTTTTAAATTAATTCAGTTATTTTACCACAGCATACGGGCTCATATTCTACTACATTACCCAACAACTAATGAAATCTGGTTCAAAACTCTACTTGTGCGGTGTAGTTTCTCTGGCTTCATTTTCTTGAAACCAATATCAGTGTCTTGGAACAAGACAGAATGAAGCAGACAAAACAAACAAAGATGATCCACTTGAGGAACAGCAGGGGCTCTCTCATCCTGAACATTGGTACTGTACCGGCAGTGAAAAAGGATTTTCAAATCAAACACACATATATGTAGGACTTGGTTTCTAAAATGCACAATCTAATAGTCGTAGTGATTTAGTTAGCAGTGGTTTATTGCACACTATTTTGTTGTATTTATGGTCCAGTACTTTAATACGGACTGAAATATAGATGAATTCCTATTTCAGTTTGTATAGACTCCTGTCTTTTGTGATTTGAGATATTTCTTGTCTTTTTTAATAAGTTTGAGACCATCAGCTGTGTTAGGTTGAACAGTTCCATTCAGCTACAGTAGTAATCTATTTTATGAAAAAAACTGCTTCACAAAGTAAAGGAAGTCCATCATTGTTTTAAAACATAAAGATCAGTCAGTCCAGAGTATTAGCGATTAACAGCAGCTTAGATTAGAGCAGTTCGCCCAGTTCAAGCAGCAGACACATCTCAACATCACCTTCTGGGGGAAGGTTGTGTGAATTAGGCCTTCATGGTGGAACCACTGCAAAGAAACTGCTATTGAGAGAGACGAAGACAAAGAGAACTGCTTAGACCCAGAAGACAAAAAAACTAAAAAATTAGACCAGCAGATGACTCAAAATTCTCACAGATTACTACAATAACATCCTCTCCACCTGCTTCGACCAGCTTGCACCCATTAAAACCAAAATAGTTTTCTTCACCCACTCTGCTCCCTGGTCGACCCCCAACCTCCACCAGAAGAAAACTCATGCCCATCAGTTAGAAGGCTCAAGCCATAAAACAGGTCTCAGTTCACAACTCTACAAGGAGCACCTGCAGCAATACAAAGATGCCCTCTCCCATGCCTGATCCACCTGCTACTCTCAGCTAATACAGTTTGGCACCTGTAATCTCAAAAGACTATTTACTACTCAACCTCCTGGACAACAGCTCCCAGCCTTTCACAGCAAACATATGCACCAAACAATGTGGACTTTATAGACAATTGGAGCTCTTTCTGGGGAAAACCTGGTCTGATTAGGAGAGACGGTATCCATCCCACTTTGGCTGGTGCAGCTCTCATTTCTAGAAATATGGCTGATTTTATTAGAACTCCTAAAGCATGACAACCCAGAGTTCAGACCAGGACACAGAGTTGTAGTTTTACACACCTCTCTGCAGTCTCCTTACAGCTGTCACCCTCCAGCAACTCAGTTAACTCCACTGAGACTGTGTCTGTCCTCCGACCACCAAAATTCAATAAATTAAACAAATCAAAAATAAACAAAAGAAATAGCAACCATAAAAATCTAAGAATAATGCCACTGTGAAGAAACAGGATCATTAAATTTGGTTTGTTTAATATTAGATGGAGTAATAGAGTGAGATTACAAAGAAAATTGTAATTTCGGTGGCAGTTTGGATCATCCGATGCTTTAAAATGCATCTATTTTGCAACCCTGTTTAAGATTGTGTGCATGCCTTCTTTGCATGGGCACATTGTGAGGATGCTAGCTGAGCTCAAAGCACCACTTCTTTAAAAATATGCTCAACCATTCATTTAAACTGTCTCATGGCGGTCATTTTTTCTGATTTTTTTACAGGACAATACAACATTTTCTGAAGCATATTATATTGAATGGATGATGATTTATTTATTGGATTTTATACATTGTTGCGCAGTCATTTAATTGCAATAGAGATCGCTGATTGTTGACACTGCAGTTTTCGGTGTTGTATTAGTGTTTATTGGGTCAGTCATTAAAACAGATTGTAAAGTTCTTTGTCACCCGAGAGGGAGACAGAGGAAAATTCTGACTGTTGTATTCACAGTGTTGATCATCTATTAGTGTGTAGGGTCACAGTGAGGCTGTGTTGCACTGCACAAAGAGAGTTTCATCAGATTAGATGAAGACCACAGCAGCTGACACAAGGTTACATCAGATTGCATGCATCATGTGGAGGGGATCATGTCACATCATTAAGATCAGCAGGGTGAGAGACACTGACCCTGAATGCAGCCTGTCATGATGTAATACACACACACGCACACGCACACACACACACACACACACACACACACACACACACACACACACACACACACACACACACACACACACACACACACACACACACACTTTATGGAATCTTTGTTGTTTGGCATGAAGGTGTACAACCCAGTAATGACCCAGAGGGTGTCAGAATCATTCTGAAGGGGATTACGATACTGGATGAGTTGAGAAATGTACCTTTTGCAGTGGCAATGTTGCTTGCTCTTGTGTATGCTCTGAATCTTAACTACCTTCCAGAGTTAAAATACACATTTGTTGCTCTGCAGAAGATATAATAATATATAATAATGGAGCTAGAAGGAAGCAAATTGTCTGCAAAAGTACAGACGCTCAAGAATTTGCTCCCCCGCTAGTCATTGATAAAGTTTAAACACTAGCGCCTAGAGATGGCTTTTTAAAGCTGCCTCTTACATTGTTCACATTTTTGTTTGATTTCTAGCTGATATGTAGGGCAAACAGGATTGTGGAATTTTGCTTAAAAAAATAGAAATTGCGGATATATTTTCATATTTGTTACGTACAAACAACTGCAAGTGTTAAACATTTCTGTTCTGTTGTTGCCTATCTTGGGACAGAAATTTTATGGCAATATTTCCTAATAGACATTTTTACATTGGAATAAATAATGGGTATATATTTCAGCAGGGGTCCACGTCCCTCCACTGAAGGACGGCTGGGGAGGATGTAGCTGCAGGGTCTCGCCGAACTTGTCACGTCCCGGCGTCTCTTCCACAACTGAGGCAGTACAATCCCACATCCCCTGCCGTGTGAAGTCAGTCGTTGTAGCGGCTGATGGAATGAACCGCAGGTGTGAGGCTCTCGCAGCTGCACCTAATCCACTGATCAGCAGCTGCAGAGCCTCACAAACCGGAGACGCACCGGCAGGGGAGTGGGTGACCAGAAGGGGGCGGGGCTAGACCAGGCCCGTGTCAGTATGCCTGAATTGTCTATGGTAACGATATGGTGGAAAGTCATCATAAACAATTCAAACAAGCATGTGGAAAAAGAAAGTTTGAAGAGGTCGGAAAAAAGCTGATGAAGTTGAAAGATGAGCAGGAGTCACTGTGACAGACAGCATGAACAGTTGGCACATGCTAAAAAAAACCTCTTGGCATTTCGTTTACTCCTCCACACCTTGCTCTTGCCATCACTCTGATTCAGGTTCATCTCGGTCCCATCTGTCCACAAGACATTTACTTCAGAATTCTCTTTAATAGCTTCTTGTCAAACTGTGACGTGATCATCGTGTTTCTTTGGCTAACTGGTGGCTTGCAGTGTAGCCTCTGTGTTTCTGATAATGAAGTCTCCTGCAGACAGTGGTCAGACACAACTACCTCTGAATCGTGATTCTGATTTGCTGGACACTGGTGTGCGGATTTTTCCTCATTATGGTGAGAATTCTTCTGTCTGCAGCAGTGCAGGTCATTGTTCCACTGACCTGCGGTAAAAAGCCAAGATGTGCTTCAAGAAGACTGAAAACAAGTGTTGAAAACAAGTCAAATGATAGTCAAGATATATTTTTAATATATACCATACATTTGACATTAACTATCTCTGTTCAAAATAGTTTTTTTTAAACCATGTGAATAATTATTCCTGATAATATAGTTCTGTTTGCACACAAACATCACATAAATTTTCAGTTATTTTTCACAGTTTTCTACAGCTGTTACTAAGCATGTGTGAGAGCATGTGTAAATGCATATGTCCACCAGAATGCAAACACATGCACTTGCACCCGGATGAACCAGGATTTAAAATGTGTTCGCGTGTCAATGCAGTAAAGTAAAGCGAGAGATAGAAAAGTGTCTAGCAGCTTTATTGCTTTCTCATCCTTCAGTGTCAGCCGAGTCGCCACTGTCTTGCAATTCTCCTGTCTGAGTCCAGCAGAACACTTTAAACTGTGTGTGTGTGTGTGTGTGTGTGTGTGTGTGTGTGTGTGTGTGTGTGTGTGTGTGTGTGTGTGTGTGTGTGTGTGTGTGTGTGTGTGTGTGTGTGTGTGTGTGTGTGTGTGTGTGTGTGTGTGTGTGTGTGTGAGAGAGAGAGAGAGATAGAGAGAGAGAGAGTGAAAGAGAGAGACAGATGGTGTTTAGGAAATCAGATCACAATCTGCAATGCCACTCTGCAGGGTTGGTGAGGCTGAACATAGAAGGATGGAGAGAGGCAGACAGAGGAAAAGCTTCCTAGTGTTCTCAAGAAAAGGATTTAAAGACAAACCTGCAGAGGCCATGAAAGGATTTTCATACCATTCTGCAAAGTCAGCCAAAGAAAGTTGGCATTATTTGCCCACTAAAACCCTGTATGCTCTACGTGAGGAAACAACATTATTTAATTAGATGACAGTTTGAAAACACACTTTTAGATCTAAACCTTTTCTAACAACATACTAGAACTCTACTGATTGTAGAGGAAGAAGAAAGAGTCAAACCACAGTGAAGCTGATAGTCTGATGGACAGGGAGGAAGAGAGAAGGAGGATGTAAGAGGTAGAGAGAGAGAGTTATGTAAGTTTATCTCTGCTGGTCACAGGTTTTATAATATTAAATAAAACAGGACAGCACTCAGAATAATAGAACATTCATCTAGTCAGGCTTTACGAGATGGCTAGTGATGGGAAGTTTGGCTCTTTTCAGAGAGCCGGTTCTTTTGGCATGGCTCCCAAAGAAGAGCCGGCTCTTTCGGCTCCCAAATGGCTCCTAATTTAGTGTTATTTGTAGCCTCATATTTTAGCCTAACCTGGCAAATATGAATGATTTGTGTATTGATGGACCATTATGCATTCAGTGTTTTGGTCAGAAGCCTCATAACTGCCTCATTTTGTGCATTTGTTCTGTTACAAAAGCAGGCATTCTTACTTTTGCTTAATATTTTAATCAAACTTGTTTTTGCACAAAAAACTATGAACAAAAAACTGCACACAAATCCACAGAACAGAACCAGAACAGAAACAGTTCAAACAGTATAAAGATAAGATAAGATAATAAGATAAAGTTCTTTATTTCTCCCCACTCCAGGGGAAATTTACATTGTTACAGCAGCTTTATTTACAATATATACAAGGGTGAAAAAAAAATTTTTTAACAGAAAAAAATAAAAATAAAAATAAAGTTTAAAAGTGCAGAGATGTGCAGTGCAAGAATGTCAGTGCAAATTTTATGGTTTGGGGTGGTAATGATATAGTCCAGTTTATGTTAACATCAGCCAGTGATGCTGATGTTGTAAAGAATAAATGTCCTCAGTCCTCAGTGCTGGTTGACATTCAGAAAAATCAGATGCCTGAGCTTGGATGGGCTGATATTACTTCTTCTTTCAGTGAGTATCTGCCCTGTTTTTGAGAAGATTCTCTCAGATGGAACAGAAGTTGCCACAATACACAGTTCCTCCTCCATCACCTTCACCAGGTGGGGAAGACTGAGGCCTTGGTCTGCTACCAGCTCAGTGGGTTTTCTGCTTGTTAGATGAGGGGCTCCTCCAGATATATTCTCACCTCCATTACAGCATCAGCTGTAGGTTTTCTCCTTGCAGCATCTCCTGTCGCTCTTTCATCAAAGAGCCTCCACACAGCAGAAGTTTGTGGCTCCTCCTCCACTTAGCCCTCTAATAGTGGAGGTGTCTGGCTGCTGGGGCACATTTTGCTGCTGCTGCTGCACTTATTCTCTGAAGTGCTTCGTCAACAGCTCTGTTGTCACTGAAGGCAAGTTTCTTTAACCTAGGATCCAGTAACGTGGTTTCTGTGAGGACGGTGTTAATGTTGGGAGTCGGCTTTCACTCGATGGGAGTCGGCTCTTCTGATTCATTACAAAGCATCGGCTCTTAGAGTCGCATCTTTTGCGCATGACACATCACTAGAGCTGGCAGCCTGGATAACTTTCGGCTTAAGGCAGCACGGTGCAATGCCACCAATGACCATACATGCTTAACTTACATTTTCAGTCTAAACAAACAGAATAACTGGTTGGATTTTCACCCGTCAGATGGCCCATGAACTAATCATGTGTGTTGTGCATTTCAGTTGAGAAAATAACATGACATAAGCTTAAATTGAGATATTTGTTCTATGTCTCATTTTAAAATTCAACAAAAATAAACAGTTTGCATCGAATTCTGTAAAAAAAAACAAAAAACAACTGTGGCGTCATGACTGCCTCAGCTGTGACCAACAGTCGCATGACAAAATTCAGGAACTTTTTGGCTGAACTGAGGGTAGTGTTTACATAGAGCAGACAGGAGACCAATGTATGGAAACCACCTGAAAGTGCAGACAGAGTTCGACTGAATCACATATGACACATTAGTTCCAGAATTTCCATCCTGGAGCTCCCTACCTGGGATAATTTGGTGAAAAAGGTTTATGAAAGGGTAGCTGTTAGTGTAAAGGTTAAGCAGTGCAGAGAGATAACTCGGACTGCAATAGAAAGACATCCGTCTTCTTCTTTCTCCTTTTTCATCCTTTTTGACTCTGTCTGTCTTTAAGTGTGAGAGATAAAGATGCAAGAAGCAGAATATATGCTCCATTGTATTCACTGATCTCGTTCAATGAAAGTATTGTAATATCTCCTGATCAAAAATAACACTGCTAATGGCAAACTGTGAATGTGTTCCCAGTTTGGCTATGCAAATGTGAATTGAACTCCTCATCTGAGCAGCGCTTTGTTTACTCAAGGCAAGACGGATGAGCTAACATTGCTCCTGCTTCTCTGCCACTATTGGCAAAACAACAGCCCCCTGATTGCAAATGCTGTTCATTTGCATTGGACACATGGTGGAAATGAGATTCCCATGGTGATGGATTGGCCCACTCTCCCTGCTGTTTAAACAGACTGACTGAAGACTTGTGGGTGCATTCCCAGATCCACACAGTTCCCAGTTACTCTATCCACCATGCCCACACAATCCCATTGCAAGCTAATAGACTTGGAATGGAAATTGTCACTGTGGTGGATTAATGCTGTTGCTGTTGTCCCACACTGGTTCATGCTGCAAGGTAAGTTCAGAATGCTGAAACTGGATAGAGATGACTCACGTTTATCATGCCACTTTTTAACGCAACAGCCAATCTGGTCTGAATCTGTGTGGGTGACTCATATCGCTGTCAATGAGTCTTAAGATCTTAAAATGTGTGTATGACTAATGTTCTTTGCTGAAAAACCAATTAGATTTTTCTGCACAAGAAAAAAAGCTCACAAATTCACAACTCAACCTGCTCTAGGAAATGAGAAAATGTAATAACTTTAGTAGATTTTCTGCTTGCTGAGGTTGAGGTTTATATGGGCCACGAGTCAGTCCTTATGTGGAGAAGGGGCTGGACTAAACTTAAAAACTGCCACAAATAGTCATTAAAATTTCATTTAATTTTTAACTTGCAACCCCCTGGTTGGTGAATAAGATATCCCTCCGCCTCATTCATCTTTTATTTGCAGTGACTTAAGTGGAAGTTCCCTCATCTCTGCAAGGGGTTTGAATTTTACATTTGGTAGAAGAAATATTTAGATTCAGCAGTGGCACTAATGCCACAATAAAAACACTCAGTTACAAGTAAATGTCTTGCTTATTTGAACTGAAGTATGCAAGTGTGATCAGGATGTTTAAAGTACTCCTTCTGTGTGTTATATATTATATATCGGTTAGTCACAGCATTTAAAGCACTGACTGCTTAAGTGAAAATCATTGATCATCTTGTTACTATCCAATATTCTGCAGGAAACCAAATAGGTCACCTTCCCCCTGGAACAAAACAACAAGAAAGAAGCAAAATATTTTTCTCCTCTTTGGTTCAGGTTAAGGCACAAAAATAATTTGAATAGTTTTAGGAAAAATGTCCAGCTCCAGGCAGCAGACGAAACAAGTCATTCCAGATATCCTTAGCCTGGCAAAGCTTCCCAGTTCTTCCTGGGGGATCCTGAAGTGTTCCCAGACCAGATGAGATATAAATTCCCATCAGCAGGGTTGGGGACTACCCTGTGATCTGCTCTAAGGTGGATGAGCTTGGAAAACCTCCAAAGGAAGTCTCCCAGGAGGCATCCAGATCAGATGCCCAAACCACCTCAGCTGGCTTCTTTTGAAGCAAAGGAGCAACGACTCTACTCTGGATGTCTAGTCTTTTCACCCCACAGCCTCCCTACAGAGGAAACTCATTTTGGCCACTTGTACCTGCGATATCATTCTTTCGGTGACTACCCAAAGCTCATGACATACGTGAGGGTTGGAGCTGGTAAATTGAGAGCTTCCAGGGCACAGTTCCCTCTTTGCCACAACAGTCCAGTACAACGCCTGCACTACTGCCGATGCTGCACCAAGATGCCTGTCCATCTCACGCTCCATTTTCCCATCAGTCATGAACAAGATCCTGAGATATTTGAAGTCATTCGCTTGGGGAAGCAACTCCTTCCAAACCCAGAGGGAGAAATCCACTGGTTTTCATCAAGGAACCGTGGCCTCAGAATTTGAGGTGCAGACTCACATCCCAGCCGCTTCACACTCAGCTGCAAACCGATCCAGTCGATGTTGAACTTCACAGTCTGATGAAGCCAAAAGTAACCTGTCATCTGCAAAAAGTAGAGATGCAATCTTGAGGTCCCCAAACCGGACACCCTCCTCACCCTGTCTGCGCCTTGACATCCCATCCATGAACACCACAAACAGGATCTGAGACAAGGGGCAGTCCTGGCGGAGTCCAGCACTCACTGGAAACTTGCCTGACTTTGTTTAATATGTTACTGCAGTTATTGGTTTATGTGTGATGAATTACTGATATTACATGAACTATAATTATGCACAGTTGGTATGTGTGGCAATATTGTATAATAATAGCTAGTGTGGGAATGTAGAGGGTGTCTTTGGCATTGTCTTTATTAATACAATGGGATGTGTCTGCATCCAATTATTGCTAATTAGAGATCCAGAAAAAGCAAAATCCTCAATGGATCTAACTGTGTTCTGTGAAATGCAGACTTCCAGGCAGAGACAAACAGTACAGTAACACAAACAGCAGCGCTTTCTTTTTTCTTCATAAAATGCTGACATTTAAATTGAGCAATTCCACAACTCACACCTTGCAGTAAAGTAAAAACAGCAAAGGTTTTGGTAGGGACAGAAAAAAAATCTGTATGCCTCCAGTGATTCAGTGAATGCTGATCTGACCACTGGCCAAACAACCTGCCACGCTAACATTTATTTGTTCTTTTTGACTCTGAATTCTAGTGTATGTGTGACATCAGTGTGTTTAGCAACTGATGTAGTACATGACAAACAATAGCATAAACTGTTGTTAATGTTGTGACCTGCTGTTACTGCCAATAGCCCAGTAATGAGGGAATCCATTTCACCCAAACTGTAATCAATAAAAGTGCTCTCTGAATGAGGCCAGTGTGGCTGCAAGCCAGATGGATAAATAGCTCCATCCTGCCCTGGAGACAATCTTTTAGAACAAATACACATGAACAGCTGAAATTTCCTGGCCCAAGAAAATTTGCCAGCCTGCAGCTCCCTGCTGAATTGTGTAACATATAAATTACTTGTCAAACCTTAATTTTATTCAATTTGTGATGGTCATTAATCAGTGTCACAGCAATTACATAACTCTCCAAAAGGTACTAATTTTATGCTTTATTATGACATAAATACAGTATCTACAAGTAAGGTGTGTTCTCAATTCTTTAGTTGTTTTGTTCATTTGAATTAGTGAGCAAGTTTATTAAATTATTTTAGTATCAAAGTCACTTAACAACATCAAATCATATGGGTTCCCTTGGAGTCAGAGATTGCAGAAATGGCTGCTACTCTTTTTTCTCTCAATTTTGAGTTCATATTCAGCTATTGTATTATTTATATGATTAAAAGGCAATTACTGAGATTCTGCAGCATCAAGTTTAATACTTTTTTCATGCCCAAGAAACAGACAAAGTGAGTAAATTAACTTTAGAAAGTAAGACTTGGTGAGCCTGGACTGAAGTAAGAATTCACACTCAGACTACCTTTTCTCCAGATTTCTAGTTACTATGTTTTTCCTGAGCTGTATACAAGCATGGAACTGCACATAATTCAAAAGACACCTTTATTAATTACTTGATCTACTTAGTCACACTAAGTCACTACACAAAGAGTCTGTGTCAATGCCACACAGTAACTTCCTTGTTTAAGGTTTAAGATAATGATTCATCTCAGTGCATTAGTTTATATAGATAACAGACAGACGGATGGACAGACAGACAATAATTTTATCATTGCAAGATCATAGACATGTTCTGGAGGATTAATTAGAATATGTTTTTTTTTATACAGTTACTAATTATCTGTTAAACATAGCAGTGACCTGATCCAAATGTCATACAACTAAAATAATATAACTTCATTTTTTTCCATTACTTTTGTATAAACAACACATATTGAAGTGAATTGATATTTGTGATACTGATATTTGATATTTGACAGGGTTGCCAACTTTCAGTTATCAGTTGGAATGAGCTTCTGAGTAGTTGGTAGGAGGGAGCCGTAACAGTTTGGATTTAAAGGTAGGAGGCTGTATGATCTACTTATTTAACTTTATTATCTACAGTAATTTAATTTGATAGTAATTTGAGTGCATCGACTCTTTAAATACCACAGTAGAAGAGGTGCTACTTGAATTTGAGGAGAAAAAATTCACACAGTGCCACAATACAATGATACCTCAAACAAATAATTAATAATAACTGTCCCAAATCTGCTGGCTCTCTTTCTTATTATCTTTTATCTCTTGTTATTTCCCAAAGGTTCAAAATTCTAGTGTAATGTGACTATGTGAAACTGAAAAATCTCTGTAATACAATAACTGACATGGCAGAAAAAATAAAAATGTCATAGTTCACCTGCCTGAAGTAATGAAGGTTATACAATGTCATTTACCATTAGATCCAGGCACCATACTGGGGATAGTAATCATTATAAGTAGCCTAATTAATAACGTTACTAATGTTGTTCCATGTGCAAAATTTTGTATAACTCTCTCTCTTTGGAAATGCTTATATGGATCCTGCTAGTGTCTGATGCTGCAGGTATTTAATAAGCTACAGGGAAAGAGTCTGTTTATACAGCAGGAAGCAACAAACGAAGGTTCAGCTCCTCTGTGTGTTTCTTTGCAAAACCCAGATTACATTTATTATTGGAGTCTTGTCGACCTGTCACTGTCTTCATCATGATGTATTTTACCACAACATTCGAGATTCAACTAAGGACCTTCTAGCTGTAAGTGAGTGCTAGTGACTGCAGCACTGTACTACCCCAAAGCTTGGTCATAAATCAAAATATATGTACAAACACAGTACGGATATGAAAAAACCTACTGACTGATCGATCAATGGCAAGACAGAGAGTGGTAGATTATTGCACATTCAGTTGATTTGAAAGGATAAAGAATTCAGATTTGTTTCCACCTCCCGTTAACATGACTATTGTAGCTCTGTCATATTAACTTTACACTCCGTCAGGGAAAAGAAGAGTCACATCGCAACAACTTTACATCTTTGAAAACAATCAAATGAACATGTCAATCTAAGGCTTGTTGCTGTTTGTATTTTGAATGCTAAATATGACTTTGAGCCCTAGGGGATTGTTGCTGTGGAGTAGTTAGAGGCATGGATCAGAATGTTAGAGAATTTAAAATGCTTTTCTTCTTCGCTAACTTTGTGGCACAGAGTGAACTGTAGGAGTTCTGGTCTCATCTGGTCTCTCTGGTCTCCGTATTCTGTGCTGGCATAGTATGTCCAAATCACAGCCAAAAGTCTCAATTTTAGCTACATTCATTGCCCTGATGTTCAGCAGTCTCTCTGCTGTAAGTTTTGCAGAATGAATGTGTGGAACAGGCAAGACAATGGTCACTCTCGCTGTCTCCTGGAGGGGCTGCTGTGTCCATGTGTGCTGCCATCTTGTTTTTATCTCTTATGCAGATTGAAAAAAGTTCTCCAAGTTTGGCACAATGATTCCCTTGGACCAAATAATAAACTGATCAGAATTTTTTGGTCAGAGGTGAAAGGTTAATGACCTCACAAAACACATTTTTGGCTGTAACTCAAGAATTCATACACTCTGTATGACAAAATTCCAAACAAATGTCTAACAAAATAAAATCAAGTGAATGAAGTATTTCAAATACATTCCATATCGAAAAAGACAAAGATACAGTGGGGACAGACACTGATGTGAACTGCAACTCAACTTCATGGTCGAAGCTTATAACCAATTCAGTTAATTTTTATTTATATAGCGCCAGTTCAAAACATATGTCATCTCACGGCGCTTAACATAGTAAGGTACAGACCCTACGAATTTTAAACCCCAAGGCAACAATTATAGTGTCTGTACAGCACAAATTTTGTCAAGAAATGATTATTATATATGAGGATTGTACTATATACGGCATCAATCACAGCAGCAATGCTGGCATCACTAGTACTAGTTATGACAGCAGTAGAAGTACTAGCAGTAGTAGTGAATTAGTAGCTCCCAACTCAAGACCAACAACATAAATCAGTGACATTTTAATACCAAGCTCCAAGGCAAGTTCTAATTCAAGACCATCGAGTTTACTTACTCAGCTTCCAATTAAAAATCAGTAATTTCCAAACCAAACCCACCAAACCAGGGCTGCACAGTGGTGTAGTGGTTAGCACTTTCGCCTTGCAGCGAGAAGGTCCCTGGTTCACGTCCCGGCTTTCCCGGGATCTTTCTGCATGGAGTTTGCATGTTCTCCCTGTGCATGCGTGGGTTTTCTCCGGGTACTCCGGCTTCCTCCCACAGTCCAAAAATATGCTGAGGTTAATTGATTATTCTAAATTGCCCGTAGGTGTGAATGTGAGAGTGCTTGTTTGTCTCTGTATGTAGCCCTGTGACAGACTGGTGACCTGTCTAGGGTGTCCCCTGCCTTCACCTGAGTCAGCTGGGATAGACTCCAGCCCCCCCACGACCCTAGTGAGGATTAAGCGGTGTGTAGATAATGGATGGATGGAAACCCACCAAACCAAACCACTAGTTGTAATATTAGCAGGGTGTTTTATTTCTGATAAGTCTGATAGTGGAGTAGCACCTACTAAACAGTGTGGGAGGCCTGCTGCTGTTAACTTTACGCACAAGGATACACTGGCTTGTATCCTTGTGAGTGTTCAGCTCTTCAGCAGAGACTGCACAATCAATGCACTTAATCTCACACAAATAGATCGATCGTGGACTGCTTGTGTGTGTGCAAGTACATCTGTGTCGTTCCTTTGAGGCTGCATTCGCACAAGTGCATACACACATTGAATTATTGCCTCTGAGCATTTGTATAATTATGAGATTTAAAAAAAGACTCCTCACATCTCAGCTAACAAACATTTTTTAAAAATATTTTACATTTTTTGCATAGTGATTTCATTTCCCAGTCAGCAATAAACATAATTTATGTCAGATAATTTCCCTAAACTGCAAAACCAACTGCCAGTATAGTCATAAAAAAAAAGAAAAAAATCAGTATTTTGATAATGTCATTTAATGCTGCAGAGGGGAAATTGAGACTGTGAGAAACAGGACTCAGCAGTTTCCCTGCTCATTAGAAGTCTTGCAGAGCTGTTAAAATGTTTGGGATGCTTCCCCCCACCTGGGGCTTCCTCTCACCTTGACCAAGTTCATCGTCTAACTATCGGGGAACGACACAGAGACGTACCTGAGGACACTCCCAAACTAACTCATAGTCACATTGAAAGCCTTTTTGGATGTTAATGAATTCATCTTTAGTGAACTAGGAGAACTCATTAGAGTTTCAGTGTGTTATTCTCTCAGAATACTTAATATCTTGTCTCCTTGTTTGCCTCTTCCCCTCATTTACTCCCACCCAACTCCAGTTTCAGTGGTTGGTTGATCTGTCAAGTTGTTTTTAATGCTTTCAATCAAAATGACCTAGATGATTGTTAGAATCATTACAACAATTTTGATTTAAAGTTTTGAATGTGCTACATTTTAAGTACATCCATTAAATAGCAAAGCATTTGACATTTGCATGTAATAATTTATTCCTCAATAAATTTGCATACGGTGTTTACAGTGTTATCATGAGCATAGCCTCTGACCTGTGTGCTGAGAACTGAAGGTATGGTCTCAGAAGATGCAGCTGTATAGGAAGTTGATCTGGTTAGATCACATGAGGACAGAAAGGTAATAAGGGAGAGGGAGGTGGGTGGCGGCGTACCCAAAAAATGTAAAATGATGTGGTTGGTTGAGAGGTGTGTTTGAGAGCTACACCCTGGACAGGTTGCCTGCCCATCATAGGATGAAAACCAGTTCAGAATCACCAATTAACTGAACACACTGGTGTCTTATGTGACACACAGAAATGTGTGATCACATTTTTTGTAATTTATTTTGGTTATAATATGTTGAATTTTATGCAAAAATCTGTGAATGGGAGCATGTTTCATTTTAGTTTTGTATAAAGCTTGTTTAGACGTAGTGGATTACACCACGAGGGGCTCAACCTTCCTCAGAGACGGCTTAGTGTGTTTAGCAGCCCCATCTTCAGACTGGCAGAAGCGAGGGAAGGAGAACATCAATTATTGTCCGTCTCATTCTTTTCTCCTGGTTTTCACAGGACAATTTAATCTAAAAACAGACTCCATCTACGGGGCCTGTTACACTTACAGTCGGGGGTAAATGGAACACCTGAAGAAAACCAACACAGGTACAGGCACATTCAAACTCCACAGAAAGAATCAAAGAATCGAACCCAGGACTGTCTTGTCCCAGTGCTGCCCATTTAGAGAAATAATGAAACATTATTGATGTTTTAAAATACTCCATGTCAGTTTATAAAAGGCATCCTGCTATGTCATTTTAAAGAGAAGTAACATCCAATTCAGGACTGCCTTATTAATATTGAACTGTGCTCCTCGGTGAGACTGAAGGCAGAGGTCAGTGTGATAACTTATGGCGTGTGAGCTGCATTTTATTGAGCAGATGAGGGAATGGCTTGGGGATCTTCATTTTGCGAGCCTAAGCAGTTTGTAAGGCTCGGTTCTGTGGGGTAATTGACTGAACTCCTTCTTAGACACCTCTAGGTTGCTAACTAATGGCTCCTGTTAACGATTACCTGTGTTGGATGTAGTCACATGAATAAAACATTCAGTTCAACAAAAAAACTAAACAAAACCAAACCAAACCAAGGTCACATAATTAATCATTTTTCCCCAGTGTTGCCCTTTGTTGAGAAATGTGAGGGTGAAGGAGGATTCCATTCAGTAATGCTAACTAGTGAAGTAAGTAGTGAAGAGACCATTTATTGAGTTTTGGTCTTGTCTTGGGATTGGCAGCATTATTTACTTTGTTATTAGACCATAAATGCAGGGATTTCACCTGTCTGTCCATTGATTTAGTGGATGTTAGCTCTCCATATTACTTCCTGTGTACAATACATGCCGTACCTTTCAGAACACTACTTTCAGTTGTGCAATGCAATAGACTGCATTTTCCACATTTCATAATTAAATCCAGTGGTGAACATAACTGATCTCGTCCCAGTTTTGACTGAGTCTTCAGCATCGGCCTTGACTTAGTAGTAACCTTTCAAAGTCTTCTGCCGCTGCAAATATTGTGACTTAGAAATTATATTGCATACAGTTTACAGTTTCTATCATGTTTTGGTTTTGGATATAACCAGATACCACAGAACACCTTCTTAAGTTGTGCATAGTCCAGAGCTCAGCAAGTCTGAGCTGTGCTGGCAGCAAATGACCAACAGTGTGATTATAGTTTGTCTCATTGATGCATTCACATGATGTGGTGGACCGACCAAGAGACTAACTAAGGCTCCCTCTTCATTATTTTATGCTTTGTACTGTGCTTACTTCACAGTGATATTTCAACAGACTGTACAAAAGTAAATGTAATTTAATCAGTACAGAACGTAGTCAACTCCAAACTCTGTCCTCTATGATATAAAATTTCCTGCTAAGAATCACAAAATGCAATTCATTGCATTTTATAGATTCAAATTCCATTTACAATTACACTGGTCACTGGTGATACAAAATGGTTTCAGTTCTGCACAGGAGTAATATATGATCCTATACAGAGAGGAATGGAGGTGAGAATGAGGGACAGATTTGGGACACAGTCTGACCAACATCTCCATGCTTTGGCTGTTACATTCCCACATATGTTTTCATACATAATGAAACATGTTAATGTAATATATGTAGCTACATAAGCCTCATCTGTCATCCCTTCCTCCTCAATCATGTTGTTGTCCTAATTAGGGATTTGGCAGCCAATCACCATCAAACTGGAGGTATTTAAAATGGTGAAAATGGTGTGATCTTTTATGTTTAGACTTTGGACATAGCTCTCTAGTGTGTCATTACTAGAACAAAATCAGGGGTAATTGTTAAATACAAGCTATCTATTGTTTTTCCAAAGTGTCTGTGCTCTAATTGTAAGTCTTGATCTCTTGCTAGGAAGCCTGGTAGGGAATTGCTGCCATTTTAGATGTGACCCCTTGAAATTTTATTTCTGCTTAGGGACAAACAACTTGACTCCTGTCATCCTCCCTGGAGTTTTATATTCTCCTTTCCTGTGTACCAACTGGGAGTCAGATCCATTATAAACATCTGGTGACTTGCCAAACACTTTATGTTCAATAAAAATGTTTCCACATAATGTTCCTCTTGAAATGCATTACTCTTGTAATGCATTTCAAAGTATTTAAAAGTACTGAAAACTTCCAACTGACAGGTTTGCCTAGGCCAAGTCAAATTCCAAAAATGCCAGATCCTATGATAATGCCACTCAGTAGAGTCTGCTGACACCAATGCTATGTAATAAATGTTCACAGCTTTTAAAAAGCTCATCTGATTTCTCCACAACTCTAGTTCTGCAGTAAAAACATACATGTGTTTGTCAGAGGCACTAAGGAATGATGATAGAATTGTCTTGTTGTTGTATTGCTATTGATTGAATGACTTTGACATCGACCTTGGATGATTGTAACTATCAAACCAGTCATTGGTCAATCCATGCTCAAGTGTCTAGAACAGTAACAGTAACAGCATCACCTCTCACCATCTTCTCTTCATGTTGGCCAGCATTGATCTGCTTTGTGAAAATAAGTTTTACAGTCAGTGCAAAAGTCTCTGTGGTGAAATGTTATTGACATGCAGCCAACAGGATCATGGAACACCAATAATTTGCTCTCTTGAATTTCTGTTCAGGATGCAAGCCATGACCTCGTATGAGTCAGAGAGCCCTGTGTTGAATTACAAACTCAATATTAGCAGGCTGCAAATGAGAACAATCTCACAGAATTGGATGGTAGATCCCAGTGCTGAAGTTAGCATAACTTAGCTGTTGTAATGTAATTTCCCATTTGGCTTATTGTGTACGAGTCTGTGCAGTGAGCCAGCTGGGCTCTTGTTGCCAAGGACATTACACAACTACACATCAAATGTCTCCACTCTAATCTTCCTTTGTGTTCGAGACGTGTGGTGCTTCTGTCACCCTGCAGAGGTGTTTTGTTCACACTTTAACAGACTGGAGACTGTGAGGGGGGCGACACAGAAGGTGAGATATAGATAGTGGATGAGAAGATTCCAACAAATGGTGGCAGCTTGTGTTATGCTGAATGGTGATTTAAGTTGTACACTTGTGAGTACAGTAGCTTCTATATGTAACATGAGATACAGCTGCAGCAATTAATAATTTTGATTATGCATTACAAGCTTAAAGTTGCAGTTGTATTGTGTATTCTCTATAGTGTAGCCCACCAGAGCAGAGCTCTACTTCCTGATAAATGACTTGCCTCCTACTGGAGATCAGCTCTGTTTTCATCAGCATCACAGCATCACCAGCTGATAGAAAACTTTTTGGTCTGCCACGCCAGGTGTAGAATTTCATCTTCTGTTCTCTAACTGTAATAAACAGCTGCATCATTCAGTAGCAGGATCCATAATGCCTGCACACTGAGAGAGAGGCTGTCTATAATGCAGGTGCTAAAGCAGCTCTAATGTAATTCATTATTTCTATCTTCTTATGTGTCATTGTAATCAGATGCAGATTTAAGCAAACGGTGGAACAGTTGTACACAGATTCACAGTTTCTACAGTGAAATCATTTCTCATCACTGGTCACTTCTTAGAAAACAGTGTCACTGCCTTTTAAGGAGCTTTTTGTTGCCTCTGTAGTGATGTTACTGTGGGTATGGTTGGCTCTACAAACGTGGGGATCACCACACCAGGATGCATGCTGGGAAAACACAACCAAAAATTTTCAGGATTGTGCACTGCATTCTCAAAAGAAAATACATTTGCAAAGGTTATCTTTCTATTATGACAACAATGTAGTAATTAAGAGGCATTGTACAGGCTAATTAAGATCACCTGTGTGGCTCTTTTGGAGCCCTGTTTTAGCGTTAATTTGTCTGCATTTGTCAAACTAGTGCCACTTTAAGTATGGCAAAATTAACTACAAGCAATTCCTGTTTGTAATGTACCCTAGATGACAAACAGCCATCACTGGATGATTGTGATATTGAACAAACCTTTAAAATGTGATAATTTTTAGGCACATAAGCAGTTAAGAACTGATTTCTTCTATGCTTTATAATAGAGGATTTATCATAGTTTGACCTGCTGAATTTCCATGTCTATTACAGACCATATTTGCTAGGTTAAATTCCAAAGAGGGCTTTAGTACTTCAACATCTCCAGACATTTGCATTGCCCCCACTGGTGTTGAAATTGAGTGTAAATGTAGAAAAAATGTTCCTGATTAACAGGGCAACTGCTGTAGCATTGACTGTAAAAATATGACATTGGATAAAAGGATAAATTGAACTGACCTTCTCTCAACTGAGAAAACCTGAAACAAAAGAGAAGAAACCTTTAACTTGTCTTCATATTGCATTCAATCTAAAGTCAGAAATGTCTGTGCAAATGTAACAGGAACCATATGGAGCTCATTAACAATATCACACGACACATAAATACATGAAGGCATCGTTATCATATAGAGGACATTAAACAAGATCTCACTGTCTCCTTTGACAACAGAAGCACAAATGGAGTATTCCATTTGGTTCATAATACCGTTAAAGATGGCAGCGCACACAGGTGCAATGGCTAGGTGCTCTCACATAGTTAGTAGTGTATGTTGGATTTACACACGAATGGAGCTTCTTGACCTGAGAAGCTTCTGTTCTGGACGTCCACCCGAGGGGCTGAGCTCCATCCTAGAGGAGATACCTCACTCAGTGATGACAACTGGACATAAAGTAAGAAGGCACCGGCAATGATGTGAACGGAGGCAGAAGCGGGTTAAACGAGTCGGCATGGAGGCCTGGCTACGAGCGCACCCGCATAGACTTGCTGTTACAAACGTTTTTCTTGCAAATGCATCAAAATGGACAATATCAAACTGCAGATTAACAACTTCCACGTGGAGAGCCGCGTCACTGTGGTAACTGAGAGATGGCTGCATGAAAACGCCCCTGAGTCAGCTGTGGAGCTTCAGGCCACACCATCTACCGCACATTGGACTCCGGTAAGATGAGAGGTGGATGCGTGTATTTGTACGTAAAAGTTTCATAAGAATGTTGATATTAAAACATGTAATGGCAGAACTTTAGTCCAGGTATATACAAACATACTGAAGCCTACAGGACCCACCTTTCCTCCCATCTTGGACAATTTGATCATCTCATGATCAGCAGAACCAAACCTCAATCCAAAAAAATGCAGGTCTGGACCGAGGAAACATCAGCAGACCTTCAGAAAGGTATTAAATGGTTAAAAGACAGTACAAACTGCAGATTGAGGACAACTTCAATAAAAACAACCTCCACAGCATGTGTCAAGGCATCAGGATCATCACAGACTACAAAGCCATAGCATCCCCACCTCCCCTGACACCTCCCTCCCAGATCAGCTCAACATTTTTTTTTTTGCCAACTCAGGATTTACCTCTCCAACCACCACCTCCTTCAACACCACCCCACTAGCAAATGACCAGCTGCTCACTCTCTAGTCCTACCACGTGAAAATGGTCCTACAAAGAATCAACAGCAACAAAGCACTAGAGCCAGACCAAGTCCGGGCTGTGCACACAGGATTTTCTCACCAACAGACCTCGGCATGTCAGACTGGACAACAACACTTCACCATCACACTGAACAGTGGTGTCCCCCAAGTCTGCATCCTCAGCCCACTCCTCTGCTCCCTCTACACCCATGGTTTCACCCCCGCCGACAGTTTGAACACCATAATAAAATCCACAGACGACACGACCATGGTGGGTCTCATAACATACAATAATGAGACTGGAGCTCACAGAAGGAGCTGCAGTGCGTCGTCAGGACGGCTCAGTGGATTGTTGGCTACCCACTCCAAAAACTGAGTGACATCTACTCAAGTCGATTCCACAGACAAGCCGTCAACATCAGGAGAGAGCCCTCTCACCCCAGTCACCACTTGTTCACCTCCCTCCCCTCAGGTAGACTCAGAATTATCTGTACTCAGTCAAACAGAATGAGGAACAGCTTCTTCCTCAGAGCTGTGCAGAGTCTGAACTCATAATGACACACTTATGATTTAAAAACATGTTCAATAATTGCTCAATGGACACTATAAATGCACCTAAACCTTCACTAAACCTTGCTGCTACTTGTGTACATACATATTTATTTGATTTTATTATTTTATATACTTATATATCCTATATTGTGATTTCCATTAACCATGACAACTTATGCTGCTACTGTAAGAGATTGCAAACAGAATTTCGTTGTATTTTCATGTATATTGATAATAAAGGCATCTTATCATCTCATCTTATCTTAAAGCAACATTTTAATAAAATCTAATTCAAGCCTGTACAAGGATTTATTCTACTCTGTTTTAATAGCTACAATTCTACATGCATGACTGGCATTGATTCATAGTAGAACTAAGATGCGCTCTTGCGTCATGTGGTATCGGACGACTATATATCTGATTGATTTCTTTCATGTTACGAAAGGACACAAGAAGATTTATTGCCTTTGCTTTGGCCATGAGAAGCCGAGCCTCAGGGGGAATACACACATACATCTTTATCGGCTGAGGTCCACCTAAAGGTTTTGGCCTGGCCATTTGCCTGTCAGTTACCATGACAACAACAGCCCCCATGCCTTCTGCCAGGGACGCTCTGTGGAATGGTCTGTGCTCATTGAATTTTAGTTGTATGTACATTTTGTTGTGGTTGAATTTTAGGTAACACAACTAAATGACACCAGCAACCTGGGAAGATTCCCCACTGAGATGCATGAGAGGGCTTCTGGAGCATAGTTGTCTTTTCCATTCCCATGTCTCAGTTGTCATCCTTTTCTTTTTCTGCCTTCCTTTTTTGTGTTCATAGAGCCTTTTCTCTCCTCTGTGTGTCTCTGCAGCCTCAGGCCATCACAGAGGTGTTGAAAACAACCGGTGTCAACAGAGGCATCTGAAGGTGCTGTTTTTCCCACATGTAAACATGCCGCATCTGAAAATGGCACGCATGGTGGGCGGGTCATTAGCGGACCACAACATTGTCATGTGACAGCACTTTCAGCTTGACGGTCCGGTAGGCATGTCGGAAAACACAGGGGCTCGGCCGCAAACATTCCCTTTTATTTCTAAAACACTTCAGCGAAAAGTATTTCTGAAAGCATTTGAGGCGAGAAATGAGCTGTGCAGTCGCAGAATAACAATAAAGTCTCCCAGGTGAGGTCTATTGTCTTTCTGTTAGCTTTGCTGCCACTCTTACAGTTACAGTAGAAAACTGATTTGCTAATATTGATTTTGACTTATCCACAGTATTTTTATTGGGGCAGTTTGATAAGTTGCTATTATTATTATTATAAGTTACTTTGGTCTTTAGCGTAGTAGCTCCTTGAACCTTGATGTACTGTCCAATTTGTTTGTAGGTCCAAATGACAGAATTCACTTCAGATTGATGAAGCGGCACTGTTACGTATCCCGTGTCTGAAAAGAGCTTATATAATCCTGGTTGTGCGAAAAGTTGAGTTTTATTGTAGGCCTGCCCAAGCAACTGCTGGTTATCTTGTTAATCTGCTGGATTACAGGGAGGACAGTGTACATTGAATGGAAAGGGATTATAGTGGAGAAAGGACACAGCCTGCCTGCCCTCCATGCCCTCACTGTGACAGCTTTGACAGTTCCAGGAACTAAACCCGATCCACAGCCACTAACTACCCTTTGAGAAGACCGAGTAGTCAAAAATAAATTAATTACTACAGACACTGAGCGTTGAGTATTTAGTTTGTGTGTCTGTGTGGGGACAGTAATGTGATTCATAGCGCCATCCTTTGTTGCCACTGGCGAACCTCCATCCCTGACATCTTTAATCTGTCAAGGTGATCACGGCTCAATGAGCAGTAGAACTGTAGTGGAGGTTCAGAGCTCTCCGGTCTCTTTCACCTCCAGCAGCAGCCATGTCTGTCACAGTGATGTCACGGTGACACCTCCTCTCTGACTGGGAGGTCACAGCAGTGTCACCTCCTCAACACACAGTCATTTGTTTCTGACACTCACATTTTATCTCTTCTTTCTGTATTTCTTACAGGGTTACATGAAACTTTTGTGTCTATTACTTGCTAACTCGTGCTAAGCTAAACATTTCAGGAAAACAAACTAAATCAAAAATGTAAAGATAGACACATATCTGTACACTGACACAACTACAATATCACCAGTGGCTTATAGACTGATAATAAATGTTTTTTAATCATTACAACAGCTTTCTGTTACCTTATTTCTTATATATTTGAGTGATTAGGTAAGTTCCATACTTCCACTTATGTCTCTAATGCAAATTTTTCTGTGGAGAAGCAGCAAAACTGATATTACAGGAACAGGTTTGGTAGTTATGGGATAGTTTTCCCTTAATGCTGAGCTACTGTTTAATAGGCAAATGAGGGAAGATTGGGTATGCCTCAGAAGTTGCCTGAGAGTCCTTCAGTTTACAGGATTCCATCAATATCAAAGTACCTCGGTGCTGCCTGCCAGTTCATTAAATGGCACACAGCAAAGAGAAACTGTTGGCATCTAATTTTTATGGATGTCACGGCCGTAGCCATGGCTCCCAGATAGTGGCAATGTTCTCCCTCTCCCTCGCTGTGTTTAATTGGCAGGTGTAGCTGGAGCGGGAGGCGGCACAACGTCTTCAGTCAGCTGACTGGAGCGAGCAGGTGGGAGTGGTTCAAGCATCCACTCTCTGGGCCATAAAAGCAGACCTCAGTCATCACTTGATGGCGGACTGTGAGCAAGCGATCGTTAGTGTGCTCTCTGCTCAGTAGCAGCACCTGTGCCAAGCACACCTTAGAGAAACAGAAGGGGCGGGGGGAGGGGACAGCACTACCTGGAGCCCACAGCAGAGGGCCTGACATAAACACACTGTTAGATGCACTCACCCAGGAATGGCCATTTGCACCCAAACAATTAATAAACTGAATAAAATCATAAGAAATGCCACTGTCCACAACTCTCAGCACTTATCAACAGAGAGTGAATAGATATCAGCAAGCTGCAGATTAGTGAATAAGGCTTCAGCAACCGTCACAGGCCTCAGAATATTCAAGAAAGCTTCAGCAACCAGTACAGCCAGTACAAGTCTGGTATGGATGGCTGCAGTAGATAGCACAGGTTTCAGAAGGGTGAAGAAAGCTTCAGCAGAAGACCAGAGGCTACTATTTTGCAGAGGCACCATTGCTGAATCCTGGGCTTAACGCCACCCAAGATGAGTGTAATTGCTTGAAAGGATTACAAACAATCTGGAGCCTTTTCCCCTTCAATAGACAGAATAATAATGAGACCATTGTCCAGTGTTGACAGCATTGCTGAGAGCAGTATTAATATGTGGCACTATTGTTGCATTGTAAGACTGCTCATCAGCAGTCTTATATCAGTCAGTTGTGGCAGACTGTTTTTGTGTTTTGGTAACACACTTAAAAGTGATGAAAATATTCAAATTATCAACCAAAAAAAACCAACTAGTATACTGCGTTCATGCATGTACTAGAATGTCAATAGTCAGTTGAGATGCATGACTAACTAGAAATAGTCAAAATGACATGATTGCCCTTGACTTGAACATCATTGAAAATCTATTGGTACACCTTTAAGTTGCTGTGTGTGCAAGACAAATTCTTAAGAAACAATCAGGTTCAGACCTCAGTAATACTAACCATGTTCTGTTCACTTGTGCAGGAGTGGAGTGCTGAGGTACAGTACAACAGCAGCCATGAGACCACATCTACAGCCTCTGAATGGAAGCCATGAGATTATCTCTGGAGACCTGAGAGAGCACAAACAACCATGATCGCATGATTAATGAAAGCTTCCTCTACTGTTCACAGTCATTTTTATCACTCCCAACGTGGAGCACTATGACTTCTACTACCACTGCAGTAAAAACCAACACAGACTCACTGGAGGTTTTATGCTGAAATGTAATCACCAGTACCCCTCTAACAGACCAGATATATGTTTCCAGCAGCTCACTGGCATGGAGTCTGTTACTTTTATAGATGCTCAACCAACACCACATTTTCATAATCAAAACATGCTTTACAAAATCAAGCGCCTGAAAGAGTTATTACCAAGCCAACTATTTAATAAGATCAATAATTTTCCATCAGTATCAAATTTGAAATAGTGTGATTCAAACAGCAGTAGGAATCAGACAAATCTCCTTCAGAGAAAACATATTTTAGTCAAAAATATTTTTTTCAGCTGTATCCCACCCCCTGGATGTTGTAGGTGCACAGTGGGGGCTGACAGAGGACAATGTCCTGCTGCTTCTGCCACTGCCCTGGATCTACAGGTTTAGTAGTCTAAATATTCTACACTGTATTTCATGTAAGAGAGTTATTGATTGCCTGTGAGTTTTTATGGATTAAAAAATAGTTTATGACATAAAAACACAACATTATAATAAAACTGCAAATAGCTGTTGAGTAGAATTCGTCTCAGATCAGACAATCTGAGTTCATCTGTGCTCAATTTCAAAAGGTTTTGGCCTGGACTAATTTGCTGGTTATATTTAGAGATGAAGGATCACAGCGGTTAAGATTATCACCAGATTATTATCTAGAAGCTGCTTAGTCTCGGATACGGTTTAAATAACTTTAGCTGGCAGATCACTGATGATCATGGTAATGGATGAGACTTTTTGTAGAACTCAATGATGAAGCAAACATGTATCCTACATTTTATACATTGGTGGAGAAACATTATTATCTTACAGTAATAATTGGTGGAGAAACTATTTAACCCTTACAAACATATATTAAGAAATCCTAGACAAATTCAATCCCAACATCTGTTTGATAGGTGCATAGGTCTGGGATATAACCAGATGGTAAAAATCTAACAAATGATTGATTCAGGTGTAGCTCCAGCTATTCCTAATTTATATCCCGTCTCTCTTCCCACCTCCGTGTATATTTTAGGGCCCAGACATGGACCAGAACCATTTCTCCAAATGACTATGTTAATCTTTCTTTATTCTAATACTTTCTGGAGCTCATTAAGATTAGAGCAGAGCCCATGACCCCAACAGCCTCTCATCTGTACCTCTCACTGCTCCTCCACTCCTAACTCCTTTCAGCTTTTCCTCCGTCTCTGCCTCCCCCTGCAGACTGCATTATCAGCGCCACAGAGTGTACTGAGTTATGATGTGGTGTTAACCCTTAAAGCCTGACCTCTGAGAGGTCACGGCTAGGGGACAAATAATCCCTCCCAGCGAGGACGATATTTCCACTGGGCTGGCACATTAATGCTGCCTCAGGAGAATGACGGATGGAGCTTTTTGTACACAGACAAGGCACACAGTGAGGAGTGAGTGAGGTAACACATGACACTAGGCCAATTTACCTCTTTATTTACTACTCTCCTGCATCTATGCGTTACAGTGCCGATGCAGAGACTCACGCACAGGTAACGAAGGCACGACATCTGTTTACTTTCAATTCATTTTGTTTATCTCTTTGTAATTTAGTTTACAGTTTGTACTCATTTTATTTATTTACATATTTTTATCATTGTTTCATTATTTCTTATAAAATTTCTATTTTACTACTAACCTCTCTGCAATTGTGTATGTTACGACTGAGGTCATATGTGTTTTTTTTCCTGTGCTGTATGTGTCCCCTTTTGTTTTATCCAGTTGAATATGTAAATAGGACTGTGCTGCACCACCGCCAGGATTGGACACCAGAAGGACGGGATTGGTTGGGGCTACCAAGAAAGCCAGATATAAGTCAGAAGGATGACGTCACTTCCAGGTCAGTGAGAGAGGGCCAGATGGGTGGGCCATCCTTCGCGGCGTCCCAATTGGCACACAGCAGCATGATTCATTCATTCATTTATTCATTCATTGTATAGTAAACCTAAGTTCGGTAGCAGGAGTAGGAGGGATTGAGCTACTACTTTTTGTTTCATTCATTTCCCCCTGTTTGAGTTAGAGAGAGAGGATATACCTTGTATTTAATTTTGTACTTTTATTTTGGTAGGTCAGTCAATCTCTTAAAGTCTAGTGTGGATTTGTTTATTATTTTGACGTAGCGCTCATCCCTAATTTAATTTACACCTTGCGCTCAATCAATTCTGTTTAACGCAACCTTTGCTTATTAATTCACGTCTATTGAAAATAAATTGTTAATTTCTTTGGGAAAATGTTGTGGTGTACTGCTTGAGACCCCGGCAGGATGTCACTTCATGTTATGTTCAGTAACCCCTAGGCTGAGCGTAACATGTATAATGCACTAACCTTTGCTTGTTATACTCTGGCAAAACAATTTTCTCCGGGATGATTACAGTTGATCTTATCAAGAAAGGTGCATATAGTTTGCAGTTTATGGTGTTTTTTTTTTTTTTTTCTGTTTTTGAACAAAAAAGTTGATTTTGACACCTCGCCGAGGTATTTGTAAAATATCTGAGAAAACTAAACTAACATTTTAGTTCTCATTCATTAGGGAAACAACAACCTACAAACTGAACATGTCAGCTTCTGCCAAAGGTACTGATCATCCAATCAAATGTCCCTTCATGGCTTTTTCAGTGGATTTTATTTGCAGAGCTCACCTCCCTGCGTGCAAAATGTTGAAACAATTCCCCCGTTGCTATTTTGAGTGAACACGATTGGGGAATCCTGTTTTTAGCCCTACCCAAGAAGATTGTGATTGGTTAAAAGAAATACAAAAAACAGCAGAGCTTCTTATCTCACTAGATCAGAATAATAATAATGAGGTGCAGTCAGGCCATTCTACACAGCAGAGAATGATATGGTTATGCAAAAGCAAACAGAATTCCTGCCCTATTCTTACTTGGAAAGTGAAAGTCAAGGTTGAAACTCAGAGGGCACATTTTTCTGTTGGTATGAGTTGTACCAAAACTGGTGATTCCATAATTTTTGCCAGGGGTTGTAATTAAAAACCTCTTTCCCCAAAAAATTTACCTTCTAAAGCCCCGTATTTATACCTGTGATTTATGCATTTCCTCACAAATAAATGCTCGATTACACTTCCAATCACAATGGTTTGTTTCAAGTGAAGTCTCTCCAGAAAGAAAGATTTTTATACTTTGACAACTGTGACAAAGTTGGTTATAGGAAAGGCTGAAAATGTTAATGAAGCAGGTGAGAGTCAGAAGGTGTGAAGAAGCACAGCTTGTGAGAACAGTAAGTATCTCAGAGAAGATGGAAGCTCGACTCGCTTTGTGTATGGTGTGAAGAAGAAAGTGGAGGAGGAGTAGTAAGGAGTAATAGAGCAGTGAGGTGAGGTGAAAAGGAGAGACCGAGGAAACTTTATGTGTATAAACTGAGGAGTGAAAAAAGAAAAAAAAACAACCCAGGAGAATAAAGATTAAATTAGCATGGGGAGGTTCATCTGTTTATGGTCACTGCAGCTCACATGGCTAATGGTCCATGAACAACCCAAGACTCATGTGACTCAATGTGTGAATGGTTCAGAAACCAGGTGGTCCATCAACGACAAATCATGGTAGTAGAGCTGCCAGTTTACACATGTACACGTGTCAGGAGTGACTGAAGATATTAACGATGGCAAAACCTTCTGGGGAGAAACCTTATCACTGCTTTATAGGTGCTTGGTAAGTGGTATCACAGATCCCCTCTCCTGTTTAGAGATGGTTGTACTGTTTTGACATAGATGGCTTCCTTTAAATACACACATATATATTTGTACACATATATATATATATATACATATATATATATATACACATATATATATACACACACACACACACACACACACACATATATATATATATATATATATAATATATATATATATTATACTATATATTATATATATATAGTATATATATATATATATATATATATATATATATATATATATATATATATATAAAAGCACTTGTGTCTCGGGGGGTGGTCTCAGAGGAAACTAACTCAAATCACATGTTCTGGAACCACAAACTCAGAGTTTCCTATCTCAGAGTAGATCAATTCAGAGTTCAGGGTCACACACAGAGTTTGTTGAACCTGCTTTGTGAAACGGACCCCTGTTCTTTCTTTGCCGTTTGTTGTGGTGCTGTATTTTCTGGATCTTTATTTGATGAGACTCTACTTGGGGTAGCCACAGTTCCTATCACAGGCTGTGGTGAACCCAAGCAGAGAACTCACAGACACACGGCAGGATTGGGTGAAAACAAATGATTTATTTAAACAAGTTACACTAAAACAACAGGGTGAACTAAACAAGGTTGGGAAAACTAACCGAGGTCTAAATAACTAAATAACAAAAGCCAGGAATAAACTGAGTGGCCGTAGGAAGGGTAACTTGACTAAAAATTCACTAGCAGGGCGGGGTGAGGGCAGGACCGGCTCCTGGAGACCGATGGCCCAGGAGCGCAGCACTGGTGATGTGGGTGGGCGGCAGAGACCGGCAGTGATGGTCCAAGGAATGGCCAGGGGAAGCTGGTCTGCAGACTGCAGAGCGAGACTGGGGGAGAATGGAGCTGGGGGGGGGAATCCAGAGAGGGGGGCCAGAGGAATCCAGGGCAGGGATGCAGCACCGGGCCAGCAGATACCTGCCAACAGGGAAAGAGGTGTTAGACAGAGCACAAGAAGCACCAAGAGCTAAACGTGCAGGAACCAAACTAACTGCAGGAGTTGAAGCTACAATCTGGCAGGGTGTGGAGTGTGGAGCTGGCTTTTATTGCTGAGTATGATCGGGACAGGTGTGCTGCAGTGCAGCTGTCCAGAGTTCTGCTGATGAATCTGAAGAGAATGATTGTGATTAGTGGCACAGCGGAGAGCAGAGTGCAGAGAGGGAAGATCAGGGAAAGGCACAAATAAAGAGGGAGAGCAACAAAGGATGGAGAGAAGAAGGGAAGAGGAGGTCACGGGAAGTCAGGTGGGGGGCAGATGCATGGACCGGGGAAGGGGCCGTGACATCCTCAGTGCTTTCTTAATGTAAGAATTCTCCTCCTTTTCCTCTGCATTGGAAGGATGTTGCTTTAGGTTCTCATAACCCACACAGTCTATGTTCCAATGGGTGGTGGGAATCAAACACCAGGTATTGGTCTGTGTGTGTCTGTAAGTTTTCTGTAGACTTCAGTGTTAAGACTTCCATTCTCCTCAACATGCTTTTGTCTTTTGTCGGCCAGCAGGATTGTGATGTTCTCGTCTTTGCCGGCAGATGCTACTGCCTTCCTTTCCTGGGATGTTATGTTGGGAGGGACTTTAGCATTAGAGAGAGCTGCTGATCTCTTCACCTTGTGCAAACCATGACATCAAAAATGGAGGCAGTTTGAAAGCAAAGGGCTGCCCAATCAGGGAATAGGATGGTGTTCTTGTGCTTCCTGGGTGTATATAATCAAAAGTTTGATAATTTGTGTAAACTATTAAACAGAAAAGTACATGGTAACTATATCTGCCTGATAGAGTGCAATTAAAAGTCCAGCATCCCCATGTGAACATAGAGTATACAGGTATAAAGCAGCATAGAGCTACTACCTCAGATTGGACCGACTGTAAATACATCTATTCATTAGCTATGGGATAACTGGTATCACTGGGGAGTATTGCTGAAATGGCATTTTGGGAAGAAAGTTGCTGTTTTTCATCTAGTGACTGTAGAACATTTGCAACTTTGCTGTGTTTTTCAGGTTTATTGGTTTCACATCTTCCCAGAAGTGTAAAACCCATCGTCCTGAACATTACCATGTATCATTTTTTATGTGCATCACTACCTACATGTATTCTTCACTTAGCATAGAAATATGTGCATTTGTAGCCATTAATCCTGCAAAAGCCCAATGAGCAGAACTGATATCCTGTTAAAAAGCAAATTAATGGAAGTCTCAGCAATAGCACATCCATCTTTGGCTGCTGTAAATCTGTAGCTACCTGACTGAAACATGTACCACAGGACATCTTACTGTGCTGTATCTATGATTTTATAATAGAAAAATTAAATGGGCCATGGCTTGCTGCATGTAGAAGGTGTACATAACAGCCAACCAGGCAGATTTAACCATGCAGTTAATACTGGCTGGAGGACAGAGGTTATAATGGATGCAAATTGATGTTGGCCCTCCTGGCATCAATGGACGGTGAGTTATGGTGTCTTTTTTTCTGGCATTTTAGCACATGCAGTTCTGTTGAAAAGACCCTTTAGCGTTGTACAGTGAGATGTTTTGGCAGAGATGGTCACCTCTGTCTTTATAACCCTGTTTGTGTCACCAAAGACACACAATTTCTCAAAGGGCCTTTATGGCTGCTTTTGACATCATAGATCTTCACACATAAGTTGACATAGATCACAGCTGAAGGCCAGTGTATTCTTTTATTATATTCTCTGTGTGCATGTCCCTCTGTGTGTAGTAGAGTTTTATGCTGGGTAGAGACATA
Organism: Amphiprion ocellaris; assembly: GCF_022539595.1. Classification (NCBI taxonomy): domain Eukaryota; kingdom Metazoa; phylum Chordata; class Actinopteri; family Pomacentridae; genus Amphiprion; species Amphiprion ocellaris. The sequence goes on along the minus strand of NC_072781.1, from coordinate 27,053,977 downwards.
AACGGCAGAGGAAGAAATGGAGGCATAAAGAAATAACAAGGGGCTTGAGAACACGATTGTTAATTAAGTGACAAATATTGTGCAAGAACAGCACTATTACAACCCTGACAATTTCCACTTCTGAGAATGTTTACTGCCAATTCTCACACATAAAACAAGAAACAATATTCTGTACTAATACTTTTGTACTAGCCAATACACAGTGAATAAATGTTATCTGAAAGTCGGGTTATTGTTGTTTATCAGCACAATACGAAAAGATTCATGTTAGACATATTCCAGTTAAGACTAGAATATCATGATTTATGTTATGTTTACCTCAATAATATGAATGTTCAGGTTAAGATTGTACAGTGATATTTATTATGTAAGTTTAACTGATTAAATTTAATGACTCTGCACTACAATATTATTTATTATTTAAATTTACATCATTATTATAATATTTAGGGTCAGACTCTACAGTATTAAGATTAAGAAATCAAATATTCTATAAAATGTAAATACACTGAACTCATTTGGATATATTTAAGTGAGACTCTACAATATTATTTGATACAAATCTATCTAAATGAAAATTTTAATCATTTTTACTCCAAACATTTACTGGACTGATTTAAACATTAAAATCACTCCTTTCTAATCTTCTGCTGTACGTTCAAACCTGAGGCCTTAAATAGAAATACACAAGTATCTGATTGAAGGAACTTCTGCAGAGTCCTGGTTCCAGAACATGATGATAGAATTATAGACAAACTTTAACAAAAGCTGCCTGAGAGTTTACAGGTTTTTATGTTAGATTTCTTCAGTAATTTAATGAGAGTTATCAGCAAAAATCAAGTGTTCATTTGATGAACTTCATTTCCTAAAACATCCAGAATTGGAGCTCATATCTTTGGCAGCTGTAAAGTTTCTGCTCCTTCAAAGTTCACAACACAATGAATGAATTCCTAAAACACTCTCAATGCTGGAGAGCAATGTTCCCTGTAATTTTTCCTGAGTCTGAGCAAACACACAAACTCCCTGAGCGTCCCTTGGACCACTGTGAGCAACATCAGACGTGTGCACTGTGGTCACACCAGCATCACATCCATTCAAGTTACATGGTTCATTAAAAGAATCAAATTACAGCATTTACATTTCTGTTAAAACACTTTGTCAACAGGAGCCAGTTGAAGGCTGCAGTGATTTTAGTGACACTACAATGTATAAGAGTGAAGTTATTGAATATTTGTCTCTCTTTACTGTTGCAGCGTTTTGCAAATTGCAGACGGACCCTGTTCACTCCATAGACACCAATGTTATTCCTGTAGCTTGAAAGACAGCTACTTTTGATAAAACTGGGCTTGTAGCACATTGTCTGCCTTGCAACAATGGGAAAGAGGCACCGTTTATGTTTTGACAACCTATATCTAATGAGTTATTGATGCTGGAAGTCCGAATCTGTGAATATCTTTCCAACTTTACTGAACTTGGGGCCACTACCACCTAAGGAGTGATATATTTAATTTTGAAAAAAGCATTTAGCCATACTTAAAGCTTTAAGTGCTTTATTAACACGGAACTAAAAATTTTGTATTGTTTTATTATCACAGGTTCTGTCTGAAAAGAGGTGGCATCATTTTAAACAGTGAAATCAAACTAACAAAATGTAATGACCAACCAGTGAGCAATACTGGATTCTGCAAAAACATAAACAACTTTTTTAAAAATCTAAATCTTATCTAACACAGTTAATGTATTAACTTATTTTTGTGTGTATGCATGTATTTATTGATTTATTTAGTACTGTTAACATATCAGTTCTGAGTGAGTTTTTCTTAAGATAGGCAAAGGCCATTTATTGATTACATATAGGCTGTTAAATGTTTATTAAAAACTAAAAAGCATTTTAAATAAAACAACAATTCAATTCAATTCAATTTTATTTATATAGCACCAATTACAGTCAAATTGTCTCGAGACGCTTTACAGAACCAATATGCCTGACCCCCAGAGCAAGCCAAAAGGAGACAGTGGCAAGGAAAACACCCTTTTAACAGGGAAAAAAACCTCGAGCAGAACCCGGCTCTAATGTGGGGGGACCCATCTGCTGCGCCGGGCGGGTTGACTTAGGCATTTATTGAGTCACTAAAATACTGTAGAGTACAGACCACATCAGCATGATTATAAGCATCCTCTGGTAAATTAACAACCAGATACTGATGTCTCTCACCATATGGACTTCAGGAGATGACTGGGGGATGATAAACTGTGACCTACTGGTTGGATTCTCTCTGTTCTCATGTTTCTTACATGTTTGTCCCCTGACAGCCGGGTCCTAATGTTTTTTGAGCAACACACCATACTATGATTTTTACAATGATGGTTCTACTATGGAACCAGTTTGACATGTTCAGGTGTTCTTTGTGTGAAAACTCAGAGATTTCAGGTATCAGAAGGTGGTTTTCAACTTTCTTTGTTAACTTTCTGCTTCAACTTTAAACTAAATTTCCTTCACTAACCCAGCCCTCTGGACTTCCAGTAAGCTTCCAGTAAGCTGTGTTCCTATTGGCTGTCCAGGTGGCTGCTTGGTGTTATCAGGAACACCTGAGCAGCTCAGTGTCTTCCTGCTTTATTTAGCTGCAGACAAACATTTCCTCTGCTTCTCTTCACCATGAACGGGTTTGGCTCGTTGCTTTAGTTTGTTCTTTAGGCGTTGGCTTGCAGCTTCCAGCAGTAAAATCGTCTTTAATGTGTTTCTTGGTGTGTTTTAGGGCTTTGTACTGGATAGTTGTCTTGGTAAATGTGGTTCTTTAGCCACAGTTAGCACATGGTGCTAATGTGTGCAGTGATTAGTGGATTTGGTGCAGCTGAGTTGTGTCTTTATCTTGGCTGTAGTGAGTCTTTAGAGGTTTTTGGTCAGACACATTCTGTATTCTTGTTTGTGAACCAACGTTGGTTGTCCAGAAGGTAAGAGTTCCTGTCCTGATTCTCTGTTCTCAGAGGTTCTCTGGTAGGCTGCAGGAGACTTTAGCGTTTGGGTTGTGCTAGTTTGGTTTTTGTATGGTTTCATTTGGACGACTATCTTGAGGCCCCTCCATGTGGTTTAGTGAGGTTTTCTGGAACAGTTCTACAAAGCAACCTGCAGCAGAAGAGACTTTGAGAGTTTTTAGGAAGTTCTGGAGACCAGACTTTAGAGCAGCAGAAACATTTGTCAGCAGTTTGAGCAGGAGAAGGTGAGCTTCAGAGTAGAAATGAGACGGAAACCTTCTTGACCCGTGTGGTGAGGTCCTGTACCAAGAGTTTGAGCAGGTTGTGAAGAGTCTGTAGTTCTTTGGTCTGAAAGCACAAGAAGAGTCGACTCATTAAAGGAGAAAACAGGAGATATTGTTGGTTCTTCTGTCGCTCTGCAGTTTCCTTAGACTGAATATCAAGTTTATATTTTAAATGATTTCCCATGTGAGCCCAAGAAGACTTCAATAAACTCCCTCCATCCCCTGGACACAACATATTTTATTACGATGTTAAATCTTTTTTTTAAATATGTTTTTTGTTTTAATCATAGTTTTAGCATAGTTTTTTCTCTTTTTTCAGTTTTGTCATCTGTGTAAAAGGTGCTGAACAAATAAAGCTCAATTGATAAACTGAATAATTGACTAACTCATGATTGTGACAACAGAAGTATTTTCATTGTGATTTAAGGGTTTGTTTCATTTCTAAGGTTGAGGTTAAAATCTTGACAGAAAAAAAGATTAAAGAAATAAACTACATTTTAAAAAAGCAATTAAATCAAAGGAAAAAAACATTTAATACAACAAAACTTTTAAAAAGAAAATTAAACATTAAATACAATTAAATTATATTAAACAGACAAAATAATTAAACAGAAGATACAAAACGTAATTATGAAATTAAAATTTATTAAACAAAAATATGAAACATTGAAGATTAAATATTTTAGATAAACATTTAAAAAATAAAATTAAACAAGAATATTACACATTTTTTAAAAATACAATACATTAGATTATTAAACCTTTAAAAATACAAAAACATTGAATTAAATATTAAATGTTTAATTGGAAAATTAAATCTTAAAGACAATAAAACTTTAAATAGGAATTAAACAGAAAATACAATGAAGCATTTAAAAAGAAAATTAAACATTAAAAGGTGGTAAAACATTTAAAAAGAAAAACCTTAAAGATTTAATCGAAAAATTAAACACGGGGAAAGAAAAGGAAATTTTTCAAACAAGCCGATAAAACATTTGAAAAAACAATTAAACATTAAAAAGACAAAACATTTGGAAATCAAATCAGACATTAGAAAAGAATAAAAGGTGAGAAAAGAGCAAAACTAAACATTTAAGAAGAATCAAACTAAAGACAAAACATTTGAAAAGACACCAGTTAAACTTTAGAAGATCAAATTAAACAGAAGAAACAATAAAATGATCAAAAGAGCAAAAACAGATAAAGGTCTGAAAGCATTTTCTAGTCTGAAATGAAAACATCAAGTTGTTTCTTCAAACATTTCCTCTTTCTATGTTCTTGGTTTGATTGTGGACAGATTTACTAAGAACTCATTTCAGAAAACTGCTTTCCAGATAAAGTCTACTAGTAGTTGAAGGCATCGATCAAACTAATGTTACCTTCTGATCTCCACAAACTTTACTGTTCAGTGAAGAGAATCAAAGCTTGTTAAGGATTTCTAAAAAACCCACAGGTGAAGGTCTGAGAAGAACTCAGATGGATGGTCTAAATGTGAAATCAAGACTCATGGTCACAAGTTTTAAGGCTTCTGTTAACCATAAAGTTCAAACTAACAGAGAAGTACTGAGAAACTTTTAAAATTTCAGTCCTCAGACTGTCTGAAGGTTCAAACTAACAGAGAACTACTCAAGAACTTCTAAGATTTCAGTCCTCAGACTGTCTGAAGGTTCAATCTAACAGAGAACTACTGTGGAACTTAGAAAATTTCAGCCCTCAGACTGTGTGAAAGCTCAGGTCCTGAGGACTCGGGAGGTGTGGAGGCTTTGGAAAGTCTTGGAACTGAGGGTTCAACCCTCCAGCCCAAAGGCTGAAGTCCAACCTCCTGAGAAAAACGGTCGAGTCGAGACTCGAGTTAAAAAAAATCTCGAAAACGACAAAAAATAGATGATAAATGCGCAAAAAAAAGAAGAATTAGTATCTGAGCGAATAGCTCAGGGGGATAAGAAGAAGACTACCAAGCGGAAGGTCGCAGGTTCAAGACCCGCCACCGGCCTTTTTCTTTCTTTGTCTTTGTCAGGATTTTCAGAAAATTTAAGAAGTGTCTGGTCTTGAACCAGCGACCTGCAGCTCCACAGGCAAATCCTTAACTCACTGAGCTACAGATCAGATACAAAGAAATAAATTCGTCGTCCCTTTGGCATCGTAGTTCCTGAAGTGACCACATGGGCAGAGCCAAGGCGGAGTCTGGGTGGAGTCAGGGCGGAGAGTAGGCGGGGAGGTGGGTGGCGGCCTCCCCCCTCTACTCCCCCACCTCCCACCACCACCCACCACACCTTCCCCCGCCCGACGAGTTCTTCGAGTCTCCACGAGTTCTTCAAGTCTCCACAGGTTTTCCCGAGTTTCTGGAGTTTCCACCAGGTCAGAGGCAGAACAAGTTGTCATGAAGAGGTGTTGAAGTCAGCCAGGATGGACTGACTTTTTACAGCGACTAGAAGGAAGACCACTAGAAGAGCAGGTCTTTAACCAGCATCCATAAAATCCATGGAGTCGGCTCCAGAGAAATGAAGGGAGGTCAATTTTTTATCAACCTCCATCCAGATGTTCAACTTCATATCTTTACTTTGACATTTTTAGCACCATAAACCTTTAGTATCACACTTTATCATTTATAAGGACTTTATCGGAATCCACCAGCAGATTTAGTTTTTGTTGACAAACTTTATTCTTGTCATCATGGGACTGCAGTATTTAAAACTGTTCCTTCTATTTGACCTCATGTTTATTAGTGTTAGTGGAGAAAGTTATTTTAGTTGTCTATTAGTCTCTTAAAAAACAAATAATAAATTGGACTAGTCAAGAGGTTAAAATTTCTTACTTTGTCATATTTTAAATGTGACAGAAAATGGAAAAATAAAGTGTCTTGAGACAATTTGACCTGTAATTGGCGTTATATAAATAAAATTGAATTAAAATTGTATGTATCTTGTAGTGTTGGAGTAATTCAGTCATATATGTTGGAAAACACATTTTCTTTGACCATTAATCTGTTGATTGTTTTCTCCAGTAATTCATTTCTTGTTTTGGTTTATAAAATGTCAAACCCAAATATATTCAGTTTACTGTCATAAAAACCAAAAAGATTTACATTCATGATGCAGGAATCAGGCAGTTTTTCAATTTTTATCTTAGTTTAGTCAGAAACATAGTTGATAATGTGTGAATTTTTGCAGCTTGTGAGCCGTAGAAGGTTTTAATCTTTGGGGCCGAGTGTCAAAAAACATTTAGAAACCAACATCCACGAAACACTCAACAAAGATTTGAACATCATTAAAGGGAAATCCAACTTTTGCATGACAATGTCTAATTAAAGGACATTTATTTCCAACGTAAATGTGTGATATTCATGCTCTGGAGCTTTCTCTTCACATCGTCTTCCACCTGAACTGGTTTGGTTGGGAGCATGTGCAACAAACATTTGAAAAACTGCACTTTAACATCAATGAATGACACTGAAGTTTAATCTCTACATAAATGAGACTGAGTCTGGATGTGTTGCTCTGTCATTAACTCCTAAGTTTAGGCAAAGTTCAAACAAAAGAGGACAGTTCAGATAAGACTTGAGAATGAGCTGATTTTGAACAAACATCTCAGATTTTCTGAGCTTCAGCACCTACAGCAAGATATTTTAACAACAAGCAACTCAAGAGATCCAGGAGCTGGAGAGAGTTAGCTTTAGCTGAGCCAAAGAACATGTGGGACGCTAACCTAGCAAACATTTCAGACTTTTCTCTGTGAATTCTGAGAAATAATTTCCTATTTAATGACAGAGCTACACATCTTAACTCAGTATCATTAAAACAGACTCTAATTCAGTGTCATCCATCCATATTAAAGTGCAGTTACCCAAAATGTTTGTTGCATGAGCTCCAACAAAACCTGTCCAGGTAGAAGGCCACTTTGACAAACAGGAAGTGGAAGATTCCAAGCAGATTTATAGAAGGGGGAACCGGACTGTACTAAGTGTGGTCGAGTATAGAGGGGTGTTTTGTGGGATTTTAAGGCTGATAATGATTATTAATGACACATTTGGAGTAGATATTCATTTGCAGTAAATGAAAATATTTAAAATCTTGGAGTTAAACTTAGAAGAACACAAACTCTAACAGAAAACTTGTTGATACGTTTTTGTTTTGTTTACAGATGTTAAGTTAAAAGAGTTTTATTCGTGACGGATAACCAATCAAATCACTCCAGAAGACAGAGGGACCACAGGTAGATAAAGGTTCAGAGCCAAAGTAGCACCATTTTTAAATGTATTTATTACCATAAATCAGCAAAAACAATAAAATACTGATAATCAGTAAATCAGTTAGCCCACAATTACTACAATTCTACAATGTATGTCTCTTTCCTTTGACTTGTTATTTGTACAATATACGATGTATATGATGGCGTTTTTTCATACCAAAGGCTATACTATGATGTTTTCTAAGAGACATACAATGCTACTCTGGTTGTTCTGGCTCTGGGCTGCTGCACTCCTCCTCTGTTGTTTTCTGGATTGTACTCAGCTGCATGCCTTCGTCCATCCGGCCTCCGTTGACTCGTCCCGCCTGCCGTCTCTGGAGCTAAAGCTGGATTGGAACAGACCAAAGTACAGTCCAATCACGATGTCAGCTGCCTCTCAAAAGGCTCCTTCATCTGGCAGGTGGCGGCACTTCTTCTGAGGGGAAGCTGAGCTGGTCCAGCAGAACTTTGGAGATGTGTTCCAGTGGTTGGTGGATGTGTGGGGAGATAGAGAGGGACCTTTGAATTGTTCACAAAGGAAAACAGGGAGCCCATTGGTAGTTTTAGTTTAGGGTGCTACTGCAGTGTGTTTTTGGGCTTGAAGAGGTGAACAGGAAGAGTTTTTTTTTTGTATTGATTATCTTTTACTTTGTTCCTGGTTGGAATGCCCATCAATGTCAACATGAAGTTCACTTTTAGTTCTGTTTATTTATTTTTATTTTACTAACACCCATTTGTTTTTAACCCCCTCACATGTGTTGTTGTAAACTTAGTCGTTCAAATAAATACTCGTCAAACCCTCTGGAAACCAGCGTTTGTACTGTTTTTGTGTTGCTCCTCACCTACTTCAGACAGCCGGGACACAACAACGTTTTGTGGATTAAAGGCTTTTCTATGACGTTTTTAGAGCGACATGCTATACTATGATGTTTTCTGAATGACATGCTATACTATGACGTTTGTTGGGAACATGCTATACTATAGGCTTTTTTAATTGACATATTACTATGATGTGTTTTTTGTTTGTGTTTTTTTGTTTTTTAGCAACATATAATAATTTGAACAGTTTTAAAAATTACTATACTTTTACTTGTGCAATGAAATATTATTCTTTTTAGGCAAAGGCCATGTTTGATTACATATAGGCTATTAAATAAATGTTTATTAAAAACTAAAAAGCATTAAAAAATAATAACCAACTAAGGCATTTACTGAGTCACTAAAATAGTGTAGAGTGTACGGCCACATCAGCATTATTATAAGCATCCTCTGGTAAATTCACAGCCATATACTGTAGGAAATCTAGGTGATCTCATCATGATGTCCACTTACCATATGGACTTCAGGAGATGATTAGATGATGATAAACTGTGACCTGCTGGTTGGGTTCTCTCTGTTCTCATATTTCCTCCATGTTTTTCTCCTGATGCTGCCTTACTTCAGCCAGTCCATGAGCAACAGAAAACACAGTTTGCCTTGTACCCACCGCCAGGGGTTCCACTCTTCCCACTCCAGTCTGTACATTTGCAAACGTTTTTGCTTCTTTAGACGTGGTGGAGTTTCAGGTGTAGACATTTTTAAACGTGCGGGTGCAGCAGCGTCTGTAACCAGGCAACCAGAGACAGGACCGGACACACAGACGTCTGAAGTCTGTCCACTGGACCTGGCATCGGGTCCTCGCTACATGGGTCCTACGAAGATGAAATTGGCTGCCCTTAATATTTCCTGTGTTTTATTTTATTCATTATGCAGTTTTGATGAGTGTGTGACAGACGTGTACGGGGCATTTATGAAAATACGGAACAACTTGCGTCCCTTATTGATTCAATACGGGACGCAACAATTAATTGTCAAATAAAGGACGTTTCCGTATTTTAAGGGACGGGTGGCAACCCTACAGAGCAGTGTAAAGAAACTGGTCACCTAGCAAACTGAATTAGTCTAGGTAACACTTTGTTTATTATGTGTGTTTTCTGCTCAAGTTAATGTCCTGGTTTGATTCATTTTAAATTACTCCTGATCTTGAAAGGTTTTAAACTGTGCAGTCAAAGTAGTTACAACTGTGAGTGAATAGCTTGAAAATAACTGCCCTAGACTCCTCTGTTCATAGCCGACCACAGCATGCTATATCAAGAGTTATTGTGCAATGATAGTGATAAATGCAGCCCATTTTTTCAACAGTTTCCTGTTTAGTATGCGTACCCTAGATTGTTTTTGATCATTTGTTGTAGCCATTTATTTAATCAATTTGAATCCACTCCATAGCAACACCGTCTGAACTGACCAGTCTGGTGAAATTCTGGACTGGATGGGAGACTCTACCAAGAACTCTCTTCGCTGAAGTAGTGAATGGCAGATACCCCACAGCCTCCACCTGCTATGAGACCTTACATTCCCAGGACATTACAAGGACCACACATCATTTAAGACTGACATCCTGGCCTGTATTTGCACCAGCCAGTCAAGATATGTTAGGTGTTGCCCTCTAGTTAGTTTTACTTGACTGACAAAACTAAGTGCACTTTTGGATTCCCTCCCCTACCTGTTCTCCCAACTCACCTGACAGGTTATCTGGCTCAAGTATGCGTGTTTCTGCCATAAATTTAAAGTATCTGAAGTTAAGAATATTTCTGGTGAACAATACATGCAATCACAGCATTAAAGCAGGAGTTAAAAATGAACTGGACTGTACTGACTTTATTTTCTCACTGGTGAATGGGATGAAAATCCGTTGCAATATTACAAAACAGCAGCCTATAAATAAAAAAAAAAAAAAAAAAAAATATATATATATATATATATATATATATTTATTTATTTATAGGCTTTATTTATAGGCTGACAGTATATATATATATATATATATATATATATATATATATATATATATATATATATATATATATATATATATATATATAGTATGCCAAATACTGTCAGAGCAAAAAATATTTTTAAATTGGCTGTCACTGTCAACCTACTTCAACAGGCATTTTTTTGCACATTGAAATTTGAGGTTGTTTGAATTACACTATCTCAGAACAATGATGAAGAATCTATAATACTGAACAAGTAGATCAATAATCTCAGATTATGGGTGAGTTGAAATATGAAAAAAATGAAGTGGTCTATGAAAAGTCCAGTCTTCGAAACCTGACATGTTGTTTTGTGTAATTTCTTTGTAAATTAGCCCTGCATCCAGTCATTACCATGACATTGGCATAATGGAACCATGACCACATATATCGTTCTGGCGATAGTGGCATTTTTCCAATGGCAAATTTTCATGCTTTGACAGATACAGTGGTGGAAAAAAGTTTTCAGGCACCTTGAAAATTTTCCACAATTTCAAATATTATCGTGAAATATTTGTTGGAAAGTCTTTTGTGTTTCAAAAGGTGTGACTGCATGAGACAGACACAAATGATGCTTTTTTGGTTTATTGTTTACATGACTAACAAAACTAAATTCTACCAAAATGACCCAATACTCAAAAATTCTTATTTTTAAGGAACCAATGAATTTCAAGTTTTTATTGACTTTTTTAGGATTTGTTTCGTATTATGGCTGTGACTGAACTAATAGAAATTGCATTTGAAGACCTCAGAGGGATTCTTAATGCAATATTTCACAAATGCATGAGGTGTCCAAAAACTTTTTTCCACCGCTGTATTTAATAGCAATCGGAAATGCTTATGTTAGCAAGACAAATAAATGAAAATTTCAGGCTTTTATCTTGAATTATTCTTGAGATATCATATATAATATATATAGCCTCAAATTTGAATGTGAGAAAAAAAATACTGAAACTAGGTCTACGGTCCACTTAAAAAAATCTAAAAGTATTTGACATACTCAGCTAATATTTCACAGATACCATTATCTATACATGGGACAGACATATTAAGTTCCAGTAAGTTGTAAAGGTGCTCTGGGGATGTGACCATTCTTTGTCGCCCAGCTGCTCCTCTCTCTGAGTGCACAGTTGCAATGTACTGATTCCTATTTTCTTTTTCTGAGCTGATAAGATGGTGTAGCTGTGTCAGTGCATTTAAAATAGCTGGGCAAACTTCTACTTGGTTCGATAAATCATTTAAAAACACAAGTTCTTGTGTGCAAGTGAACTCTAAGAAGTCCAGATCCAGAGGCATGTGTCCGAGAATATGCTCCAAACGAGAACAAAGTATCACATAAAGATGATTTAACAATAGTTCCTAGAACAGAGAAAAACAAAGCTATATAATGCAAACCACCAATGGGAAAAATGACTTAACCTGACTGAAAGACTAGACTGCCTCATTAGACATTTCTTTTAGAACAAATTAAGAGGAGGTTACACATACTAAACAGGAAACGGTTGAAAAATGGGCTGCATTTATCTATCATTGCACAATAACTCTTGATATAGCTGTGAAAGAATGGTCGGCTATGAACAGAGGAGTCTAGGGCAGTTCATTTCAAGCTATTCGCTCACAGTTGTAACTACTTTGACTGCACAGTTTAAAACCTTTCAAGATCAGGAGTAATTTAAAATGAATCAACCCAAGACATTAACTTGAGCAGAAAACACACATAATAAACAAAGTGTTACCTAGACTAATTCAGTTTGCTAGGTGACCAGTTTCTTTGCACTGCTCTGTGACTTAACTGCATTTTCGGGCGCATAAATCACACTTCCACCCATGTGTGCGTTTATAAAATTGTTACTCAACTACCCAACTGCAGAACGTGCTGTCTGTATGACCTCATTACTGTGCTAGCGCGGCTAGCGCTGTATTAGCGCGGCTAGCGCTGTATTAGCGCGGCTAGCGCTGTATTAGCGCGGCTAACGCTGTATTAGCGTGGCTAGCGCGGCTAACGCTGTATTAGCGTCGCTAGCGCTGTATTAGCGCGGCTAACGCTGTGCTAGCGCAGCTAACGGCATGCATTACAGCTTACTGACTCTCACAAAAACAAACCACATACAGGACAAAAAGGATTAATACACTCACTGAAGCGCCGTCATTCATGCTGGTAGCCGTGGTTGACCCCGGTCTTGTGAGGTGAACCGTCTGCGTCACATGACCGGAGGAGCGCCACGTGATTGGCTGGGCGTTGGTTCGATTTTGGCCAGGATCGATTGTTTACGCCTGAGTCCCCCGGATGTGAACAGCGAATTTTTTGACAGCGAATTTTGAACATTTAATTTTTTGATGGCGAATTTTGAACATTCAATTTTTTGATGGTGAATTTTGAAGACATTGAATTTTTTACTGGTTTTTAGAATTTTGATGAGCTAAATTCAGGCATAAAAAATTCACATACGTAATTTTGATGCAAAAAAAAATTCAAAGTAAGAAATTCAGCAGCTTTTAAAATTCAGAATCTGATGAGTCTGATTTGCTTCCATACCAAACTCTTTAAGTAAGTGTATTAAAAATTTGTACATGACATAGGCTAAACTACTGCTGACACGAACTCCTGATTGCACTCTGCCAGTGCAGTTAGTCAACAGACACACTGGGCCGAAAATACTGTTTTATCTTGTTACAAGAATGGTTAGATAAAAACTGACATTTCCACATTTAATGGCCTGCTGGCAGCAGTGACACTGTTTCTTACACCTCTGTTTCTGTCTCTTTCACTCATTCAAACAAGCCTTCAGCTTATTGCTTTGCAGTCCAACCAACCAAAACAAAACTCACTTTTTAAACAGGCAGTCTTCACTGAAGTAAAGAGTTTTGGCAGTTTTGAACGATGCTACATGTTGTACAGTGTTGAGGTATAATCTCAGAATCATGCTGTAGAATAATCTTTTTGTGCAGACATCAGGTCTTTTCTATTCTGTGCAAAGACAGAAAACTCGAATTCGGAGCATTACGACAAGATCACACAGAGGAATCCAATCAGTCCTGTACTATGTGAGGAAGTCAGCCTGCAGCTTGTGCACAACCGTGATGAATACTACTGGGTTTTTTGACATTTGTAAATAACATACAGGTGTTTTTGCAGTATATGCTGTCCGTGATTCTAGGTTATTTATATCACATTGCACAGTTAAAAGAAAACACTGTTGCTCCAGTTCCTATATGTAGTTTCTTTGAATCAAGAAATAATTAGAAAAGGAGAAAGAAGAATAAAAACATCATGTTGTGCAGTATATTGCACTGTGTGTAAATGCCAGTGTGAGCCACATTTACATTGCTCCATCACTGTGGGCAGAATGACATTATTGGGGTAAATAACTGAAGAATTTTGACAAGAGGCAGATCCTAATAGCTTTCTCCATGCTAGGAGCTAAAGGCTGTAAAGGATTGTGGGAGGAAAATGAGAGACGGGGATACTTGTGAAAAGGTTGCCAGTGGAGCAACTACAGCAAACAGCTTAGGCAGCATATCTGAAGGTTAATCATGTTGTGTGTGTGTGTGTGTGTGTGTGTGTGTGTGTGTGTGTGTGTGTGTGTGTGTGTGTTGGGTGGGGGGATGTGCGGGGTTATAGCACAGTGCGGTAGACTTATAAGTAATCTGATGCCATTCAGCCAATTTATTTTAACAGAAAATGACATTGATGACAGGATCCAATTCACTGAGCTGACGAATACAGAGGCCCTGTTATTGATCTGTGCGCACATATTCTGCCTGTTGTCAGAGCGTCAATTCGCTGGAAATTAACTGGATGACACCTTGAAGATGTTTCAAGCTCTTGAATTGCCTTTAGAGAGTGAGAGTTTCCAAGTGAAAGCTGAATACTAAACACAGTGGTGCAATCCAAGGCTCTTCTCTGGCCTTCTCAGACCAAGCAGGCACTTATGCAACCTTTTAAAAACATATATATGTACACTACCAGTCAAAAGTTTGGACACAGCTTCTCATTTCATGGTTTTTATTTATTTTCGTGACTATTTACATTGCAGATTCTCACTGAAGGCATCAAAACCATGAATGAACACAGATGGAATTATGTAGTATTAAAAAGTGTGAAATAAGTCAATACATATTTTACATTTTTAGATTCTTCAAAATAGCCATCCTTTGCTTTGATTACTGTTTTCACTCTTGGCATTCTCTCGATAAGCTTCATGAGGTAGTCTTCCAATTTTTTATTGAAATTCAAATAGTTCAAGTCCAGTGAATAGCTTGGAATGTTGCAAAGTACTAAAAGTAACTTGTGATGATTAACAGTGATGATAAATTAATATTTGCAGTGTATTAGTGTCTTCAGTTGATAGCCTTAAATCAGATTGCTAATTAGCACAAGTCTAAAGTGGGTATAAACTAGCTGATCCTGTGGACTTGGTGTTTCCAGCTTGGATGGCTGAATATGCCATACTGAGAGATTTATAACTGATGCTGTGCCACCTTCTTCCAAATCAGGAATCTGACTGGTGTAAAACCACTTGAATGCATATTAAGGACATGCATAGACACATCTGTCTCTGCGAGATTATTATGGTACTGCTTATTTTCAGATATTCCTATATTTTTTTGTTGAGTATATCCAGTAAAGTAGCATCAACTCTTTACCAAAGCCAGTATTTGCTGATCTCAAAAAAATACAAACAACATCAACAACAAATTACATTACATTACATCTGTTCAGAGACTATATTCAAAATACAGGATATTTTAATTATGATTGCAACTGTACAACAACAGAGTTATTTAATTATTTGCATTTCCTTCAACTTTGTTGTTTTTTTTTTGCCATAACTGTTAAGTTTCTGTCAATACAACCCAAGATTTTCTACAGATTTTTCACATTAAATGCCTACATCGGGGAGGCAGAGATAATGCCCTTTGAGTTGCTGCAAGGTATCTGATATGAAGGTGTGTAATCAGCAAAGACGAAGAAGTGAAAATTGCACACTCATATTTATGCTTAGATTTCAATATCTTAGATTTCATAAGCTAACATAACTTGAACATACCACCAGTATGTGAGCCTTGA